>NC_062225.1:40712671-41046005 GCF_902686445.1 Sciurus carolinensis
TGTGCTAAGTAGGGCTGGAGGGCAGATATTCTTACTGTGTTCTTGATCCTAGGAAGAAAGCATTTAGTCTCTCACTCTAAGCATAAAATTAGCCATGGGTTTGTTGTAGAACCTTTTATCAAGTCTAGGGAATTTCCTTCTATTCTTATTTTATTTTCTGAGAGTTATTTTTAAAGTCATGAATAGGTATTGAATTTTATCAAATGCTTTTCTGCATTGACTAATGTCAATCATATAATTTTTCTCCTTCAGTCTATTGCTATGGTGAATTATATCAATTGGTAGTTGAGTGTTGAACAAATTTTGCATCTCTGGGAAAAAACCCACTTTGTCATAGTATATAATTCTTTTTAGGATTGCTGAATTTAATCTATTGACTGTGAATAAACTTCTTTTGTTTATAATTTACTCAGTTGGTAATATTATAGTAACAGAAAATGGACTAAGATGCTTCTAATCTCTAACTCCAGTCCAGACCACTACTGACTCCACATTCATACATTTACCTATCTTGCTGGATACTATCTCAGCTTCATTATATACAGATGTGAAGTTATCCTCTTTTTCCCAAAACCTACTTTTCCTCTTGTATTCTCCAGTTGGGACATTAGAATGATTCAGATGGAACCTCCAAGTCAGAAATCATCATAAAATCCTCTCTCATCCCTATTGTAATGGACCACCTTCACTGTTAATGTTAGTGACCAAATCCCATCATCAATTCTACCTTCTTAATACTGTCAAAAGCATCTCATTCTGTTCAGCCTCACTGTCATTACCTTAATCTAGATCTCCCTTGTCTGTGATCAAGTAGAGACCCTCTGTCTGCATCTTATGCCTACCCTTCCCACCTTCTAGTTAATTCCCTGAACTGCACTGGAATGTCTTTTCTAACACTGCAGCTTTGTACATGACTGCTCCAGCTGAAATATTCCAGTGATGTATCAGCCCTCATCTGCCTCTTGGCCTTCATTGCCCCAGTTGTGCTGCATTATAGCTTCCCAGCCAAGCCATTTGCTTTCCTACTCACCCCTTCCATTGTGGTGGTGATAGTATTCCACATGTGTGTAGTGACCTACAGTGCCCTCTTGCAGCCTACAAAGTTGGGAAATGGTTACTTGTTCAAGAGATAATATTAAATGAAATATAATTGAAGTTAACATCCTTCCTTTCATATCATTTTGAAAATCACAGGCAGTGTGTAAGTGTGTGTGTTTGTGTCTGTCTGTCATACTCCCTAAAAAGGAAGGAATATGATTTTTCTCTTAGAAACTTTATAAGTGTTATTTTCTTCAAAAGTTATTTTCAGTTAGTTATTTCAAAATTATACTTTACCTACTATACTACTATACTTTATACTAATTGACATTAGTTTGTTGCTGGAAAGAAATGTTGGATACTTTGTTAAATACCAATCTTAAAATCGGATCTTATATTGTTTGAAATGAACTTTTATTCCAGATAGAATTCTACTTTTGTCACACTAAAATGATGAATTTTTTTTATTTTTTATTTTTATTTTTTTGCGGTACTAATGATGAATGTTTAAAATCAGGTTTATTGAGGTATAATCTACATAAATAAAAATTTATCTGTGTAGTTTAATAAGTTTAAATGTATGCATTACCATGATTACCACCATAATCAAGATATAGATATCATCCCAAAAAATTCTCTCAAGGCCCTTTGTAATTAATCCCCATCTCTTTCAAAGCTGATAATGATCTACTTATTGTCATTATGAACTAGATTTGTTTTTTTATAGCACTTCATAGAAATCAGATCATGCAGTGGATATTACTTTGCATTTTTATCTTCCATTACTATGTATATCTGTAAATTTTCTTTTATATTACTGAGTACCCTTCCATGATATAGACATACCATAATTTTTTTTTGCCCTGTCACATACTGATTGACAGAGTACATGTAAGCTAAAGGACAAATGCATGTACTTTCATGTACGAATCTTTGCGTAGACAGATTTTTTCATTTTTCTTGGGAAGAACCTAGGAGTAGACAATGTCTTATGTCCTATGCTACTTTGGAAGAAGCAGACTTTTTTCTAAAATGATTGTATCATTAATATTTCTTATGGTTTGGATGTGAGGTATCCCCCAAAAGCTCACTTGTGAGACAATGCAAGAAGGTTTGGAGAAGAAATGATTGAGTTATAGCCTTAACCTAATCATTGAATTAATCCCTGATGGGATTACCTGAGTGGTGACTGGAGGCAGGATGGGTGTGGCTGGAAGTGGTTCATTAGGGATGTGGCTATGGAGTATATATATTTTGTATCTGGACAGTGACTTCTCTCTTGCTGCTTCCCTTTTCCACACTTTTCTGCCATGATGATCTGCCTCACCTCAAGCTGGGAGAAATGGAGCCAGCCTTCTATGGGCTAAACCCTCTGAAACCATGAGCCGTCAAATAAACTTTTACTCCTCTACGATTGTTCTGGGCAGATCTTTCAGTAACAGTGATGAAAAAACTGACTGAAACATGTCCCTGAGCAATTTATGGGAGTGCTAGTTACTCCACATCCTAACACTTGACATTAATGGTCTTAAATATTCATCACTCTAGTGAGTGCGAGGTACTTGATGACTATTAGAGTTGAACATCTTTTCATATATTTATTGCTGTATATTTTCTTTGATGAAGTGTATCTTCAAATCTTCTGCCCAAATTTAGATTATTTACTTAATGATTTGTAAGTGTTCTTATATTCTGAATAAAAGACTTTTATAAGACATTTGTATTATGGATATTTTCTTCTAGTTTATAGTTTGCCTTTTCATTTTCTTAACAGTGTGGTTTGAGTTGTAGAAGTTTTTAACCTTAATGAAGTCTGATTTGTAAATTTTCTTGTATTATGGCTTCTGTTTTTCCATGGCCTATCTAAGAATACTATCTCAGGGTCACAAAGATTTTCTCTTAAGTTTTGTTTTAGAAATGTTATAGTTTTAGCTTACATTTAGGTTTCTGATCTATTTCAGGTCAATATTTTGCACATTATATAAAGTATGGGTTGAGATTAATTATTTATTATGAATACTCAGCTATTCAGCACCATTTGCTGGAAAGAATATTTTTTCTCCCATTGAATTGCCTTGACTATATATGTATGTGTGGTTATGGTGTTTCTGTTCTTTTCCATGGAGCTACAAGCTACGTATCTATACTTAAGCATGGTGTCTTACTGTGATTTTATAGGAAATTTTGAAATCAGGTGTGCTAGTTCTCTAATTTTGTTGTTCTTTTTCATATTGTTTGGCTACTCTAGATCCTTTGCATCTCTGTATAATTTTAAAACTGGCTTCACAATTTCTACAAAAGGACCTGGGGGTCTGGAGTTGTGGCTCTGGGTTCAATACTCAGCACCACATGTAAATAAATAAAATTAAAAGATCCATTGACAATTAAAAAATATTTTAAAAAATCTGTTGGGATATTGATTTAGTTTGTGTCAACTCTATGTATCAATTTTAGTAGGAATAACATAATATTGAATCTCCATTTATTTAGGTCTTCATTAATTTTTCTCTGCAATGTTTGGTAGTTTTAAAGGTAAAGATCATGTACATACTGTACTGTTAAATTTATCCTTAAGTATTTTATGTTTTTGAAAACTGTTGTAATAGTATTTTTAATTGCAGTTTTTAATTGTTTCCTGGGATTATGTAGAAATCAATTTTAAAAATATTGACCCTGTGTTCTGGAACCCAGTTAAACTCAGTCGCAGTAACTTTTTTGCAGATTCCTTAGGATTTTCTACATAAATGATCACAACAACTGGATTAAAAATAATTTCAGGGTTGGTCGCAGTTGCAGAGCAAGTGGGCGGGTGAGTCAGGTCGCCTGCACCGCAGAGGTAGCAGGCGGGCACCCAACCCACCTGCCTTGCAGAGCTAGGCGGCAGGCAGCCTACCCGCCCAACCATTAGGCCAGGCACAGATGCCATCACTGAGCGACCCCGCCTGACCACCACGCCAAGGTCTGTTGCCATTGTGGAGCAAGCTGGCAGAGGAGCATTTCGAATTATTCCTGAGGGTGTGGCCATCATCATTGGAAGGGCAGCTCCCTTCCTGAGACACCTACAGGAGGCTAGAGGACCTTTGACAAGACCCAGGAGTCAAGAAGAGGAGGTATTGAGAGACTCAGGACCAACTTGGAGCCACCGGGTGAGTCTCTCCCCGGTGGGGCAGTACTCCTGAAACGCAGGGAACTTTATGGAGTAGAGTGGCCCAGTGAGACTCCCCTGTTGGAGCCAAGAACCCAGTCAAGCGGGAGCATTGCAGAGAAGGGCCACATAGCAAGAGGCTTCGAAGCAGAGTGAGGTTCCAAGGCCCAGACAGTAACTCCGGTCCCCAGACAACGTAGCAGAGGAGGACTGCTCAGAGAGGGAGTCCCTTGCAGGGACAGGCTCCCCAACCCCAGGCAGTGGGTCAGGACTCTGGCAACATGGAAGAGGAGGGCTTCCCAGTTTAGTTGGTAGTTCTGGACTGAAGGGAACTTCTCAGAGGAGAGCTGCCCAGAGAAACTTCCCTACCAGGTGAGTCTTCCCCACTGGGCGAGGCTTTACCACCAGGGCATTAGAACCAGAGACATAGGCCCAGACCAGACGTGCCCCAGTCTGCATTCTAGTCCCCCTTTGGCTAACCATCAGTCAACAAGTAGAGGCGCCTCTGCCAATGACAGGGATTATACCCCACCTGAAAACCACCACCCCTAGAGGGGCAGCTTCCTAGTACAGCACCGTATTATCAAGTTCCTCCAAGTCTTCAGGCTTCTGAAGGCTAAGAGGTGAGTTATTGGAAATCTACAGAGACAATATTAGTCAATAGAGGAAATCTGCAATATCCCAGAGTTTCACTACTAGAGGGGTAGATACTTGAGCAGTATGAGAAAACAAGGGAAGAAAATGTCCCAAACAAACCTAGATGGTATAGCAATAAAATCCAATGACAGCATGGCAGAAGAAATGTCAGAAAGGGAGTTCACAATGTACATAATTAAAATGACCAGGAAAGCAAATGAGGAGATGAAAGAGCAAATGCAGGCATTGAATGATGAGATGAAAGAGCAAATGCAGGCATTGAATGATCACACCAATCGACAGTTAAAAGAGCAAATACAGGAAGCAAAAGATCATTTCAATAAAGAGTTAGAGATATTGAGAAAAAACCAAACAGAAATCCTTGAAATGAAGGAAACAATAAACCAAATTAAGAACTCCATAGAAAGCATAACCAATAGGATAGAACACCTGGAAGACAGAACCTCAGATATTGAAGACAAAATATTTAATCTTGAAAACAAAATATTTAATCTTGAAAACAAAGTTGACCAAACAGAGAAAATGGTAAGAAATCATGAACAGAATCTACAAGAATTATGGGATATCATGAAAAGGCCAAATTTAAGAATTATTGGGATTGAGGAAGGCTTAGAGAAACAAACCAAAGGAATGAACAATCTACTCAATGAAATAATGTCAGAAAATTCCCCAAATCTGAAGAATGAAATGGAAAATCAAGTACAAGAGCTTATAGGACTCCAAATACACAAAATTACAAGACCCACACCAAGGCACATTATAATGAAAATACCTAACATACAAAATAAAGACAGAATCTTAAAAGCTGTGAGGGAAAAGAATCAAATTACATTCAGGGGGAAATCAATTCGGATATCAGCAGATTTTTCAATCCACACCCTAAAAGCTAGAAGGGCCTGGATCAACATTTTTCAAGCCCTGAAAGAAAATAGATGCCAACCAAGAATCTTATACCCAGCAAAACTTACCTTCAATTTGACGATGAAATAAAATCCTTCCATGATAAACAAAAGCTAAAAGAATTTACAGAAAGAAAGCCAGCATTACAGAACATTCTCAGAAGAATATTCCATGAGGAAGAGATGAAAAACAATGATGTAAATCAGCAAAGGGAGGAATTACCCTAAAGGTATAGCCAAATAAAGGAGAAACCAAATCATGTCAAAAAAAAAAAAAAAAAAAAAAAAAAAAAAAAAGCCAAATGATCAGGAATACAAATCATATCTCAATAATAACCCTGAATGTTAATGGCCTGAACTCATCAATCAAAACACATTAACTGGCAGATTGGATTAAAACAAAAGATCCAACAATTTGCTGCCTTCAAGAGACTCATCTCATAGAAAGAGATTCCCAGACTAAAGGTGAAAGGATGGGTAAAAACATACCATGCACATGGACTCAGCAAAAAAGCTGGAATATCCATCCTCATATCAGATAATGTGGACTTCAAGCCAAAGTTAGTCAGAAGGGATAAAGAAGGACATTTCATACTGTTTAAGGGAAGCATAAATCAGCAAGACATAGCAATCATAAATATTTATGCCCCAAACAGTGGTGCATCCCTGTACATCAGACAAATGCTTCTCAATTCCAGAAATCAAATAGACCACAACACAGTAATACTAGGTCATTTTAACACACCTCTCTCACCATTGGGCAGATCCTCCAAACAAAAATTGAACAAAGAAACCATAGATCTGAATAACACAATCAATAATTTAGACTTAATGGACATTTATAGAATATACCCTCCAACAAAGAGCGGATACACTTTCTTCTCAGCAGCACATAGATCCTTCTCTAAAATAGACCGTATTCTATGCCACAAAGCTAATGTTAGCAAGTACAAGAAGATAGAGATACTACCTTGTATTCCATCAGATCAGAATGGATTGAAATTAGAAATAAATGACAGAGTACAAACCAGAAACTACTCCAACACCTGGAGAGTGAATAATACACTATTGTATGATGAATGGATGACAGAAGATATCAGGAAGGAAATTTAAAAATTCTTAGAGGTAAAGGAGAACAAAGAAACGTCATATCAAAATCTCTGGGACACAATGAAAGCAGTACTTAGAGGAAAATTTATATCATGGACTGCATTCAATAAAAGAAGAAAAAAATCAACAAATTAATGACCTAACACTACAGCTCAAAGTCCGAGAAAAAGAAGAACACAGCAACACCAAAAGTAGTAGAAGACAGGAAATAGTTAAAATCAGAGCTGAAACAACGAAATTGAAACAAAAGAAACAATAGAAAAAATTGACAAAATAGTTGGTTCTTTGAAAAAAACTTTAAAAAAATCGATAAACTCTTAGTCACACTAACAAAGAGAAGAGAGAAAACCTTAATTACTAAAATTCAGAATGACCAAGGAATAATCACAACAGACACTATTGAAATACAAAACATAATTAGAAGCTATTTTGAAAATCTATACTCCAACAAAGTAGAAAATCTCAAAGTCATCAACAGGTTTCTAGAGACATGAATTACCTAAACTGAACCAGAAGGACATACACAATTTATTTATTTATTTATTTATTTATTTTTAAATTTATTTTTATTGTAAACAAATGGGACACATGTTGTTTCTGTTTGTACATGGAGTAACAGCATACCATGTGCATATTCATACATTTAGAGTAATGATGTTTGACTCATTCCGTTACCTTTTCCTTCCACCACACCCCTCCCACCTCTCTTTTCCCACTATACAGTCCCTCCTTCCTCCATTCTTGCACCCCTCCCACCTCCCATTATGTGTCATCATACGCTTATCAGTGAGATCATTCGTCTTTTGGATTTTTGAGATTGGCTTATCTAACTTAATATGATATTCTCCAATTTCATCCATTTGCCTACAAATGCCATAATTTTATTATTCTTTATAGCTTAGTAATATTCCATTGTGTGTGTGTGCATATATATATATATATATATATATATATATATATACATTGATGTGGCTGTATCTCTGTAGTATGCTGATTTTAAGTCCTTTGGGTATACGCCAAGGAGTGGGATAGCTGGGTCAAATGGTAGGTCCATTCCAAGTTTTCTAAGGAATCTCCACACTGCTTTCCAGAGTGGCTGCACTAATTTGCAGCCCCACCGGCAATGTATGAGTGTACCTTTTTCCCCACATCCTCTCCAACACCTATTGTTGCTTGTATTCTTGATAATTGCCATTCTAATTGGGGTGAGATGGAATCTTAGGGTAGTTTTGATTTGCATTTCTCTTATTACTAAAGATGGTGAACATTTTTTCATATGTTTGTTGATTGCTTGTAGATCTTCTGTGAAGTGTCTGTTCATATCCTTAGCCCATTTGTTGATTGGGTTATTTGTATTCTTGGTGGAGAGGTTTTTGAGTTCTTTATATAATCTGAAAATTAGTGCTCTATCTGAAGTATGAGTGGCAAAGATATTCTCCCACTCTGTAGGTTCTCTCTTTGCATTGCTGATAGTTTTCTTTGCTGAGAGAAAGCTATTTAGTTTGAATTTATCCCAGTTATTGATTCTTGCTTTTATTTCTTGTGCTATGGGAGTCCTGTTAAGGAAGTCTGATCCTAAGCCAACAAGTTGAAGATTTGGACTGACTTTTTCTTCTATAAGATGCAGGGTCTCTGGTCTGATTTCAAGGTCCTTGATCCATTGTGAGTTGATTTTTGTGCAGGGTGAGAGATAGGGGTTTACTTTCATTCTGTTGCATATGGATTTCCAATTTTCCCAGCACCATTTGTTGAAGAGGCTATCTTTTCTCCATTGCATATTTTTGGCCCCTTTGTCTAGTATGAGAAAATTGTATTTATTTGGGTTTGTGTCCGTGTCCTCTATTCTGTACCATTGATCTACCTGTCTATTTTGGTGCCAATACCATGCCGCTTTTGTTACTATTGCTTTGTAGTATAGTCGAAGTTCAGGTATTGCGATACCCCCTGTTTCATTCTTCCTGCTAAGGATTGCTTTAGGTATTATGGGTTTCTTATTCTTCCAGATGAATTTCATGATTGCTTGCTCTATTTCTGTAAGGTATGTCATTGGGATTTTAATTGGAATTGCATTGAATCTGTATAGTACTTTTGGTAGTATGGCCATTTTGACAATATTAAGTCTGCCTATCCAAGAACATGGGAGATCTTTCCATCTTCTAAGGTCTTCCTTAATTTCTTTCTTCAATGTTTTGTAGTTTTCATTGTAGAGATCTTTTACCTCTTTGGTTAGATTGATTCCCAAGTATTTTATTTTTTTTGATGCTATTGCAAATGGGGTTGTTTTCCTCATTTCCCTTTCAGTTGTTTCGTCGCTTGCGTATAAAAATGCTTTAGATTTATGCGTGTTGATTTGATAGCCTGCTATTTTGCTGAATTCATTGATGAGGTCTAGAAGTTTTCTGGAGGAGGTTTTTGGATCCTCTTTCACATCATCAGCAAACAGTGACAGCTTAAGTTCCTCTTTTCCTATTCGTATCCCTTTAATTTCTTTAGTCTGCCTAATTGCTCTGGCTAGAGTTTCGAGGACAATGTTGAATAGAAGTGGGGAAAGAGGACATTCCTATCTTGTTCCCGTCTTTAAAGGGAATGGTTTCAGTTTTTCTGCATTAAGAACGATGTTGACCATGGGCTTAGCATAAATAGCCTTTACAATGTTCAGGTATGTTCCTACTATCCCTATTTTTTCTAGTGTTTTGAGCATGAAGGGGTGTTGTATTTTGTCGAACACTTTTTCTGCATCAATTGAAATAACCATATGATTCTTATCCTTAAGTCTGTTGACATGATGGATTACGTTTATTGATTTACGAATGTTGAACCATCCTTGCGTTCCAGGGATGAACCCCACTTGATCGTGGTGCACAATTTTCATACTATGTTTTTGGATATGGTTTGCCAATATTTTGTTAAGGATCTTTGCATCTATATTCATCAAGGATATTGGTCTGAAATTTTCTTTCCTTGATATGCCTTTGCCTGGTTTGGGTATGAGGGTGATATTAGCTTCATAGAATGAGTTAGGTAGGGTACCCTCCTTTTCTATTTCCTGGAATACTTTGAGAAGTATTGGAATGAGTTCTTCTTTGAAGGTCTTGTAAAACTCGACTGAGAATCCATCTGGTCTTGGACTTTTCTTGGATGGTAGATTTTTAATGGATTCTTCTATTTCATTGCTTGATATTGATCTGTTTAAATTGCGTATGTCCTCCTGGTTCAGTTTGGGAGGAGCATATGTCTCTAGAAATTTGTCAATGTCTTCAGTAGTTTCTATTTTGTTGGAATACAGATTTTCAAAGTAACTTCTCATTATGTTCTGTATCTCAATGGTGTCTGTCATGATATTTCCTTTTGCATCATGTATTTTAGTAATTTGAGTTTTCTCTCTCCTTCTCTTTGTTAGTGTGGCTAAGGGTTTGTCTATTTACTTTCTCAAAGAACCAACTTTTTGTTTTGTCAATTTTTTTTTTTTTTTTGGTGCTGGGGTTCGAACCCAGGGCCTTGTGCTTACAAGGCAAGCACTCTACCAACTGAGCTATCTCCCCAGCCCCTGTTTTGTCAATTTTTTGAATAGTTTCTTTTGTTTCAATTTCATTGATTTCAGCTCTGATTTTAATGATTTCCTGTCTTCTACTACTTTTGCTGTTATTCTGTTCTTCTTTTTCTAGGGCTTTCAGCTGTAATGTTAGGTCATTTAGTTGTTGACTTTTCATTCTTTTCTGGAATGCGCTCCATGCAATATATTTTCCTCTTAGTACCGCTTTCATAGTGTCCCAGAGATTTTGATATGTTGTATCGTCGTTCTCATTGACCTCTAAGAATTTTTTCATCTCCTCCCTGATGTTTTTTGTTATCCATGTTTCATTCAATAGCATATTATTTAGTCTCCAGGTGTTGGAGTAATTTCTCTTTTTTATTTTGTCATTGATTTCTATTCTCAGTCCATTATGATCTGATACAACACAAGGCAGTATCTCTGTTTTTTTGCATTTCCTAAGGGCTGCTTTGTGGCATAACATATGGTCTATTTTCGAGATGGTTCCATGTGCTGCTGAGAAGAAAGTGAATCCGCTCGTTGATGGATGAAATATTCTATATATGTCTATTAAGTCTAGGTTATTGATTGTGTTATTGAGTTCTATGGTTTTTTTGGTTGGATTTTGTTTGGAAGATCTATCTATTGGTGACAGTGGTGCATTAAAGTCACCCAGAATTATTGTGTTGTGGTCTATATGATTCCTGAAATTGAGACGGATTTGTTTGATGTACAGGGATGCACCATTGTTTGGGGCATAAATGTTTACTATCGTTATGGCTTCCTGATTTATTGTTTCCCTTAAGCAGTATGAAATGTCCTTCTTTATCCCTTCTGACTAACTTTGGCTTGAAGTCTACTTTATCTGATATAAGAATGGAAACCCCTGCTTTTTTACTGAGTCCATGTGCATGGTAGGTTTTTACCCATCCTTTCACCTTTAGTCTGTGGATGTCTTTTTCTATGAGATGAGTCTCTTGAAGGCAGCATATTGTTGGGTCTTTCTTTTTAATCCTTTTTGCTAGTCTATGTCTTTTGATTAATGAGTTTAGGCCATTAACATTCAGGGTTATTATTGAGATATGATTTGTATTCCCCATCATTTGGCTTATTTTTGGTTTTTAAGTTGGCTTGGTTTCTCCTTTGAGTGGTTTTTCTCTAAGGTATTTCCTCCCTTCGCTTATCTACATTGTTGTTTTTATTTCCACCTCATGGAATATTTTGTTGAGAACATTCTGTAGTGCAGGCTTTCTATTTGTAAATTCTTTTAACTTTTGTTCATCATGGAAGGATTTTATTTCATCTTCAAATCTGAAGGCAAGTTTTGCTGGGTATAGGATTCTTGGTTGGCAACCATGTTCTTTCAGAGTTTGAAATATGTTGGTCCAGGCCCTTCCAGCTTTTAGAGTCTGGGTTGAGAAGTTGGTTGCTCTCCGTATTAGTCTCCCCCTATATGTAATCTGATGCTTTTCTCTCGCGGTCTTCAAAATCCTATCTTAGTTTTCTAGATGGCAGACTAGAGGGTGACTGCATTTAATGTTGCTGCAGGATTCACGATTCAAAAGAGGAGAGGAGATATTGAGAGACTTGGGACCAACTCAAAGCAGCCGGGTGAGTCTCTCCTGTTGGGGAGGCGTCCTGGATGGGGCAATAGTCCTGGAACGCAGGGAACTTTGTGAAGTAGAGCTGCCCAACCAGACACCCTTACCCCACTGGAGCAGTGAACTTGGACAACTGGGAGCATCGTAGAGGATGCCGCTCAGCACAGTCCTTGGACTTGGAGCAACCACTGGGGCTCCAGGCGGCTGCCCAGAGGAGGAGCTGTGCGGTAAGCTGTGTGGAGTCAGAACGACTGCTTCTGAACACTGGGGGGTTGACCGGAGGAGGAGGAGGAGGAGCTTGGCGGGTCACTTGGACTCGGAATGACTACATCAGAGTTCCGGGCGGCTGCTCAGAGGAGGAGGCGAGTGGTGAGTTGTTTGGACTCAATGCGACTGCTCCTGAACACTGGGGGGCTGCCCGGAGGAGGAGCGCGGTGGGTCGCTTGGTCTTGGAGCGGCCGCACCAGAGCTCTGGGCGGTTGCCCGGAGGAGGCATGCGGCAGGTCGCTTGGACTCAGGGTGACCGCTCCTGAACACCCGGGGGGCTACCCGGAGGAGGAGGAGGAACGGGTGGGTCACGTGGACTCTGAGTGACTGCACAGGGCTACGGACGGTTGGCAGGAGGAGGAGGCGTGCAGTGAGGTGCTTGGACTCCTAGTGAACGCAGTGGAACACTGGGCAGCTGTCCAGAGGAAGAGGCTTGCAGCGGGTCACTGGGACTCAGAATGACTGCACGGGGCTCGAGGTGGCTGCTCAGAGGAGGGGCCACATAGCCAGGCGATTAGGTGCAGAGCAGGGTCCCAGGACCTTGGCGGCTTCTTGGTGGAAGAGCTGCACAGAGACACGCTTAGGGGCAGAACGAAGGTTCCAGGACTGCGGGCAGATTCCCTGAGGAGAGGCAGCCTAAGGAGACTCATCTGCGAAGTGTGAGGCTCCCAGGCCCAGGAGGTAGGTCCGGGCCACTGGGAACGTTGCAGAGGAAGGGAGCCCAGCCCAGGCGGTAGTTGTAGATTGAGGGGAACCTCTAGGAGGCGAACTGACCAGCGAGACCTCCCCTCTGGGTGAATCTTCCCTGCCGGGTGAGGTTTTCCCACAAGGACAGTAAAACCAGAGACACAGGCCCAAACAGGCCTTGCCTCAGCCCACAGCCTAGTTCCCCTTTGGATGACCACTGGTCAACAAGTGGAGGCACCTCTGCCCACTATCAGGGAATATACCCCACCTGCAGGCCACCACCCCTAGAGAGGCAGTTTCCTTGTGGAGCACCGCATTATCAACTTCCTCCAGGACTTCAGGCTACTGAAGGATAAGAGGGGATATACTAGAAATCTTCAGGGACATTATAAGTCAATAGCGGACATCTGCAATATCTTAGTGGTCCACTGATACCTGAACAATATGAGAAAACAAGGGAAGAAAATGCCCCAAACAAATCTAGATGTTACATCAATAAAATCCAACGACAGCATGGCAGAAGGAATGACAGAAAGTTCAGAATGTACATAATTAAAATGATCAGTAAAGCAAAGGATGAGATGAAAGAGCAAATGCAGGCATTGAATGATGAGATGAAAGAGCAAATGCAGGCATTGAATGATCACACCAATTGACAGTTAAAAGAGCAAATTCAGGAAGCAAAAGATCATTTCAATAAAGAGTTAGAGATATTGAAAAAAAAAAACCAAACAGAAATCCTTGAAATGAAGGAAACAATAAACCAAATTAAGAACTCCATAGAAAGCATAACCAATAGGATAGAACACCTGGAAGACAGAACCTCAGATATTGAAGACAAAATATTTGACCTTGAAAACAAAGTTGATCAAACAGTGAAGATGGCAAGAAATCATGAACAGAATCTACAAGAATTATGGGATATCATGAAAAGGCCAAATTTAAGAATTATTGGGATTGAGGAAGGCTTAGAGAAACAAACCAAAGGAATGAACAATCTATTCAATGAAATAATGTCAGAAAATTCCCCAAATCTGAAGAATGAAATGGAAAATCAAGTCCAAGAGGCTTATAGGACTCCAAATAAACAAAATTACAACAGACCCACACCAAGGCACATTATAATGAAAATACCTAACATACAAAATAAAGACAGAATTTTAAAGGCTGTGAGAGAAAGGAACCAAATTACATTCAGGGGGAAACCAATACGGATATCAGCAGATTTTTCAATCCACACCCTAAAAGCTAGAAGGGCCTGGAACAACATTTTTCAAGCCCTGAAAGAAAACGAATGCCAACCAAGAATCTTAACCCAGCAAAACTTACCTTCAAATTTGACGATGAAATAAGATCCTTCCATGATAAACAAAAGCTAAAGGAATTTAGAAAAAGAAAGCCAGCATTACAGAACATTCTCAGCAAAATATTCCATGAGGAAGAGATGAAAAACAAAGAAGCAAATCAGCAAAGGGAGGAATTATCCTAAAGGAATTGTCAAATAAAGGAGGAACCAAGTCGTGTCAAAAAAATAAATAAATAAAATTTAAAAAATGAACCAAATGATCAGGAATACAAATCATATTTCAATAATAACCCTGAATGTTAAGGGCCTGAATTCATCAATCAAAAGACATAAACTGGCAGATTGGATTAAAAAGAAATATCCAACAATATGTTGCCTGCAAGAGACTCACCTCATAGAAAGAGATACCCATAGACTAAAGGTGAAAGGATGGGTAAAAACATACCATGCACATGGACTCAGCCAAAAAGCTGGAGTATCCATTCTCATTTCAGATAATGTGGACTTCAAGCCAAAGTTAGTCAGAAGGGATAAAGAAGGACATTTCATACTGTTTAAGGGAAGCATAAATCAGCAAGATATAACGGTCATAAACATCTATGCCCCAAACAGTGGCTCATACGTATATGTCAAACAAATCCTTCTCAATTTCAGAAGCCAAATAGACCATAACACAATAATACTAGGTGATTTTTAACATGCCTCTCTCACCACTGGACAGATCTTCCAAACAAAAATTGAACAAAGAACCCATAGATCTCAATAACACAATCAATAATTTAGATTTAACAGACATTTATAGAATATACCATCCAACCAAGAGCGAATACACTTTCTTCTCAGCAGCACATGGATCCTTCTCTAAAGTAGACCATATATTATGCCACAAAGCTAATGTTAGCAAATACAAGAAGATAGAGACACTACCTTGTATTCTATCAGATCATAATGGATTGCAGTTAGAAATAAATGAAAGAGTAAAAAACAGAAACTACTCCAACACCTGGAGATTAAACAATATGGTATTATATGATGAATGGATAACACAAGATATTAGGAAGGAAATTTAAAAATTCCTAGAGATAAATGAGAACAAAGAAACATCATATCAAAATCTCTGGGACACTATGAAAGCAGTACTTAGAGGAAAATTTATATCATGGACTGCATTTAATAAAAGAAGTAAAACTCAACAAATAAATGACCTAACACTACAGCTCAAAACCCTAGAAAAAGAAGAACAGATCAGCACCAAAAGTAGTAGAAGACAGGAAATATTTAAACTCAGAGCTGAAATCAACGAAATTGAAACAAAAGAAACAATCAGAAAAATTGACAAAATAAATAGTTGGTTCTTTGAAAAAATAAACAAAATTGATAAACCTTTAGCCACACTAACAAAGAGAAGACGAGAGAAAACCCAAATCACTAAAATTCAGAATGAACAAGGAAATATCACAACAGACATGATTGAAATACAAAACATAATTAGAAGCTATTTTGAAAATCTATACTCCAACAAAATAGAAAATTTCGAAGACATCAGCAGGTTTCTAGAGACATATGAATTGCCTAAACTGAATGAGGAGGACATACACAATGTAAATAGACCAATTTCAAGTAATGAAATAGGAGAAGTCATCAAAAGCCTACCAACAAAGAAAAGTCCGTGACCAGATGGGTTCTCAGGCGAGTTCTACAAAACCTTTAAAGAAGAGCTCATTCCAATACTCCTCAAAGTATTCCATAAAATAGAAGAGGAGGGAACCCTCCCAAACTCATTCTATGAAGCCAATATTACCCTGATACCTAAACTAGACAGAGACACATCGAGGAAAGAAAATTTCAGACCAATATCCTTAATGAACATCGACGCAAAAATTCTAAACAAAATTTTAGCAAATCGCATACAAAAATATATTATCATAGTGCACCATGATCAAGTGAGTTTCATCCCAGGGATGCAAGGTTGGTTCAACATCAGGAAATCAATAAATGTCATTCACCATATCAATAGACTTAAAGTCAAGAATCACATGATTATTTTAATAGATGCAGAAAAAGCATTTGATAAAATACAGCACCCCTTCATGTTCAAAACACTAGAAAAAATAGGGATAGTGGGAACATTCCTTAACATTGTAAAGGCCATCTATGCTAAGCCCATGGCTAGTATCATTGTAAATGATGAAAAACTGACAGCATTCCCCCTAAAAACTGGAACAAGGGAGGGATGCCCTCTTTCACCACTTCTATTCAATATCGTCCTTGAAACTAGCCAGAGCAATTAAACAGACCAAAGAAATTCAAGGGATACGAATAGGAAAAGAAGAACTCAAACTATCCCTATTTTCTGATGATATGATGGTATACTTAGAGGAACCAGGAAATTCCACCAGAAAACTTTTAGAACTCTTAAGTGAATTCAGTAAAGTAGCAGGATATATAAGATCAATGCACATAAATCTAATGCATTTTTATACATAAGTGATGAATCTTTGGAAAGAATAATTAGGAAAACTACCCCATTCACAATAGCCTTGAAAAAAATAAAATACTTGGGCATCAATCTCACAAAAGAGGTGAAAGACCTCTACAATGAGAACTACAGAACAGTAAAGAAAGAAATTAAAGAAAACCTTAGAAGATGGAAAAATCTCCCATGTTGTTTGATAGGAAGAATTAATATTGTCAAAATGGCCATACTACCAAAAGTACTATACAGATTCAATGCAATTCCAATTAAAATTCCAATGACATCCCTTACAGAAATAGAGCAAGCAATCATGAAATTCATCTGGAAGACTAAGAAACCCAGAATAGCTAAAGCAATCCTTGGCAGAAAGAGTGAAGCAGGGGGTATCGCAATACCAGATCTTCAACTCTACTACAAAGCAATAGTAACAAAAATGGCATGGTATTGGTACCAAAATAGACAGGTAGATCAATGGTACAGAATAGAGGACACGGACACAAACCCAAATAAATACAATTTTCTCATACTAGACAAAGGGGCCAAAAATATACAATGGAGAAAAGATAGCCTCTTCAACAAATGGTGCTGGAGAATTGGAAATCCATATGCAACAGAATGAAAGTAAACCCCTATCTCTCACCATGCACGGAACTAAACTCAAAATGGATTAAGGACCTCGGAATCAGACCAGAGACTCTGCAGATTATAGAAGAAAAAGTAGGTCCAGCTCTTCAAATTGTTGACTTAGGACCAGACTTCTTCAACAGGACTCCCATAGCACAAGAAATAAAAGCAAGAATCAATAACTGGGATAGATTCAAACTAAAAAGCTTTCTCTCAGCAAAGGGAACTATCAGCAATGCAAAGAAAGAGCCTACAGAGTGGGAGAAAATCTTTCCAATCATACTTCAGATAGAGCACTAATCTCAAGAATCTATAAAGAACTCAAAAAACTCTACACCAAGAATGCAAATAATCCAGTCGACAAATGGGCTAAGGAAATGAACAGCCACTTCACAAAAGAAGATCTACAAGCAATGAACAAACATGAAAAAATGTTCAACATCTCCAGTAATAAGAGAAATGGAAATCAAAACCACCCTAAGATTCCATCTCACCCCAATTAGAATGGCGATTATCAAGAACACAAGCAACAACAGGTGTTGGCGAGGACGTGGGGAGAAGGTACACTCATACATTGCTGGTGGGGCTGCAAATTAGTGCAGCCACTAGGGAAAGCAGTGTGGAGATTCCTTAGAAAACTTGGAATGGACCCACCATTTGAGCCAGCTATCCCATTCCTTGGCCTATACCCAAAGGACTTAAAATCAGCATACTACAGACATACAGCCATATCAATGTTCATAGACACTCAATTCACAATAGCCAGATTGTGGAACCAACCTAGATGTCCTTCAATTGATGAATGGATAAAGAAACTGTGGTATATATATACAATGGAATATTACTCAGCCATAAAGAATGATAAAATTACGGCATTTGCAGGCAAATGGATGAAATTGGAGAATATCATGCTAAGTGAGATAAGCCAATCTCAAAAAACCAAAGGATGAATGATATCGCTAATAAGTGGATGATGACACATAATGGGGGGTGGGTGGGGTTAGTGTTAGAGTTAGAGTTAGGGTTAGGGAGGGGGGCAAGAATGGAGGAAGGAAGGACTGTATAGAAGAAAAAGAGGCATGGGAGGAGTGGGGGGGAAGGGAAAAATAACAGAATGAATCAAACAACATTACCCTATGTAAATTTATGATTACACAAATGGTATCCCTTTACGCCATGTACAAACAGAGAAACAATATATATCCCATTTGTTTACAATAAAAAAAATTAGAAGATAACAAAAAAAAATTCTTATCTTTATTTTGAATGTTAGGCATTTTCATTATAATGTGCCTTGGTGTGGATCTGTTGTGATTCTGTGCATTTGGTGTTCTGTAAGCCTCTTGTATTTGATTCTCAATTTCATTCTTTAGGGTTGGGAAATTTTCTGATATTATTTCATTGAATAGGTTGTTCATTCCTTTGGTTTGTATCTATGTGCCTTCCTCAATCCCAATAATTGTTAAATTTGGTCTTTTCATGATGTCCCATAGTTCTTGGAGATTTTGTTCATGATTTCTTACCATCTTCTCTGTTTGGGCAACTTTATTTTCAAGAGTAAATATTTTGTCTTCATTGTCTGAGGTTCTGTCTTCCAAGTGGTCTACTCTTTTGGTGATGATTTCCATTGAGTTTTTTATTTGGTTTATTGTCTCCTTTATTTCCAGGATTTCTGTTAGGTTTTTTTTTTTTTTTTTTTTTTTTTTGAGAATCTCTATCTCTTTGTTGAAATGATATTTTGCTTCCTGCACTTGCTCTTTCAGCTCATTGGTATTATCATTCATTGCCTGCATTTGCTCTCTTATCTCCTCCTTTGCTTCACGAATCATCTTAATTCATGTATAATCTGAAGTCCTTTTCTGACATTTCTTCTAACAAACTGTCATTGGATTCTATTAATATAGAATCTAGATTTGTTTGGATCATTTTCTTTCCTTGTTTTTTCATGTTGTTCATGTATCTTCCCCTCTAGCATTGCAGATCTGGGGTATTGCAGATTTCCCCCTGTAGGCTTATAGTGGCCCTATAGGTTTCCAAAACCCTATCTTTAAGGGGAGATCAATATTAGCAGTGCCCAATTCAGGCACTATGCAATCCTAGACCAAATAGCACCTATGGGGACAATAATAAAATTGTCATTGTAACCAAAATGAGTTCAAATATTATCTTTGGTAAAACAAACAGATTTGCAATAAGGTCTGCAGTTTCTAATGGAGGACAAAGAGGATGCAGAGGGATGTAGAATGTGGCTGTTAATGGGATAAGAAAAGAATGTACAGAAAGTCTAGATAATAGAAAGGGTGAGAGTGTAATTAAAAGAAATCGAATGTTAGCATGCAAAAAAGGGAGAAAGAGACTCTGAGGGAACAGGTAAACAAAAGGAAAAGAGAGCAAGAAAAGTAAAGAAATAAAAACTTAATTTTTTTAAAATGGAGAAAAAAGAAAATCTGTGTAAGAGTCATATAGTAATGAAACCTCCCAGAATTCAGTAGCCTGATGCATGAGAGGTACCTGACAATGAGCTTCAAGCCTCCAGTAGGCGTCGCAGGATGGGTTTTGCCCCACTCAAAGATCGGAGCTACTGCTTCCAGGATTATCCAAGACGGCCGCTCTGGCTTCGAAGTGTGTTGGGAAATGGGGAGCTGCAGCCCAGGGGTGGACGTGGTCAGCTGGAGGTTCTGGAGACGGGATGTGGTTGGTCCAGCAGGGGTCCTGGAGGTCCGGTGTGTTTGGTGTGGTTGTGGGATCTTGGAGGCCAGGTGCAATCAGTTGGTCTGGGGTCCTGGTGATAGGGCGCAGTCTGTTGGTTGGGGGTCCTGGCGGCAGGGAGCAGTCAGTCGATGTGAGGGTCCCAGAGGCAGGGAGTGATTGGTTGGGCTGAGGTATTCTGGAGACGGGGCTCAGTCAATCTGGCTAGGGGTCCTATGGTGCCTGGCTGTTGTCTCAAAATGGCGGCAGCCACGTGTAATCAAACCTACAGGTACTGTAACAGTGAACTTCCAGGGGACAACAGACAGTTGGAGCTCCACTGGTGGTCAGCGATCAGTTTGCTGACTGTTGTTGGACGATCGGGAGGTGAACCTCATGCGTTGGGTGATGGATAGGTGTAAGGCAGGCGATGGACAGGCGAGAGGCAGGCAAATGGCGGATGATAGACGCCTGACAGTGAGCAATCTGCACTCAAAAAAAACGTCAATATACTGGCTGACTGCAGGTCATCACAGCAGACAAATGGGGTAAACACCAGGGGCTCGATAAGCAGTATAACTGCGTCACCAAGAAACAGATATCTTCTGCTTGAAACCAGAGTTACGGAGAGACAAGGAACGCAGCCTACCTCTAGTCTGCCATCTTAGATCACCCGACATACACAATTTAAATAGATCAATTTCAAGTAATGAAATAGAAGAAGTCATCAAAAGCCTTCCAACAAAGAAAAGTCCAGGACCAGATGGGTTCTCAGCCGAGTTCTACAAAACCTTTAAAGAAGAACTCATTCCAATACTTCTCAAAGTATTCCAGAAAATAGAAGAGGAGGGAAGCCTCCCAAACTCATTCTATGAAGCCAATATCACCCTGATACCTAAACTAGACAGAGACACATCAAGGAAAGAAAATTTCAGACCAATATCCTTAATGAACATCGACGCAAAAATTCTCAACAAAATTTTAGCAAATCGCATACAAATATATATTAAAAAGATAGTGCACCACGATCAAGTGGGTTTTATCCCAGGGATGCAAGGTTGGTTCAACATTCAGAAATCAATAAATGTAATTCACCATATCAACAGACTTAAAGTAAAAAATCACATGATTATTTCGATAGATGCAGAAAAAGCATTTGATAAAATACAGCATCCCTTCATGCTCAAAACACTAGAAAAAATAGGGATAGTGAGAACATTCCTTAACATTGTAAAGGCCATCTATGCTAAGCCCATGGCCAATATCATTCTAAATGGTGAAAAACTGAAAGCATTTCCCCTAAAAACCGGAACAAGGGAGGGATGCCCTCTTTCACCACTTCTATTCAACATTGTCCTCAAAACTCTAGCCAGAGCAATTAGGCAGACTAAAGAAATTAAAGGGATACGAATAGGAAAAGAGGAACTCAAACTATCCCTGTTTGCTAATGACATGATTATTTATTTAGAGGAACCAGGAAATTCCACCAGAAAACTTTTAGAACTCATAAGTGAATTCAGTAAAGTAGCAGGATATAAGATCAATGCTCATAAATGCAATGCATTTTTATACATAAGTGATGAATACTCAGAAAGAGAAATTAGGAAAACTACCCCATTCACAATAGCTTTGAAAAAAATAAAATACTTGGGAATCAATCTAACAAAAGACATGAAAGACCTCTACAATGAGAACTACAGAACACTAAAGAAAGGAATTAAGGAAAACCTTAGAAGATGGAAAGATTTCCCATGTTCTTGGATAGGCAGAACTAATATTTTCAAAATGGCCATACTACCAAAAGTATATACAGATTCAATGCAATTCCAATTAAAATCCCAATGATGTACCTTACAGAAATAGAGCAAGCAATCATGAAATTCATCTGGGAGAATAAGAAACCCATAATAACTAAAACAATCCTTAGCAGGATGAGTGAAGCAGAGGGTATTGCAATATCAGACCTTCAACTATACTACAAAGCAATAGTAACAAAAACGGCATGGTATTGGCACCAAAATAGACAGATAGATCAATGGTACAGAATAGAGGACACAGACACAAACCCAAATAAATACAATTTTTTTCATATTAGACAAAGGGGCCAAAAATATGCAATGGAGAAAAGATAGCCTCTTCAAGAAATGGTGCTGGGAAAATTGGAAATCCATATGCAACAGAATGAAAGTAAACCCCTGTCTCTCACCCTGCACAAAAATCAACTCACAATGGATCAAGGACCTTGGAATCAGACCTGAGACCCTGCATCTTACAGAAGAAAAAGTAGGTCCAAATCTTCAAGATGTCAGCTTAGGATCAGACTTCCTTAACAGGACTCCCATTGCACAAGAAATAAAAGCAAGAATCAATAATTGGGATAGATTCAAACTAACAAGCTTTCTCTCAGCAAAGGAAACTATCAGCAATGCAAAGAGAGAACCTACAGAGCGGGAGAAAATCTTTGCCACTCATACTTCAAATAGAGCACTAATCTCCAGAATCTATAAAGAACTCAAAAAACTCTACACCAAGAATACAAATAACCCAATCAACAAATGGGCTAAGGAAATGAACAGACACTTCACAGAAGAAGATCTACAAGCAACCAACAGATATATGAAAAAATGTTCACCATCTTTAGTAATAAGAGAAATGCAAATCAAAACTACACTAAGATTCCATCTCACCCCAATTATATGACAATTATCAAGAATACAAGCAACAATAGGTGTTGGTGAAGATGTGGAGAAAAAGGTACACTCATACATTGCTGGTGGGGCTGCAAATTAGTGCAGCCACTCTGGAAAGCAGTGTGGAGATTCCTTAGAAAACTTGGAATGGACTCACCATTTGACCTAGCTATCCCACTCCTTGGCCCATACCCAAAGGACTTAAAATCAGCATACTACAGAGATACAGCCACAACAATGTTCATAGCCGCTCAATTCACAATAGCCAGATTGTGGAACCAACCTTGATGCCATTCAATTGATGAATGGATAAAGAAACTGTGATATATATATATATATATATATATTAGCCATAAAAAATAATAAAATTATGGCATTTGCAGGCAAATGGATGAATTGGAGGATATCATGCTAAGTGAGATAAGCCAATCTCAAAAATCCAAAGGACGAATGATCTCAATGATAAGCAGATGATGATACATAGTGGGGGGTTGGAGGGGGACAAGAATGGAGGAAGGAGGGACTGTATAGAAGGATAAGAGGGGTGGGAGGGATGGCGGGGAAGAAAAAAAATAACAGAATGAATCAAAAACCATTACCGTAGGTAAATGTATGATTACACAAATGGTATGCCTCTACTTCATGTACAGAGAAACAAGATGTATCCCATTTGTTTACAATAAAAATGAATTTAAAAAATCATTTCACATTTTATCTAAATCTGTATGCTTTTGTTTCATTTTATTCCCTTGTTATACTAGCTATGACATCAAGTACAGTATTAAATAGAAGTGGTGAGAGATGGCATCCTTGCTTTGTTTCGTATCACAGGTAGAAAACATTCAGTCTTTCATTCTACCTATGATGTTCTAGGTTGAAGAATTCCTCTTCTGTTCATAGCCTGCTATGACATATTATCTTTAGTGAATTTTGAAACTTTCTCAAGCATTTTTTTATGCATTTGTTAAAATAATAATTTTTTTCTATCTTGTATGGTCATGTGGTGAATATATAGATTGGTTTTAAGATGCTTAAGTGACCTTACATTTGTGAGATGTTTTATTTATTCATGCATCTTTTTTGTATATTTCTAGTTTTGCTAATATTTTGCTAAGTAGTTTTATGCTTGTTTATGAGGATATTGAGGTATTATTTTCTTTTCTTGTAACATTTTTGTCATTTTTAGTGTTGGTATAGTACTAACCTTATGAATTGAAAAGTATTTGTTTCTCTTGTATTTTGAGTTATGCAGAGTACACACTTTCTTTTAATATTTGCTAGAATTCATCAGTAAAGGCATCTATACATACAAAGAGTTGAAGTGGTGTGTGTGTATGTGTGTGTGTGTGTGTGTGTGTGAGTGTGTAAAGGTTTTTTTTTTTTTAACCAATGAATTGAAATTTAAATGGTATAAAGTCATTCAGGTTATCTGTTCTTTCTTTTTGGGGAAAACAGTGCTAGAGATTGAACACCAAGGTCTGTGAGCTACAATCGTAGCCCCTGTTTGTTCTTGAATCAACTTTGACAGTTTCGGTCTTTCAAGGAATTCATTTAATTTAAGCTATATTTACATAAAGTTATGTATACTCTTCACCTGTTTTTAAATGTCTGTAGTTTTGTACTTTTTTTTAATTTTGATAAATGTATCATTTCTCCTCAGTTTACTGATTTTTTTTCTAAGAGAAAGCTTTCCAGTTCATTTGATTTTTACTATTCTTTCCTATTTTCTATGTATTATCTTTATTATTTTCTTCCTTCTATTTACATTGGATTTAATTTGCTCTTTTTTCCCCCCCTAGGTTCTTAAAGTGGAAAATTGGATTATTCAGCTTAGATCTTCTTTTCTCACTGAAACACTTAGATATTTTTTATAAACGCTACCATAGCTACATTTCATGAAGTTCTGTGTATTATATTTCTATTTAATTCAATTCAAGATAATTTCTAATATACTTTGTGATTTTTTTAACCCATAGGTTATTTAAATGTTTGGGAATTTTCCAGGTATCTTTCTGTTATGTTATCTAATTTATTTCTCTGGTGGTCAGAGAACATAACCTTTTTCATGATTTCAAAACTGTGAAATGTATTAAAGCTTCTTCTTATTATTCAGAATGTGCTCAACTTGTTTAACGTTCAGTGTGCCTGAAAGAGAATGTATATTCCACTGCTGGGTGAATTGTTTTTTTTTTTTTACAAATGTCAGGTGAAATTCAATGATAGTGTTTTTCAAGTATTTTAAACTTTTCCTGAATTTCTGTTTACATGTTCTCTTGATTTATAAAAGAAGAACTGAAATCTCTAATCATAATTATATATTTTAATTATTTTTTCTTTTTAGTTTTGTCAGGATTTGCTTTATTATTTCATAGCTCAATTATTAGGTGTACTTATGAATTGTTTCTTCATAAATTTTGTACCCTTTAATATGAGTGTAGAATTCTAGATTAATTCATTTTTTTATTTCTCAGCACTTTAAAAATGTCTTCCTGTTGTTTTCTAGTTTGCATAGTTTCAGATACAAAGTCTGTAATCATTCTTTGTTTCTCTGTACGTATTTTGTCCTTTTTTTTTTTTTTTAAGATTTTGTCATCTTTGAACTATGTATTACAATTATGGTAGCCTCCCCCAGCCCAACAGATCAATTCTTTCTCTTGCTACTCATAGAAGTGTTGCTTAGGGATAGAATCAACAAATCTCAGGTATTTTCAGCTTCCTGCAAAGTTCTATGCATTAATATCTACTGCCAAGGAGCCACCTTGATTTATGAGGACTTCCAGTGCTTGACTGCAGGCTCATGATGACTTTTAGATAGTCACATTGGTTGATTGTACAAATACAGAAGGAATAGTAAAGTTTTACTGCTCAGTACAGTTATAGGGCAATTCCCCAGATTCCCTATCAAGTTGAGTCCTGTTAGATTAGCAGAAGTTTTTATTTCGATGGGACTTGAAGTTAGTGTGAAGAATTTCAGCATCTTTCTCATTAACTAATGTTTTTAAAAAAATCCTGCAACCTATAAATAGCCCTGTTAAGTGATGATGATAGTAATAAAAAGAATTGCAGTAATATTTTATAATACTTTATAGCTTATAAAATAATTTCACACACATTTTCTCATTTAGCTTTATGATTATTTGTACTGAGAAGCTTTTGTAGATTTGCTCAAGTCAGTAAACACTGGCTGAAGAAAAAAAGATTTTATAGCTAGTCATTTTTAAAAGATGAAAAACAAAACAGAAACATGCTTTAAAGCCCTAGTATTTATTGTCATTTAACACTCAGAAATTGTTAGTTTCAAATGAGATCAGTCTTTTAAAAAAAGACAATAAAAGAAGACCAGAACAGAATGCCTTCTTCCCTTGAACTTTTTTTTATGTTCTTGTTGTCTAAGGTTAAAGGTAGATTTTCTTTCATTTTAAAAGGATAAATGTGTTCCTGTTGTACCAAGATATTTTATAGAAAATATTGGTTGAGAAGGGGATTAATCCCATATACTAGCACTTAATACATGTAATAATGTTTTTTTAAAATTTTCCTTTATGGAAAGGTTAAGTTTGTTTTTGTTACTCTGTGTTTTAAAAAATTCATCTAGTTTTATATGTTTTGTGGCAGGTATCCTCACTCAAGGACAACTGGGCCTTGTAGACATCATCTGCCAGTACATTCATTGTGATGAGATCTATGAAGCAATAAACATCCTAAGCAGCATGAATTGGGACACTCAGGGCCAGCAGTGCTTTATCAGCATGAGTGCCATTGTGAACCATCTCCTTAGACAAAGACTCACTCCAGAGAGAGAAGGTCAGACCTGAATATGTTTCATAAATTGGTTTTGTGTATACATGAAGTACTTTTTGTGAGTTAGATTTTTTAAGGATGTTTTTGAGTGATGTTATGGAGATGGAAAAGCAAAAATGTTAATGCTCTATTAAAATGGAAAGGATCAGATAACAGATAATTGCTCCCATATAGTACTTACTGTGTAGTATTTATCAACATAAAAACAACTTTTCTGTATAGCTTGTGTTGGAACTCACAATGCAGTCATTGTACAATTCAGTCTAAGTGTGAAATATGCTCAGATTTCAAACTTTGATCAGAAATTTCATATACCTTGGATCAGTAGACAAAGGGCCTCAAACAAAGGCCTTTATTTCTCCTTCACATTAGACATCAATATTTTTTTCTCACATCCAAGTCCTCTGTCCAGACAGTAGTCCTTAACAGTCATTTTTGTGTGTGTCAGAATTGTAGTCCACATTGCTCCTTCTTGTTTTCATTATTCTAACTTGTGCTTTTGACACCTTTCTCCCTTCTATCTGCTTGGATTTTTCCCACCTTTACTCAATAAGTAATTTTGCCCATAGGGATCCTAGATGTTTATTGTCAAAAGAGAGAGAAGACTGTTAAAAAGAAAACAAAAACTAAACAAGATGTCACATACAATAATGAAAATAAATGTTTTATGAGGTATTCATTTATATAATGTAAATTGCATCAAAACATTTGCAACTTCATTTTATATATTTGTAATAAGCATCAATATTAATGGTGGGAAATCATGGCCAGTGAGAAATTGACTATAGATAATAAGATAGGATAAATAAGACATATATCAAAAGGTCCTTTACATTTTCTTTCTTAATATTTTCTGTGCATTTTTATGGATCTTCTTATTGCATTTTTTTTTTTTTTTTTTTGTACTGGGGATTGAACTCAGGGGCACTGAATCACTGAGCCACATCCCCAGCCCTATTTTTTTTTTTTTTTTTTTTGTATTTTTTGTTTAGAGATTAGGGTCTCACTGAGTTGCTTAGTGCCTCACCATTGCTAATGGATGACTCTTTTTTTTTTTTGGGGGGGGGGTGCTGGGTATCGAACCTAGGGCTTTGTGCTTGCAAGGCAAGCACTCTACGACTGAGCTATCTCCCCAGCCCCCTAATGGATGACTTTGAACCCGCAGTCCTCCTGGCTCAGCCTCCTGAGCGGCTGGGATTACAGACATGTGCCACTGCACCCAGGCTTACTACCTTTTTATTAAATTTCCAAAGTAAGCAAGTTGTTTTGATAGTATTCTGTAGATAATCTTCATTTTAGTCATTTTAGAGGATAATAATCAGTAATAACATGTTTCTTCAGGAAATCTGTATCATGGGTCTTGGCCCAACTCACAGAATTCCATATAATAATTTATTTAATGTTAATTGAATGAACTTTTCGGAGGCAGTACAAACCTATACATGAAGATTTCAGTGTTTCTACACTAAGAAAATGCCTTCCACAAACCAAGTGAGATGGCACATACCTGCAATCTCAGCTACTAGGGATACTGAAGTAGAAGGATTACGAGTTTGAGGCCCTCCTGGGCAATTTAACCAGATCCTGCCTCAAAACAAAATTTGACAAAAGGGCTGGAGATGTAGCTCAGTGGTAGAGTGCTTGCTTACATGGCATATGTGAGACCCTGGGTTCAATCCCCACACAGCTCTGCCCCCACCCCCAACAGAACAGATGCACTCTCACTGCCTTCTACAATGCTTGACCCACAGTAGGTACTCAATGAATATTAGTTAACAATAAAAAGAAAGCTTAACTCCAAGTTTATTAGAGTATAATTTATTGCTGTAATATATCTGCCAGCAGAACTATCTCAAGTAATTATTTGTTAGTATTGATACACTCTTACGATCTCAAAATTTGGTACATACCAAAAAATAACAACGACAACAACAACAACAAAACACAGTCCCTAAAGAATGCCTATAGTGATACATAAAATCTATATAAGAGATCCTAAATTTATACTTCCAGAAGAACTCTCAGGACACTGAGAAATTGCTAACACCTTAGTGAATTTATATTGTAAGATTACTGTGTCATAAGAAAGATTGTTAGGGAATACACAAATGGGCATTATCAGATTCTTGCTCTAATAAAGGATATTTTCAAGGAACCATATTGAGGAGATAGGGAAATAAAAAGCTTTTATGATAGTAGCCTATTAAAATAAAATGCTTGTATGATGCTGGGTTATCAGAATATGTGCATTTTAAGTAGATATGTGCATTCCCCCCCAAGTAACACATTTCTAAAACATTCAGAGTTCTTCTGAGATTTATTCTATCTGAAGCTAACAAATTTGACATGGTAATTTGTTTTCCTTTTATTAGTGGAACCCAGTGAGCTCTTTTATTTGTAGCTGTGTTGTGGTTATCTTTGAGATCTTCATTTCTGCCTTAAACATCAAGCTGGGCTATCTAATGAATCTGTAACTGTGCTGGGAGTTACGAGTATTCCATGTAGGTTCGAACATTTCAGATGTACGAAACATGCTGTCAAGAAAACAAGCAATGGCAAGAGAATCTGGCTTGTTTTCACAATAGCATTGCTATATTCAATTTTAATCTAAATTGACTGCTGCTTTGAAAGAAAATGCTTCTAAACTTCATCTTACTTTACTGTCTAGATTTATGATTAAAAAAAGAAATTACTAACAGCTTAGCCAAGTCCATAGCAATTACTCTGATGAGGAATATAATACTTCCAAACCCAAATGTGCCTACAACTAAAGAGTTTTACTAAATAATGAATTGTTTATTCAACCTAGTACTGACAGCATAAAAATCAGAGGAGTCTAACTGTGAACTGTAGTGTTCTCATACATACGCATACTCTCACCATTATGGTAATTACTTAACTTCCAGGTATTTCTGGGCTGAACCACAGTCCCATAGGCATGTCTTGATAGAAGACCAAGGCATTTTTTGCATTTTCCCCTAATCTCTATCCCACTTGTTTATCAAAACCTGCTTTTCAGGCCTCCTTTCTTCTCCCAGGGTGTTAGCTTTCACATATGGACAAAACCCAAAATCCTGTTGCTTAGAGCAGGATTTAGGGAAGATATAGGGACTTTCACTGCCCTGTTAAAATTGCCATAGAGAGGTGATCTTGCTCCCCTATAGCTTTTTTTATTTGTATTGTTTTAAAAAACATTTCTGCCAAGCTGATTTCAATTTCCCATATGAAAAGGTTAGTTTTCTCCTTTCAACTAAAAATAAATGTTGAGCACACTGCAAGTTGATTTTACAGGAAATACTAGTTCAAACTGTGTTACTTTGATGAGTCACTGTTTTAATTACCCATTTGTGGTGAGAGGTTGGTTCATTATGAATTTCTTCAGTTTTGACAGCTTTTTGTTGCTCAGAGTCATTGTCAGCTTTGCCTCAAGTGAAAGTTTATACACAGGTTTGTTTTTGTACCAGCTGTCATATTTTAATTTCATCTTTCCTGCAACAAGCTCACATTTCATCCAAGTTTGCAAAACCTGACTGACTGCAAACACGAGTATTTTGTTGTAATTGAAGGAGTTTCGCTTGTTTTAGTGCTGCTACGTTTAAATTCCACAGCACAGCTTGAGGCAAGCCTTGGAACCTTCTATGCTCCAACACGACCACTTCTGGATACAACTATTTTGGAATATAGAGACCAGATCAGCAGATATGCAAGGAGATTCTTCCACCACTTGCTCAGGTGAATGATATATTTGGACTGATTTGTGTCAGACTAATTGCAATTTCAGGAGTCATCTTCTTTAATTAGAACATTCCATAATATGGCTATTTTCTAACAATCTATCTCTTAAAAGAAAAAGACTTCTTCTCTTGATATTTTTTATTTAATCTGTTCTTAATTTTCCTTTTAAGGAAATATTTGAATATTGTTTGGGATTTTTACATCATCAGTATTCCTTAATATTCTTTCCCCTTTGATATTGAAGCAAAAAATTTCCAGTTATATAATATCAATATAAAAATATTTAATTTGTTCTTAGCACTGACAATGTTTTCATTTAAATTAAAACTAAATATATGAATATGCTTTAAAGCTCTGAGATAGTTGTTGGTTTGTTTTTCTTCCAGAATTACTATAGAAAGATTCATCATTATTAAATAATGGGGCAAATTATTAACTTTACTGTCCCTCATTTTCTCTGCTTTCTGTAGGTATAATATGTTCCTTTAACCTTGAGATATGTTACAAATTAGATAATAATGTGACAAATGGCTCTGAGAAAAATACTGTAGACCTTGAAAGACAAATATATTTAGTATTATATATATATATATATATATATATATGTATATATGGTTCTGAAAACAGAATGGATAGATGGAAGGAAGATAAATGGATGAATAGATAAAAAGAGATTAGAGCACATGTAAAGGTGATACCATAAATAAAAAAAAAAGAAGTGATTGCCACAAAATTTAGAATTGTGTAGAGTAGAAAACAAATGTGGTAGAACAGGCAGGCACATGGAATCCTCTAAGGTATTAATGTTCCATTTCTAAAGATGAGTGGTATATATCAGACTCTGTTAAAAATGATTACTCCTTTGTTTTGTGTGTGTGTGTGTGTGTGTGTGTGTGTGTATGTGTGTGTGTAGCATACTTTTGTATATAATATGTGTTAAAATAGAACATAATAGAATTTTCAATTCTGTGTACCAAAAGGAAGATTATATCAAGGGATTGATTTTGGAGTTTTTAAATTTTACTAACAGTATAATCTGTTATAGTGCCTTTTACTGTTTCAAAGACTTCAATACACGTTCTCTCATTTTTTCCCTCAGAACAACCCTATAAAGGGAGTGTTGTCATTTGACAAATGAGTAGATTGAGTCAGAGATGGTAAGTGGTTTAATTAGATCAAATAACAGGTTACTCATGGTGTCAGATCTTGAACTGGTTTTCTTAATCTGCTGCTCCTTACTATTTATTTGTCATTTGCTCTGTATATTTTAGATGCTGCATTATAAAATAACTGGAAATGGTCATCTACTCAAGAGTAGGCTGATTGATAAATATGCTTGACTGCCCAAAAAGGGGAGAAACTTCAGATTGGTCAGGGCTTGAGGAGTATCTTGTTGTGTAGATATTCATATTCTATAATTAATTTTCTATATATAAAGTGACACTTTGAACTTTACAAAGCAGTTAAACCTTTGGAAAACAGTATTTTTAGAAGCTGAAGTGCAAATATATTGCAAGAGTTATTATCTGTAATTGAATCTTGCCTTTTTATCTGAATAACTTTAACATATTCAAGAGATTCTTCACCCTGAATGAGGCTGGCTTCCATGACTGAGAAAGAATGCCAAAAATGTTGGAGCTCATGTCACATTTATTTGAACTTAGGACTTTGCTCTTATTGTTACTTTGTTTTTCTTGTTTATGGGTAATTTTAATTAGGTAAGCTGTTGCCTTAAGGGTCTAAAAAGATGAACATAAATGAAATAGAAGCTTTGGGAGCATATTCTTGATGGCCTTACTGTGTCTTTGGCCTCACTGACTTTATGCAGTTGTTTGGTTTTTGCCTAAAAGTCCTGTTATGCAACTGTGCAGTTAGCCTTGGGATGCTCATATTCTACAAGTGTGTAATTTTTTTGTTTACTGGTTTTCCTCAAATGAAGTTTCTAATTGTTTTTTGGAACTACTTTTGATAAATGACTTGATGCTGTCATTATTATTTTTGTTTTGTTTTAATACTATCATTATTATTAGACTTTAACTTTCTGTGTAGTTACATCTGAAATCAGATGTTTTCCCTTGTGGTATACTAGCTTTTTCATGTTTCTTTTTTTTTTTTTTTTTAATGCTTGTCTACTATTTCATTTATTTTTTAAAATATTTTTTAGATGTTGATAGACCTTTATTTTATTCATTTATTTATACGTGGTGCAGAGAATTGAACCCAGTGCCTTACACATGCTAGGCAAAGAGATCTACCACTGAGCGACAACCCCAGCCCCTACTATTTCATTTATAGTGAATATTTATCAGTTCTTTTGATAGTAGGCTATACATAGCATTATGAGAAAAGAAAAGTAAGTTTAGAAGAAATTAAATGAGATAGCTTAAGTGGGACCCATTCTTTTGTTTAATCTGCTGCCAAAAAGTTCTCCTGCTTAGGGGTAGAGAAACAGACCAAAGGCCTTTTTGTATTTGTGAAGGGCTAGAATTGTATTACTCCCTGTGCTTTGGCTAGGCATTTTAATACCCTTTTTAAAAAAAAAAAAATTGTCAATGAACCTTTATTTATTTATATGTAGTGCTGAGGATTGAACACAGTGTTTCACACATGCTAGGCAAGTGCTCTATCACTTAGCTAGAACCCCAGCCCCTTAATACCCTTTTTAAAAGGTTATTAAATAATGAAATAAATCCTAAACAGTAAAGACCTTCATAGAGAATATTAAATTAAAGATGAAGAAAAGGAGCTTCATAGGGAAGTACCTAGGATCATTCACATGGGATCCAGATTGTCTGACTCCAGACTGGATTCCTCTGATAAGAATAAAATACTAGATTGATTTTAATTTCATCCAGAATGGAAAGGGTAAGCCCATAGTATGAATTTGTGATAATGGACAAGCATACTGTGTGGAGATAGTTTTGGTTTTGTTGTGACAGTAGAGGAATTCCACAAGCATGTTTTTATGGTTTTTGGCCTCTTTTGTCTTTAGCAAGTATAAAAATTTACCTGAAAGCTTCCTCCAAATTCAAACAAATCTGAACTTTATAACTTATTTGTTTTTTCCTGAAATCTTTTTGAATGTTTAAAGTGATTGATTTTCACAAAAAAAGTTCCCTAGATGTGTAAATCTTTGCTCCTAACATTAAAGATAGAAAGCAGTAGAAGCAGCCTTGATATGGTAAAGTGTGTATTATAATCAAATGTAAAGAGATGATACAGCAGTCTGATTTTAAGAAATCATTTAGCTGGAAAATACTAACATACAGAAGGCCCTCTTTGTTTAAAATAAATTTAGAATGTAATTGTTCCCCTTTCCTCTTTAATTAAATTGAATAGTATCCCAGAAGTAGTGAACAGGGAAGTACTAGCTAGAGTTTTTTATCATAAGCAAATAGGAACTGTAATGAGAATGTATAAATTTTGATGAAAGGGCAAATCCTTCAAATAAGTATGCCACTGTTTTAGTCAGCTTTTTCACTGCTGTGACTAAAAGAATCTGACCAGCATAATTGTAGAAGAGAAAGAGTATATTTGAGGGTTCACAGTTTCAGAGGTCTCAATCTGTAACAGCTGGCTCAATGCCTCAGGGCTCAAGATGAGGCTGAACATCATGGTAGAAGAGCGCGGCAGAGGGAAGCAGCTTATATCATCAGGAAGCAGAGAGAAAGAGAGAGAGACTCACTCCACTTTCCAGATACAAAATATATACCCCAATTCCAATCTCTTCCAGCCACACCCTGCCACTTCACTTAACTCCATCAGGGATTAATTCATTGATTGGTTTAAGACTCTTACAACCCAATCATTTTTCCTCTGAAACTTCCTGCATTGTTTCACATGTGAACTCTTGGGGGACACCTCACATCCAAACCATAACAGCCACATATGAAGCTTATATTATTCATATGAAAATAAAATATTATAAAGTTAGTAATTTATTTAGATTTATCTTTCCCCTTCTTAACTATAAGATTATAATTTTCTGACATAATGGTATTATGCAATAAAATAGTAGACAAAATTTTGGGAAAGGAAGCTTTATTGACTGGAACTAAAAATATTGTGTCAATAAAATCTTTATGAGAAAATGTACTGATGTTACATTTTCCTTTGCAATACAAAAACAATAAAAACAAATTGATAGATATATAGAGGAATAGATAGGTGGAGAGATATGTGATGAAACAATATTATAAAATATAAAGATAAAATCCAGATGTACATATCTATTTTGGTGTCTTTGCTATATGTTTGAAAATTTTATAATAAGGTGTTGGGAGAAAGTAAGAGTAGTCTTTTGGAAATGACTCTCAGCTTATGTGAACTGTATGAGAGGCAAAAAAAAAATATCATTTTGTGACTAAAAATGTTGTTAACAAACTCCATTTCTAGAAAGCTTTTTCACTTATGCTTTGTACTAGTAGAACATTCCTGGTAAATAGAATAATTACATGAAATCAATTCAAAGAATATGAATACTAAGTTAGCTAAGGACAGTCAGGCAACAACATAGAATGATCTGCAGAGAAAAACTTCCTGGATAATAAATTTAAAATATTTATTTAAAGTATGCTTGATCTGGTAGGAAACTAAGAAAAATGCTCAGAGGTTGAAATGTTAAGGATACTTGATTCCATAAGAGTAAGCAAACTCAAGGTTTGTTTTAGAGCATCTGCTGGCACCTGGCTGTGAGGTGGTTGGTGTACAAAGATTGTGTACTCTGATGACAGGAGACTGAGCTGAGGGCTAAAGCAGAGGGGAAGATTGAATCAGCGATACTATAGAAACCTGGACTCTTGAAGGGCAGCATCCTTTATGAGAAAACTAGAAAGAAGGAAAGTGTGAAATGCAAAAAAGGAATGGTGGGCAGAAAATAATGATAAACTTATAGGAATCTAAACAAAAATTGTTAACTAAAGCATATACACCAATGTCTAATTCAAGGGGTTAAAAACTAACATAAAATCCTAGACAATAACAATATATAAATCAGAAAAGAAGTAAAAAAGGTAAAGTATTTGAAGGTTCTTATGCTTTTCAAGAGGAAGATAAAAGATATTTACTAATTCTAGGTTTTATTAAGTAGACTTTTATTATGGTTGACTTTCTGGGATAATCACTAAAAGAAAAGAAATAGAGTATGTAATTTTCATACAAGTAGAGGGAAAATGTTGGATAAGGAAAAAAAAAAAAGTATCCTCCAAAATGGTAAGAATTAGAGGAAGGTACAGCATGCAGAAGAAGAGGTATGGAAAAAAAGATGGAAAATAGTAAACTTACAATGAGGTAGTAAAAGTGACTCTCCAAAGTCAATAATTATTGTCAATGTAAGTATGCTTAATTTTTCATTTGCACAATCTTAGATTGTTGAAACAGATTTTTCTCTTAAGTTTTTACAAGGCACCTAAAATACAGAAAGTTAAAAACTTAGAGAACAGAAAAAAATTTATACCAAATGAATACTCAGAAGAGACCTAATGTAGTTATAATAATGTTGTGCAAATAGTGTTTTAAAAAATCATTAGTAGAGATGACTGGAGATCAATATTGACAGAAAAACCCATTCACTGGGAAAATATAACAATTTTAAATGAGTATAGCACAGCTCAATAAACACAAAGCAAAAACTGAAAAAATCTGCTGTCATAGTTAAGAACTTTTTAATTCCCTGTGTACAGTAACTGATAGATTGAGCAAATAAAATATCAATAAAGAAATAAAAGATTTGAACAAAATACTTAAAAGTTTGATGCCAGGTGCAGTGGTATAGTGGACATTATATAAAGTACCATATACAAGAGCTGTAGGCTATATTTTCTTTCATGAATAAACACTTATATAAATTGATCATATTCTAGGCCACAAAATCCATGAGAATTTCAAAGGGTTAATTTTGTTTACTCCCCAATTAATTACCAAATGCCACATATACTATCATTATAACTACAATAGCAATGAACAAAACAGACACACACACACACACACACACACACACACACACACACACACACACAAATCTGTAGCATCATAGGGTTTACATTATAGTGAAAGAAGCAATATGTAAATAAGTAGGTAAAGTAGGTCAAGTAATGATATGTATCATGAAGGAGAAGAAGCAGGGAAGGGGCTCAGGGAGTATTGGGTGGTGAGGTATGTGGACTGCAATTATAAAATAAACTGTCAGGAAAGGCCTCACTAAAAAGGTGAAATGTGAGTTAAATCCCAGCAATTTGACTAGAGCAGAGGAGTAAGAGAATGGGTCAGAGAAGTAGCAAGTGGCTAGGTCACACAGGACTTTTTGATCATTCTAAGGAACCGAGATTCTTCTCATGAATATTAAGAGAAGTCAGGGGATTATTTGAAACCAAGGAGTGAATAGATATCTCAGATCCTGTGTTGAAATAGACAGACTTCAGAAGATTAAGGATAAGGAGATCAGTTAGGAGGCTATTGGGAAATGGTGGCCATTTAGAGCAGAGTGCTAGCAAAAGATGTGAGGAGAGAGTGATTGGGTTTGGATATATTGAAAGTTTTAATGATAGGATTTGTGGATCTATTGGACAAAGGATATGATATAGAAGTCAAGGCTGGACATGGTGGCAAACTTCTATGGTAATCCTAGCACTTCCAGGAGTCTGAGGTAGGAGGATTGTAGGTTTGAGGCCAGCCTTAGCAACTTAGCAAGACTCTCAGTAACTTAGTGATACCCTGTCTCAATAAATAAATAAACACATAAATAAATAAATAAATAAATAAATAAATAAATAAATAAATAAATAAGGCGGGTGATGTAGCTCAATGGTAAAGCCCTCCTGGGTTCAATCCTAAGAAAGAAAGAGAGGCACAGTGGGGAGGGAGGGAAAAATCAAAAGAAGTCAAGGATGGCTTCAAGTGTTTGGTCCTGAACAACTGGAAAAATAAGAGTTACCATGGATAAGATCAGTGACTGTAAAAAGAACAGATATGTGGGAAAAGATCCAGGTTTGGGGGCAAGTTAAGTTTAAGTGTAATTCAGAAATGAGTTTTGGGATAGAAATAAGGGAATTAAATATCCTTAAAATGTTTACATTGGAAAAGAAGACTCAAAATTAATCAGCTATGCATTTTTTAAGTTTTAAAAATCAATAAAATGAAGGAAGTAGAGGGAAAAAGATATATATTTAGAATTTAATATAACAAAAACTAAAATTATAAAGGAATAATAATGCTAAACATTTGCTCTTTAACAAGATTAGTAAAACAGAAACATAGTGAAGGGAATATGAAGAATATCTTCATGACAACAAAACTTGAAAACTTGGGAAATTCTTAGAAAAATAAAAATAACCAAAACTGACTGAAAAAGAAATAGAAGATTTGATAGCCATGTAACCACTAAAGAAACTGGTAATTAATGTTTCTCCCTAAAATACACTATAGTCCTGAGATAATTTTAAAAAGTTCCATCTGTATATTTACACAGCTTTTTTCTTTGTTGTTTTTTTTTTTTGTTTAGTCCCTTTTTTTTCAATGTACTTTTTACAAAGTTGTAAACGTTGAGTATCTGGAATTTTAATATCTTTAAAAAATCCTGACAGTTGATTTGTTATGATGGCATTCCAAGAGACTGTTACTCTCTTTGATCTGGTACTCAGATTTAAAGATGGTTTAAGTATAGTGAGTGATCTACACACATCTGAACAGACCCTTGTTTAGGGACAGAATGATAGAACAAAAGTGAAAATAATAGTGGAGAACAACTGTAAAACCTCAAATCCCTTACCTGAAAGCATCTAGAAAGATGTGATCTTATAAGTGAAGGAGCTGGTTTTCATTTGAGCCCGGTTAGGGCTGGCTGGTGGGAGAGAAATACCTTGAGTAGGGGCTGCTCTTTCAATTCCTGCCAAGGGTAGAGGATAGGATGGGGGAAGTCCTCTGCCATAAAGGCAGTTTTTAAAAAGTTGTGATGCTAATCAGTAAATTAGGAAACCAAGCAAAACTGACAGAATATCACATAAATCACATAAAGGCCGTGCCATGAAAAAATTTTGCATACCTGGCTCTTCTTCCTCAAGGCTTCCCTTTTACAGCTAATCAGGTATATGAGTCGGGGGTGGGGAGCAGCTGCAGGGGGTACCCAAAGTATCCCAACTGTGTGCACCTAGTGTAGTCTAGTTTTCCTTCAGAGAAAATACCATAAAGAATTTATTAGGCAAATTCATTATATCTGTAGAAATCACAGCTCAAGGAACACTCATGGTATTTAAAACATGAGCATCACTAATAAAGTTCAAGACTTTGTCTACCCATATGAGATGTATTTGTTTTCTTGGTATAGAAACAATAATCCTTTACTCATTTTATTACATATTTAAACTTAAAGGAATTATGTTCTATTCAAAAATTATGAACTGATGATGTAACCTTATTTCTAGTTATAGCTAACCCTCATGCATCTGTCTCCTAGAGAAGGAGAAGTACCATTTGATATTTTTTTAACTACCCCCCATTGCCTCTTCCTTCCCCACAGATAAGCATGTTCAAATAATAAAGGATTCAGTTTGCTGTAGATTCTGATTCTTATTGTCTATCTCATTACATTTTATAGAAAAAGATACTTTAGTTTCTGGGGAACTGAGGTTCATCTGTCTAAATTATATATATAGAAGAACAAATCCTAGATTTTCTCAAGAGACTTCCTAGTTATGGACCTTAGAATGCTGAAGTGGTTGAAAAGAAGAGCATTACTTTGATAAATTCTTTAATGAGCACTCTGATTACATGTGGTTATTGATGTGCAAGGATACGTTTGTCTTTTTTTTTTTTTCATGTTTGTCTTTTGGTTATTGATTTTATAAATAAAAGTTGTTTAAACCCAAAGCCTTCCCATTAATTTAAGTTTTCCTGATCCTCATACTATGCATGGCCATTACCATTGTTTAAAACATAAAGCTGCATTTTTTTTCAAAACAAAAATAGCTTTCTGATTGTAGACTTAACACATGATTTTTTCCCTACAATTTAGATATCATGACAGTCTTTTCATGTTAATAAACATAGAGCTATATCCATCCTCCTGTAAACAGATAAGGACTATTTCCAATTTTTTGCCATTATAAACATTGCTTCAAGAAACATTTCTTGTACATAATTATTTATTCCAGGCACACTCATACAAATACACACACGCACACATACCATGTATATATCTTGATGAATTTTGAAGATTCTTGATACTTATTGTCCAATGTTCCTGACATCATTCTGCGAAATCACTAATCTCATCCTACCTATAGTGGAAATAATTTCTTGAAACATTAACAATTGAATAGGTGAAAATTGGCACCTCATGGCTTTCATTTTTTTAATGTCTGAAATTTTTTCTCATTTTTTCTGGCTATTTGTTTTATAATTAATAAACTTTATTTTTAGAACATTTTTAGGCTCACAGCAAAGTTGAATGGAAAGTACCAATTTTCTATATTCTCCTTGTTCCCAGTGGTTTTAGTTCCTTTTTTTAAAATAATGATTATTATGTACATTTGTAGAGAGGCTATTTGTATCACTATGTGGATAGCTATAATTTAATGTGTCCTACTATTTAAAGCTAAGGGCTCTTATAAGCATGATCACATTTAATCTTCACATCCCAGTATGAAGACATTTTTATTCCTATTTTCTGGATGAGGACACTTAGATTAATTAACTTGCTCATAAACAATAGGAGGTGGAACAGAATTCTCATGTGGGTCCAGCTGACCTCAAAGTCCTTTCTCTCACCATCACACTATGAAATAAACCTCCTCAGGAGATAAGGAGTCTTCCCCAGAAGTACTTTTGTAAAAGGAGGGGTATACTGCAGTCTAACAGAGAATTACAAGAAAGTTTGAGCATGGGCACATTCTTAGTATCCTTTAGCTTCCATTTCTCGATTTATAAATAAGGATAATCATGGCACTTATTACACTACCATATTGTGAGAATTAACATAATAATGCATTTAACTAGAGCTTAAGGTACAGTTTGACACATTAGTAAGGGCACATTGAATGCTTAATGATATTGATTATGGAATTGAAGAGATTAAAAAATTAGATAAAGGTGGAGTAACTGATCTTTTAAACTTTATTTCTTGACTTTTTTTTTTCAAAAATTAAAAAGAAATTTTCATTTCTGTAGTACATTAGGACCAGGAATAAAAACCATAGACTTTTGATCTCTTAAGGACTGACTTTCTTTGGATAGCTCTTTTTTCCTAATGGAAGGACTAATTGAGAGTTCCTGGCTATCAGCTCACTCAGTCCAAAGTAAGAGAGAATGGCCAGGGGCAGACATTGGGCAGTTTAGGCAATGGCTTAATGCAGAGCCACACCTTCAATTGACTTAAGATCCTGAGTTCATCTAACACTCCCAGAATAAGTTTCACTGTAAACAATGTAAGATCATTTATACCTAGTACATTACCAGACAGTGGTTGTGAATATTATTAACTGGGTCAGATAAACATTGTGCAAATGTTATTTGGACCTACACTAAACTGTTTTGTGTGCCATTCTTTATGATTTACTATTGATATTTCATCATTGTTCCCTTAGACTTGGAAAATGTAGAACCCACTAAGTAGGAAAAGTTTAGCTTAGGGAACAGAGATTTGAATCTTCTATTTAAAGGATCCTGGGGAACAGTATCATGGATATTCAGGGTTGAAAAGAACCTAAAACTATAGAGAAATCTCACATACCTGCACTTACTCCCCCAAACCAGGAAGATTGTCCTCCTGGTTTGATGGTCAGGTGTTTGTTTAATTTTAAAATTATCTCCTAAAAATACACTTTCAATGGGGCAGTATTGCCCTTAAAGGGGCAAAAGTTGGTTCTTAGGTATTGAAAAATATATTAGCTAAAACAATGATTTGTGGCCTTCCAAGGTTCCACCTTACCTGGGAAATTTTATTCCTTAGTATTTGATTTATCTTGTTAAGAAATTTAATTAAGTTAACCTGGATTTAAATATAATATTTAACAATAATATTATATTAATTACTTTAGAAATGAGAGTTTGTTGAGTAAATGTAATTTATAGATCCTAGCAATAAAAAGTTGGGATTTAGGAATTCCTATTATATAGGAACGGAGGAGGCAATTTCTGATATACCAAACACAATAGAGATGGGACCAACCTAGGTATGCTACACAGGGGTGGATTTTGGTCCACATATGGTACCACTGAGCTTATATGACAGTGGGGGAAGAGGTAGGGAAAGATAATTGGAAGTAAAGAACTTCACAGTAGTGTACAAGAAATGCCAAAAAGGAAAACGTCTACCAGGCTTTAGGTTATCTTTTGAACAACAGCAGCCCCAATCTTACAACAAAATTAATATTTTTAAAAATTAAGCTTAATTTTGAGAAAATTGTAGGCTCATGCAAAAGTGAGAAATAATAGAGAGATCCTAGTACTCCAACCCAGTTCCCTTAATGTTAAGATCTTACAAAATGACAGTAATATATCACACAGCAGATTGACACTAATGCAGTCAAGATACAGAGCATTTTATTCCCATGGGATTTCTCATTTGTCCTTTTATAGTCACACCAACTTTCCTCCCGCTCCACCCCTTTCTAAGGCCTTGGCAACCACCAATTTGTTCTTCATTTTTATAATGTTGTCATTTCAAGAATCTTATATAAATGGAATTATACAATACCTAACCTTTTAGGATTGGCTTTTTTCACTCAGCACTAATGCTGTAGAAATTTATCCAAATTGTTATATGTATCAGTAGTTCATTCCTACCACTGAATAGTACTCAATGATACAGACCTACCACACCTGGTTTAACCATTCACTCACAAAGGATATCTGGGTTGTTCCCAGCTTTTGCCTATTACAAATAACACTGCTATAAACATTCATGTACTGATTTTTATGTGAACATAAATTTTCAATTTCTCTGGGATAAATGCCCAGGAGTGCAGTTGCTGGTTTACAGGAAAATTGCATGTTTAGTTGTTTTGTTTTGTTTTGTTTTAAACAAAACAGAAATGTGTGAACAATTCTGCTTCTGTACATTCGTGCTGGTATTTACTGCTGCCACTTTTAAAAATTATTTTAACCATTCTTAGAGATGTGTAGTGATATTTCAGTGTGGCTTTAATTTCCATAACCCTAATGATAATAATGTTTGAACATCTTTTCATTCAATTATTTGCCATTAATATATCCTTTTGGTGAAATATCTTAATAACTTTTGCCCATTTTCTAATTTGTATTTTTTTTACTGCAAGTTTGTACTGCAAGTCTTCCTCGTGTATTATAAATACTCATCCTTTGTCAGATATGTGGTTTGCAATATTTTCTTCTAAGCTATAACTTGTATTTGGAGATACACATATCATTATATTTTTACATATTATTACTGTCATTGTGATTATCATCCTTAACACCGCCTAAGGGACCTATCTTCAGTTATTCGTGCTCTTAACATCTATACCAATCCTACCCTAACTTGTTTCTCCCTTGCATTGTTGAGTGAGAGACTCTATGGTAAAGTTTATGGATTTTTAGTTCATGTAGTTTGATGGAAACAGCAAAACATAGGTTTGTGATTCTTTTTTTTTTTTTTAAGTTTTACTGTTTTATAGAAGTTCTCTTTTTTACACACACATACACACACGGTTATACTTATTTTTAACATAGTTACTAGCAGATAATATTTTTATACTGTTTTTTCCCCAATACTTTTTATTTGTTCTTTTTAGATATACATGACAGTAGAGTATATTTTGACATACATACACAGAGTATAACTTATTCAAGTTAGAATTCCATTCTTGTGGTTATACATGATGTGGAGTTTCACTGGTCTTGTATTCATATATGAACATAGGAAAGTAGTGTCCAATTCATTCTACCTTCTTTCCTATTCCCAACCCCCCGCCTTTCCCATCTTTTCCCTTTTATTAATCCAATCTTAACTGGCACATTGGCCCTGTTGCAAGTTTTTGTCAAACTTTGACCAATATGTAAAGTTTATTTTACTAAACTGTATAGACATGCTCTTACCATGTTATTTATTTATTTTATTTGGGTACCAGGGATTAAACTCAGAAGCGCTTAATGCCTTGCTTTTTCTGGGGCTAGCTTTGAACTCTCGATCTCCTGCCTCAGTCTCCTGAGCCGCTAGGATTACAGGCATGTTCCCAGCCCATGTTATTTATTAACTGGAGCATTGAGAAGAGTGAGTGATGTAATGTTCTATAGGTAGGGTATTCCTTTTTTGCAAACAAGATCAGGCTGTTGTTAGAGAAAAAGTAAATGTTTTTGTATTATTTTAGAATCTGACCTCAGAGCTTGTGAGGCAGCACAGTTAGTTTAGTAAATAGTTCAGCAGAGGAGGATGTAGTGCTGATAGGTGATTGCTGAGAATGCTTTTATATACACTGTGAGACATAGATTTGGTAGAGTAGTAAAATTGCATGTAGTATTGGTTTGTTTGCTATTTTTTGTTTTGCTCATTGTTTTTCTTTCCCCCAAATTGTTTTTTAATTTTTATTTTTACAGACTGCATTTTGATTCATTGTACATGGATAGGGTACAACTTTTTATTTCTATGGTTGTACACAATGTAGATTCACACCATTCATGTAATCATACGTATACATAGGGAAATGATGTCTGTCTCAGTCTACTGTCTTTCCTTCCCCCACCCTCTTCTGCCCCTTTTTCAGCTATACCATCCAAAGTTTCTCCATTCTTCTCTTGCCCCCCCAGTTATGTATCATCATCCACTTATTAGAGAAAACATTAGGACTTTGGTTTTTTGGGATTGGCTTATTTCACTTAGTATGATGTTCTCCAACCCCATCCATTTACCAGCAAATGCCTTAATTTTATTCTTCTTTGTGGCTGAATAATATTCCACTATGTATACATACCACAGTTTCCTTATCCATTCATAAACTGAAGGGTACCTAGGTTGGTGCCACAGTCTAGCTATTGTGAATTGAGCAGCTATGAACATTGGTGTGGCTGCATTACCATAGTATGCTGACTTTAAGGCTTTTGGGCGTAAACCAAGGGGTGGGATAGCTGGGTCAAATGGTGGTTCCATTCCAAGTTTTTTGAGGAATCTCCATACTGCTTTCCAGAGTGACTGCACCAATTTGCAACTCCACCAGCAATGTAAGTGTGTACCTTTTCCCCACATCCATGCCAACACTTATTTTTGCTTGCATTCTTGATAGTAGCCATTCTAATTGGAATTAGATGAAATCTTAGGATGGTTTTAATTTGCATTTCTCTAATTACTAGAGACGATGAGCACTTTTTCATATGTTTGTTGATCACTTGTATATCTTTTTCTGTGAAGTGTCTGCCCAGTTCCTTAGCCCATTTATTGACTGACTTTGTATTTTTGGTGTACCGTTTTTGAAGTTCTTTATAAATTTTGAAGATTAGTGCTCTGTCTGAAGTGCATGTGGTAAAGATTTTCTCCTACTCTGTAGGCTCTCTTTTCACATTATTGATTGTTTGATTTGCTGAGAAAAAGCTTTTTAGTTTGAATCCATCCCATTTATTGATTCTTGCTTTTATTTCTTGTACTATGGGGATCTTGCTAAGGAAGTCTGGTCCTAAGCCAACGTGATAAAGATTTGGGCCTACTTTGTCTTCCATTAGTGCAGAGAGTCTCTGGTCTAATTCCTAGGTCCTTGATCCATTTTGAGTTGAGTTTTGTACAGGGTGAGAGAGAGAGTTTTAATTTTATTTTACTTCATATGAATTTCCAGTTTTGCCAGCACCATTTGTTGAATAGCTATCTTTTCTCCATTTTATGCTTTTTGGCCCCTTTGTCTAGTATGAGATAACTGTACTTATGTGGGTTTATCTGTGTGTTTTATTCTGTACCATTGGTCTTCCTACCTATTTTGGTGCCAATACCATGCCATTTTTGTTACTATTGCTTTATAGTAGAGTTTATCTCCTGCATCACTCTTCCTGCCCAGGATTGCTCTGGCTATTTTGGGTCTTTTGTTCTTCCAGATGAATTTCATGATTGCTTTCTCTATTTATATGAGGAATGTCATTGGAATTTTAATTGGACTTGCATTAAATCTGTATAGCACCTTTGGAAGTATGGCCACTTTGATAATATTGTCTGCCTATCCAAGAACATGGGAGATCTTTCCATCTTCTAAGGTCTTCCTCAATTTCTTTCTTTAATGTTCTGTAGTTTTCGTTGTAGAGACCTTTCACCTCTTTTGTTAGATTGATTTCCAAGTATTTTTTTTTTTTTTGAGGCTATTGTGAACGGAGTTGTTTTCCTCATTTCCCTTTCAGATGATTAATCACTTGTGAATAAAAATGCATTAGATTTATGTGTGTTGATTTTATATCCTACTAATTTGCTGAAATCATTTATTAGGTCTAGAAGTTTTCTGGTAGAGTTTTTTAGAGCCTCTAAATATAGAATCATGTCATCAGCAAATAGTGACAGCTTGAGCTCTTCTTTTCCTATTTCTATCCTTTTAATTTCTTTGGTCTAATTGCTCTGGCTAGTATTTCAAGCATGATGTTGAATGGAAGTGGTGAAAGAGGGCATCCCTGTCTTGTTCCAGTTTTTAGAGGGAATGCTTTCAGTTTTTCTCCATTAAGAATGATGTTGGCCGTGGGCTTAGCATAAATAGCCTTTACAATGTTAAGGTATGTTCCTACTATCCCTAGTTTTTCTAGTGTTTTGAGCATGAAGGGGTGTTGTTATTTTGTCAAACACTTTCTCTGCATCTATTGAAATAATCATATGATTCTTAACCTTAAGTCTATTGATGTGATGAATTACAATTATTGATTTCCAGCTGTTGAACCAACCTTGCATGCCTGGGATGAACCCCACTTAATCGTGGTGCACTATCTGCTCAATATGTTTCTGTATGCGATTTGCCAGAATTTTGTTAAGGATTTTTGCATCTATATTCATCAGAGATATTGGTCTCAAGTTTTCTTTCCTTGTGTCTTTTTCTTGTTTTGGTATCAGAGTGATACCAGCTCCATAGAATGAATTTAGAAGGGTTCCATCCTTTTCTATTTCATGAAATACCTTGAGGACTATTGGTATAAGTTCTTCTTTGAAGGCCTTGTAGAACTCAGATGAGAATCCATCTGTTCTTGGACTTTTTTTGGTTGTTAGGCTTTTGATGGCTTCTCCTATTACATTGCTTGAAACTGATCTGTTTAAATTGTGTATGTCCTCCTGGTTCAGTTCGGGAGGATCATATGTCTCTAGAAATTTGTCAGTATCTTTGAGATTTTCTATTTTGTTGGAGTATAGATTTTCAGAGTAGCTTCTAATTATGTTATGTATTTCAGTGGTGTCTGTCCTGATATTTCCTTTTTCATCACAAATTTTAGTAATTTGAGTTTTCTCTCTCCTTCTCTTTGTTAGTGTGGCTAAGGGTTTATCTATTTTGTTTATTTTATTTTTTTTTCAAAGAACCAACTTTCTGTTTTGTCAATTTTTCAAATTTTTTTCTGTTTCATTGATTTCATGTTCATTGATTTCAGTTCTTCCGTTCATTGTTTTCAGCTCTGATTTTAATTATTTCCTGTGTTCTACTTTTGGTGTTGTTCTGTTCTTTTTTCTAGGGTTTTAAGATGTAACGTTAGTTCATTTAGTTGTTGACTTTTTATTATTTTCTTGAATGCGCTCCATGCAATGAATTTTCCTCTTAGTACAGTTTTCATAGTGTCCCAGAGATTTTGATATGTTGTATTGTCATTCTCATTTACCTCTAAGAATTTTTTTATCTTCTCCCTGATGTTTTCTTTTATCCATGCTTCATTCAATACCATATTCGTTAGTTTCCAGCTGTTGGAGTAATTTCTCTTTTTTATTTTGTCATTGATTTCTAATTTCATTCCATTATGATCTGATAGAACACAAGGTAGTATCTCCATTTTTTTTGCACTTACTAAGGGCTGCTTTGTGGCGTAACATATGGTCTATTTTAGAGAAGGATCCATGTGCTGCTGAGAAGAAAGTATATTCTCTCATTGATGGATGGAATATTCTATATATGTCTGTTAAGTCTAAGTTATTGATTGTGTTATTGAGTTCTATGTGTTATTGAGTTTCTTTTTTTTTGGAAGATCTATCCAGTGGTGAGAGTGGTGTGTTAAAGTCACCCAGAATTATTGTATTGTGGTCTATTTGATTCCTGGAATTGAGAAGAATTTGTTTGATGTACATGGATGTGCCATTGTGTGGGGCATAAATATTTACAATCATTATGTCTTCCTGATTTATGCAGTATGAAATGTCCTTCTTTATCCCTTCTGACTAACTCTGGCTTAAAGGCCACTTTATCTGATATAAGGATGAAAACCCTCACTTTTTTACTGAGTCCATGTGTGTGGTAGGTTTTTTCCCATGCTTTCACCTTTAGTCTGTGGATGTCTTTTTCTATGAGATGAGTCTTTTGAAGACAGCATATTGTTGGGTCTTTCTTTTTAATCCAATCTGCCGTCTATGTCTTTTGATTGATGAGTTTAGGCCATTAATACTCAGGGTTATTATTGAGATATGATTTGTATTCCTAGTCATTATGGCTTATTTTTGGTTTTTAACTTGACTTGATTTCTCCTTTGATTGGCTTTTCCTTAAGGTAGTTCCTCCCTTTGCTGACCTACATTGTTGTTTTTCATTTCTTCCTCAAGGAATATTTTGCTGAGAATGTTCTGTAGCTCAGGCTTTCTATTTGTAAATTCTTCTAACTTTTGTTTATCATGGAAGAATTTTATTCTTCAAATCTGAAAGTTAGTTTTGCTGGGTATAGGATTCTTGGTTGGCAACGATGTTCTTCTAGCTTTTAGGGTCTGGGCTAAGAAATCTGCTGATATCTGTATTGGTTTCTCCCTATATGTAGTCTGATGATTTTTTCTCATAGCCTTCAAAATCCTATCTTTATTTTGTATATTAGGCATTTTCATTATAATGTGCCTTGTTGTGGATCTGTTGTAATTTTGTGCATTTGGTGTTCTGTAAGCCTCTTGTGTTTGATTTTCCATTTTATTTTTCAGGCTTGAGAAATTCGCTGATATTATTTCATTGAATAGGTTGTTCATGCCTTTGGTTTGTTTCTCTAAGTCTTCCTAATCCCAATAATTCTTAAATTTGGTCTTTTCATGATGTCCCATAGTTCTTGGAGGTTCTGTTCATGATTTCTTACCATCTTCTCTGGTCAACTTTATTTTCAAGATTAAATATTTTGTCTTCATTGTCTGAGGTTTTGTCTTCCAAGTGATCTAGTCTGTTGGTGATGCATTCCATTGAGTTTTTTATTTGGTTTATTGTTTCCTTCATTTCAAGAATTTTTTTTTTTCAGAATCTCTGTCTCTTTGTTAAAATGATCTTTTGCTTCCTGCAGTTGCTCTTTGAACTGCTTACTGGAGTGATCATTGATTGTGTGCATTTGCTTTCTTATCTCATTGTTTGCTTCCTGAATCATTTTAATTATGTATATTCTGAACTCCTTTTCTGACATTTCTTCTACTGTACTGTCATTGGATTCTATTAATATAGAATTTTGGTTTGTTTGGATCATTTTCTTCCCTTGTTTTTTCATGTTGTTCAGGCATCTTCCCCTCTAGCAGTGCAGATCTGGGGTATTGCAGTTTCTCTCCTAAAGGCTTGTAGTGACCATGCAGGTTTCTAAAACTTCTTCTTTAAGGGGATGATCAATATTAGCAGCACCTAGTACATACAATATGCATCCCTAAACCAAATAGCCCCTATGAATACATTAACAATATTGTCATAATAAACGGAGATGATGAGTTCAATTATTACCTATAGTATAACAAATGGATTTACAGTGAGGTCTACAGTTTCTAATGGAGGATAAAGAAGATAGGAAGAGGTGTAGGATGTAACTGTTAATGGGATAAGAAAAGAGTATATAGAAGTTCTAGATCGTGGGAAGAGTGAAAAGTGTAATCAAAAGAAGTTGGTTGTTAGCATGAGAAAAGGGAGAAATAGACTCTGAGGAAACAGGTAAACAAAAGGAAAATAGAGCAAGAAAAGTAAAGAAATAAAAACTTAAAAATTTTCAAAAAATAGAAAAATCTACACTGTAATAGTCACATACTATTCAAACCTCCCCATCTTCAGTATCCTGATGCATGAGAGGTACCTGACAATGAGCTTCCAGTCTCCAGCAGTCATTCAGGATGGGATTTGCCCCACCTAAAGATGAAAACTTCCACCTCCAGGATAATCCAAGATGGCTGCACTGGCTTGCAAATGTGTGGCAAATGAGGATCTTCAGCTCGGAATGTGGGCATGGAGTCCATGTGGGGTGCAGTTGGTTGGGCCTGGCGTCCTGGAGGCTGGGTGTGGTCAGTTTGGCCTGGGGGTCCTGCAGGTCCTGGCTGTTGTCCCAAAGTGGTGGCAGCCATGTGTAACCAAACCTGCAGGTACTGTGACAGTGGACTTCCAGGCAACAGCAGGCAGCTGGTGATCCACTAGTGGTCTGCGGGTGTTCTGCAGGCTACTGGTGGACTATTGGCTGGTGAACCTCAGGCAGTGGCTGATAGGCTAAAGGTAGGCGATGCGCAGGGAAGAGGCAGACAAATGGGCAAATGCCAGATGATAGGTGGCAGTCAGTGAGCAATCTGCACTCAAAAAGTAGTCGATATGCTGGCAGACTGTGGGTGATTGAGGTGGACAAAAGGGGTAAACAGCAGGGGATCGATAAACAGCAAAGACTGCCTCACAGATAAACAAATTTTCCTCTGCTTGAAACTCAAGTTACAGAGCAACAAGGAATGCAGCCTCCCTCTAGTCCACCATCTTGGATCTCTCAAGAAATTACTTTTTAAAATACTTTCATTTTCTTAACAGTGAGAAAAATCGTGTGTGTAACATTAAATTATCACATTCGTCACAAAGTAAACACAACCTTTAAACCAGTGCCCCAGTAAAGAAATAGAACATTATCAGCACTTCAGGGGACCCTCCTCCTCTGTGACCTCCCAATCACCTTCTTTCCTTTTTTAAAATGTAACCACTGCCCTGTATTCTAATACTTTAGAATGGTTTGCTACTCTTAGTTTTGAACTTTTTTTTTTTTTAATATCAGGGATTGAACCCAAGAGTCCTTAACCACTGATTAACAACCCCAGCCCTTTTTATTTTTTATTTTGAGACAGGGTCTTGCTATGTTACTTAGGGCCTTGCTAAATTGCTGAAGCTAGCTTTGAACTTGGAATCCTCCCACCTCAACTTTATATGAATGAAATTATACAGTATGTTTTCTTTTATGTTTGCCCTTTTTTTTTCAACATTTTGTTTGTGAAAGTAGTATGTATTGTAGCATACAGCAGAAGTGTGACTGTATTTACTACTGAATATTGTATTTTCATGACAAATGCTATAGGTATATATTATGATTTATATATCTATTTAACTGTGACGTTTCTGTTGCATATAGCTGTGGGCTATTTGCAAATAACAATCCTATAAGCATTCTTGTACATGTTGTTAGTGCAGTTGAGTAGATATTTTCTAAATTTATTAATCATTTTTATTCTTCTTGAATTGTCTATTCCATTAGAATACTTATCTGTTAATGATTTTTAAGCAAATTTTAATATTATCAATATTTTAATGTGTTGTAATTTTTTTTCCTAATTTTCTGTTTGCTTCTCAATCTAGTATATAGATTTGTTATTGTTATTGTTGTTTTTCCAAGAGAACTTTTATAAGGGTAATTAATATATTAGTGGTCTCCATTATGGTTTTTTATTTGCCATAGATCTTGTCTTCCCAGAATTATAAAAATCATTTACCCTTCTTTATTTTAGTTACCTTCATGACTTGATCTTTTACATTTTAATTTTTCTTTCTAAAAATATTTTTAGCATAGGAAGAATTTTCTGCTTTAGACTTATTTTCTCCCAGTTATCTGACCCATTGTCTTAACATCATTTTCACAATTTTGTCTTGATCTGTTAGCCCATTTTTCCCATACTCACAATTTTGGAACAAATTTTGGCAGCAGTCACAAAGTCAAGCTCATCCATTAGATTCTACAGACACATTCTCATAGACACATGCATGTGCATTTTATGAATCTGAGTCAACATTTAAAGATTGAGATATCAGAGAAAAACCTAATATCTGATTTTTCTTAAACCCAATCATTTGTTAATCTTGGGCCTGGGTTTTCGAGACAGTGATCAGCTAGATCACTGGATATATGCTGTCTCATAACAGGCTTATGTTCTGCCACAGCCTCTACCGATTCTTATTGCTTCTTATACCTGGTTCATTAAATATATTTCTATTGGTTTCTTGGTCCTGTAGACATTTAAATTATGGACTCTATTTATTTCTAATAATTATTCCTGTGCTATACTTCTTCATTTACTATATAACTTTATGATACAAAGAACTCTTCAAGATGTTTCTACTTTGTAGTAAGTTTTTAATTTTTCAGATGAATTCTAGAGCCTAAACAAACAAAAGATGTCTCCTAAGGATTTTTGTTATAATTTTAGGAAGAATCAAAATGTTTATAATACTGCATTTCTTCTGTTCAAAACTGAGTTCTTTCCCTTTAATTCTGATTTTCCTTTATGTCACTAAATATATTTTATGTGCATGTTTCTTCTTTAGTTTTCTCCTGAATATTGTTTTTATTTTTTGATATTTTGGCTGGGACTTTTTTTTCAGTTTCTTAAGTGATGGTTCCTGGTATGCAAGAAACTACTGATAGTTGTATAATAATCTTGTACTGTAATACTTCTTTGAAAGTTTAAAAATTATTTCTAATAGTTTTGTAGTTCATGGTTTTGGCCTCTCAAGGTACAGAGTATATTGTCTACAAATAGTCATCATTTCCCCCCCTTACTTCCATGTGTACATGTATTCTTGTCTACTAAAGAATAATGAATGGGCTGGGGTTTGGCTCAGTGGTAGAGCACTTGCATAACATGTGTGAGGCACTGGGTTCCATCCTCAGCACCACATAAAAATAAAGATATTGTATCCATCTACAACTACTTAAAAATTTTTTTTAAAAAGAATGTGAAGATACCTTTGTCTTATTTGTGATATCAGTGAAAAGTTGTTACTCTGTTCTAATTTAGCACAATACTATAACTGCTTTGCAATGCATATTTTTTTTAAAAAATCTATTAACCAAGCATTTGTCTCTTCCTAACTTGCTAAGCATCTGAAATACTTTGAACCTTTTAGAAAGCTTTCTAAGGATCTTTTAGTAGGATTATATATAGTTCTTTTTCCTTTACTATAAGGATAGCCCACTTTATTAACAGATTTTCTAATAATAAATCATCCTTATTTTCTTCAAAGGTAATACTATAACCACAACTACTAAAGTAAACAGTAAAATGATGCAAAATTGCATGTTATATAAAGATGCTTACTTTAAAATAAGGGCATTACTATTTTGCAGATGTAAATAAGCCTCAACTTTGAGGTTCCTTATGTCTTGAGCAATAATTTTATGAAACAATTATTCTTTAAAACTTAGGCTCATTCATGGAATATAAGAGAAAAAAAAATCTTGATAATGATCAAGGAGATAGAATGAAATCATTAAAATACTTGATCCAAAAGTCAGAAAATGGAGCAAAGAAGAATAAATTGAACAACAGAAAACAATAAGGTTGCAGATTTAAACCCAAACTTAATTATCAAAAAAAAAAAGATCATTAAAATAGAGACAGTATAAAACAGAGTAGATAGACACCCCTGAAAATCTGGACAGACTTGAGTTAATTTGCACTGTTAAGGCAAATGGAAGACAGAGATTTAGGCAGTTAGAAATATGTATTAGAGCTAAAAGACTGATGATTCAACATTGGACAAAAGAAATAGAAAATGAATTCAAGTATATAATGCCAAAAGAAGTCCTTGAAATAAAGAAAAAGAAAAGAATTGTGGCTCAAGAATATTATGCCCAGTGAAGATTTTTGTCAAGTTGAGAGACAACAAGCAGATTCCCAAACATAAAAGTCTTAAGTGAATATAACATCAGTGAGTCCTTCAGGAAAAAACTACTTAACAATGAATATAAACCAAAGGCTTCTTAGAAATGTAGACTGAATTTAAAAATACAGAGGTATGGCGGAGAATATTCCATTTGTGAGTAACTAATGCTAAACAACTATAGAAATTATCATTCACTTTCAAAACAGGAAGTCAGAATACTGTTTGAGAGTAATATAAATAGTTAAAAAACTGAATATTTTTCATAGTTCCTTAACAACAGAGGAATCTGTTAGAAAATAATATGTGGTCAAAAAGCAAGTATTTGTTGGGCACAGTGTTGGCATTCTTATAATCCCAGCAACTCGGGAGGCTGAGGCAGGAGGATTACAAGTTTGAGGTCATTCTCGGCATCTTAGACCCTATCTCAGAATGGAAAGGATTGAGGATGTAGCTCAGCAGGAGAGAGCCCCCAATTCAATCCCTCAGTACCTGGAGGCAGGCGGTGGGGGGGGAGGGGGGGAGTAGTTCATTTTTAAGCAGAACAGTGATTTGGGTTGCCTGAGCTGACTGTGTGTAGTCATCCTGATAGTTTTGCTCAATAAAACATGGCTTTCCTGTTAAGTTTAAATGATCACCGCAGTGAAAGACCTACAGCTGGAATGGAAGAAAAGCTGCAGAGAATTATTGAAATAAAGGATAGGATTTAGCATACTGGAGCTTGAGCAAAAGAAGTGAAACAACAGGTGCCTTGGGCTGTTATCAGCATTTTTTAATTAACATCTGTTTTTAGCCCGAAGCACTTTGCTGGAACGAGCCACGTGCCTGTATTCAGAGATAAACACAGGCTATTGAGAAGCAGCTAAGTAGTAAGAGGTTAGTACAACATGAAGGTTTTCATTGGAAGGAGATAATACTGGAGGTTACTCACTGGATATAGACATTGACAGGAAACCTTTGCTAAAACTGAATATTTAGAATATGGTATGGTGGCAATTTAAGACTTTTTCATGTTGGAAATAATGGAAATAATTTAGATAATTTAAAAAATGAAAGTCAACAGGGGTTTGTGGGAGTAAAAAGTGTCTTTCTTGATTAGATTTGTTTGATTAAAAAAAATTCTCTAGTGTCATCCAGCAGTGAAGATTTTCTACTGAAATTTCTCTGAATAGCAAGTGCATTACCAAAGTTATATCAAAACACAAATTCTATTATTTGAGCTATCGACTTATTCAAAGCTGGGGTTTGTTTTGTTTTGCATTGTTTGGGGAAGAAATGTTTTAATGAACATTACTTTTTGATATACATTAAAGCTGCCAGTCTGACTCTCCCAAGAAATGTTATTTTATAAAGTGTAATTTTTAAAAATCATGGAATTCTCTCATGAAAGTTTTTTTGATTGTTTCCAGTTTGGGGCTGTTACAGCAAAGTTCCTTGAACATTTGTGTTTAAGTTTTTGTATGAATTTCTCTAGGATAAACGCCCAGGAGTGTGATTGCTAAGTTGCGTGGTAGGTCATATGTGGGAAAACTGCCATTGGGTGTGGTGACACACTCTTCTAATTTCAGCAACTTGGGTAGCTGAGACAGGAGGATCGCAAATTTGAGGCCAGCCTCAGCAATTTAACCTGACCCTGTCTCAAAAAATAAAAAGGGCTGGGGATGTAGCTCAGTGGTAAAATGCCCATCAGTTCACTCCCAGTACTGGGATGGAAAGTGGGGAGAAAGTGTCCAAATGTTTCCCTCCCAGGACTGGGATGGAAAGTGGGGAGAAAGTGTCCAAAATGACACTAACTGCATTCCCTTAGCATATCAGAGATCTGGTTTCTTCTTGTCTTGCCAGCAGGGTCATTATTTTCTTAGTTGTTTTGATCCACATTGCTTATAACTCACTGAAGTTTTCGTTTGTATTTTCCTAATGGCTAACGATATTGAGCATCTTTTCTTGTGTTTATTTTCCATTCATATACTTTCTTGTGAAATATTTTTTCATTGTCCTTTGCCTACTTTTTGATTGGATTGTTTGAACATTACTTTTTAAAAGTTGATGTATTTACTTTGGAAATGCAATCTTTTATTTTATAAGCAAGAGAAATTTTGCAAGACCATTTGATACTGTTGTGGATGTTTAAACATAATTGTAGGAGCCAGAATGACGTAATTGGATTTTGCCAAGACTCAAACACTGTGTAACTGTGAGAGGGAGGGAGAAGTAGTATAGAGATATGAATAGAAAAGGGAAGGAGAGAGAAGGAAGAAAAATGTAAAGGAGTAAGAGGAAGTGGAAAAGGGAAGAAAGAGAGGGAAAGGAGAGTTCATGTTAGAGCAGGGAGAAAGAGGCATAGAAAGAAAAAAGGAAGAATGAAGAAAGGGGATAAGTAAGAGGCAGAGTGGCTTCAGGGGGTAAAAAATGAAATATGTCAAAGCTGAGCACAACCGTAGGAATAAGGGCTTTTGCCAGGGACTAGAAAGTGTCTCCCGACTAATGAGTCGTGGAAACTGGGTTGTCCACATGGAAGTTCCTGGAATTTTTAAATGAGTTGTACTTTACTGTGAAATAAAGAATTAGACTTCTTTTAAATTGCATCTGATCTATTAGTGGTGGAACTGAAAGAGCACTGAAGTCAAGGGATATGATTTTCAATCCCAATTCTACCAAAGATTAAACAGACATTTAACGAACTCTTTATATATTGGGAAATCAAATCACCTGCCTCTCCTATCTCTCCAGAGTTTCGTATCTAATAAGACAATTGCTAGAAAATACTTTTGCACCTGTAAGATATTCTACAAATAAAAACTGTGATTGATATTTAAAAAAAAACTGCAGCATATAGGAACAGGACTGGAATAATACATAAATGGAAATACAATCATGATTAAAAAATATTTTACTAGTTTTCATTAAAAAGGGCTAGAAGATTACAAGTTTCACATTAGTATAATCATCATTGCATGCCAATTAAGGCATAGCAGGAGTCACCAAATTCATGTCAGATTTATCTTATTTGTGGAGAATGAATGTTAGCTTCCAAGAAACAGAGCTTGCACCCTGAAGCTAGAGAATGTGTCATCCCTTTATATGTCTCCCAAGACTTACGGGAGGATAAGGAAGGTGTCTGGCACATAGAGGTCATGTGCTCAACCCCTTTTTTTTCACCACAGGAGACCCTGGCTCCAGGCTCTTCTTCTCTTAGCTTTTGAACCCAGATTAAATCAAAAACATTGAACTTGTGTTTAGGCTTCCAGCTGTTGTCTTTTCAAGTACAACTTTCTATGATTCTCTGAACTTATTTATCCATTGATATAATTAAACTACCTGTTCAGTTTATCTTTTGTCATACTATCAACTTGTAATATTAAAAGATATCAACACTGAACATTGAAAATAGTTTCACATTGATTTTTGGACCATATTTATTGTTATATATTAACACTGTACTCCTGTAAAGTTGGTTGGGAGTAGAAATTGTATTTTCTCATCCTTTACATAAAAAATAGGAAACTCTGAAAGTGTTAAATACTTAACACTGTTCCAATATCTTTTTAAATGATACAGACATAGATTCTTAGGAATTGCTGTTATTTCAAAACAATATTTTATTATTTAATCCGATTTCAGGATGGAGAGCGGAGGAGGGAGAGAGAGAGGTCTAAAAACATGTAATTTGGCCCTTTGTATTTATGCAGGTATCATGGAAGCTTCTAACTTGTGTGACTGTGCCATAAAAATGCCTACAAGTTGCCAGAAGACCTCCACAATCTTACATAAGTGCTTGCACGCAGCAGGGGTCCAATTTAGGGCCAAAATGGAACAAGCAGGTGGAATTATATCCTTTGCACCACGGTCCCTCCTCTTTAACGTACCCTGTACTGTGTGCTCTACAGAGAAAGGGCTAAGACTTCAGAGCAGATGGACAGTAGCTTCTCAGAGGCTCACAGTGAAAGCCTAAAACCTACAACTACCAAGGACCGAGGACTGGGGCCTCAGGTACAGCTGTTAGAAACCAGAGGATGCGTGCAGAAGAGAATCTCACAGTGTAAGGGAAGAAGATTGTCTACATGTATCTTCCTCCATTTCAGTCATTTGGAAAAGAAGGCTTGAATGTGGCCTATGCCCCGAATGTAATGCAGGAGAGCCTGCTACTAAACTGGAATGATCTTGTTGTTTTCTTGTTAAGTAGAAATGAGCACTGCTGTGAGTGAGAAGCTAGGGGTTCACAGGTGTTCTAGTCAGCCACAGTTTTTATTCACCTTCTCTTTCTAAGTGCGTTTTTCTCCTCAAAGAATGAAAATAAGTGATTTATTCCTAAGTCAAATTACTTCAAACTTCAAATGTGTTATTTTAGTAAAAGGTATATAAACTTACATATGGGAGATAGAAAACCCTAAGTTGGTTTCTTTCCCTTCTTTCTAGCGGGTTCTGACTGCCATTCAGTGTTTATTAATGAAAAATGCTAATGAAATTGCAGTTTTAACTTTATGCTTTAATAACTAATCAGAAATAGTTTATCTTTGGAAAGAATTCATATAGGAAGAAATCGCTTGGGACAGAAAGCAGTCCTATCCAAGGGTTAAACTGAAACAGGATCGAGGGAAATTTTAGTTGGGTTTCAAATTAACTGAAATAATGAAATTATAGGAAAATAAATGTTTAGTATTTTGTAACAGAGAAATAAAATTGCACTGGATACATTTAAAATAATATCTAAATTATTTTAGTTTTTAAATATATGATTTCCAGTAAAGCACCAGGCACTTCTAATAAACTCATGACTCTAGAATAAATGAAGAGCTTTGGACTAGATCATTATTGCTATTTATACTTCACAGGTAAAATTACTTCCTTATTACTTCTGTAGTACTGGAAATTGCAAATTGCAGTACTGATTCACATCTTCAACTCTCAAACTTGTAATCCTTCTGCCTCGACCTCCCAATTTTCTGGGATTATTGGCATGTGCCACCACAACTAGCATGTGTAAATTTTTGACACACTGTTTATTACAAATTTTCATCCCTATTCCCAGCATACAGGATATACAAACTTCTCCTCTGTATTCAAGGAGAAACTAGAGGCAAACTCAGTAGTTTCCAGGAAGTGGCCCTATTGAGAAATGAGTAGCATTTCTCAATCCTTTCATAGTCTTCTCAGTTTCTCACCATGCTTTCAGTGCCACAATTTAAACTGGTATTTCATTAACTTACCTTTAATGGAAAGTCCCAATAACCATAGAATAGGTACACACACATGTAACTCAGATATCTTGGCTGAACAGTTTTCTCTGGAGTATCGTTGATGAAACAGCACTGTTGAAGCACTCCGTCAGGCCCCATCTTTTCACTTGTACTCTTATTTTAAAATACCTGTTGCTAATTAGTTTGGGGGTTTGTATTTTAATTTATTTTGGACTGATTTATTGGCATAGAATTATTCTTCAACAGTATTATGTTTATATAACTATAATGTTAGTATGTTGCAATATGACTACTATCACCAATACCCGTTTAAGTGCAATTGCATATATCTGAATGACTTTTACCACAATGTTATGGTGATAGGGTCATGCTGTTACCAGTTTACTCATCAGAAGATCTTAAAAAATAATAGCTTTAATAAATAAAACATCAACAATTAATAAGCAGTTATCAGTGGTAATTATGATGAATAATCCCTCTACTAGGTTTTAAGTAGAATGTGGTAGTTCTGAATGTTTCCCTCAGTTGACAGCTTTGCTATAACTAGGTAGCATGCAGTTGTTTTTGAAAAACCCATACTCTGGAATCAAACACAACTAAGTTTGAGTCCCACCCTCATAATTTAACTTTGGGCAGATTATTTAAACCTCTACTATCATTTCTATTTTACATATGGAATACTTACCAACTTTGAGTTAATAATGTCAAGATTTTAATAAATATGAAGTAGTTAGCATTATTAAATATCACTGTGGCCATCATCACTGTGTTTATAACTGTCTATAGATTGTGAGTTGCTTAAGGTCAAAGATTCATGTCACTGGTTTTTCCTCCTTTTTAGTCCTAACATAGGACCTCAAGTATTAGAGGTATTCTGAAAGCACCCTCTAAAAATAAGTATAGTTACAGCCAACAGTCTGGCTGATGATAACTTTTGATATTAATTTTAAAACTGGGAGGGTCCAAATTCACATCACTGGAATTCATATCACTAACATTACTATGGGTGAGCTTGCTTGCTCCCCTCTTCTCTTCTATTACATGGGAGTCACCAGATCATTCCTTTTTAATGACTGCAGAATGGCATTTCTAATCCTGAATTTAGAAAACCTGATTTGAGGAAAGATCTATAAGCCTACAGCAAGTAGTTAATCTTTTCTAATGATAGAGCAGCACTATGGTAAAGGATGTGAGTTTTGGAGTCAGACTGTTGGTTTCCAAGTCCTTCTATAGAAGTGAGTAGCTGTGGAACCTTGGGCAAGGTTAAGGTTGCCAGAATTAGCAAAAATACAAGATAACAATTAAAATTGAATTTCAGATAACAATTATTTAAGTATGTCCCAAATATTGCATATGATATGCTTATACTAAAAATTATTATGTATCTGAAACACAAATCTAATTGGATATTCTTTATTTCACCTGGCAGCTATTACCTTAACCTCTCTAAATTTGAGTTTTCTCATCAATTGAATTGAATAATAGTATCAACCTGATAAGGTTGTTGTGAAGATTAAGTGTAAAGTACTCTGATTAGTAAACAGTGTAGAGAAAATATCAATAAATACTTTTATTGATACTCCCAAGTGTTATGGGTAGGGCTATAAATATTTGTTGATATTATTTCTGAAACTTCCTGCTATTAACTATGATGATTAGTTTGTAACAGATTGAACATACTGTCATAGACAACTATTGAACTGGACAAAATACATTTGAAATTTGTTTTTAGGGATTAAATGATTGACAGTACAGGATTTGTTTTAGTCAGTTTTTTTTACTGTAACCAAAAGAACTGATAAGACAACCTAGAGGAGGAAAAGTTTGTTTTGGCTCATGGTTGGCTGACTATATAGCTTTACTGACCAGGGACAAAATATAAACCCCAAAGCTACACCCCCAGTGATACACTTACTTCCTGCCTACAGTTTCTGCCCAATTAGTGTATATCAGTGGACTAATTCACTAATTAGGTTACATCTCTCATAATCTAATCATTTCACCTCTGAAAACTTTTCATTGTCTTCTACATAAGATTTGGGGGAGGGATACCTCATATCTAAACCATAATAGGACTGTAATCCCTGAGAGTGAAAAACAAATGAACTCAACTTTTGATCTTCCAGTTTTCTGAAGGAAGGTGTGGGGAGCCATCATTATTTAGCAGAATCAGGCTAGGTCGAGCCTCATGACACAGAAGCCTGACTTCCTGGAAATGGCAGATAGGAAAGTCTGACCCAGACTGCTGGGGTGAGTGGGGGGAATGTGGTGTTGGGGGAGTTGGTCCCTGTCTGTTCTATGATAAACCCCTAAGAAAATGGCTCCCCTAACTCCATCCTATCCTGTCCATCACAAAAGAAGCTCTTCCTGTTCCAGTCCCCTTTACCTGTGTGTCTGTAAATAAAAGAGAGTTGGGTTACTCCATGTTGTTAGAAGCCAGAGCTGGTATGGCCAGACCCATCATGCCCCCCTTCTCATTTAAAAAGAGTATTGGCTCTTGTGTGTTTATTGATTAGATAAGTTTATGGGTAACTGATTGATTTATGGCCAACATCATCCTCTGGCAGTTAACCCTTTTCTCATCCACATGGGATGTGGCTGAGAGACCCCATAGGAAGTTACTTTTTAGATTAGACAGCAAGGAAAGGGAACTCAAACAAATAGTCATTTGGGGGCAGCTGAGGCAGCTGAAATTTGTGAGTTTGTGTACTGGAGAGGCAGGTATTATGCAGTAAAACAACACCAGAAATCTGCATGAGTCACCTTGAGTGTTTGGGTAAACCCTAAACTATGTGTGCATAGAGTGAGATTCCACCAGGCTGAACAGAGAACAATGATGGGACATTTCCATGTTTTACAGGAATGGACCTGCCTTAGAATTTTTACTCCCCCATTCATTGACTGGGAACAGCCTATATGGGAAGTATATCCTCAGTGCAGATGTAGTAGTGAATTTCAGATCACACTGTTGGCCTGTTTTGTTCTCTGAAGTAAAAAATCTGAGAAGTGCATTCTTATGATCACCATTATCCAACTGTCAGCTGCATATAAAAGGGGAAGCTTTGGGAGGTGATGAAAAGTCATATGTATCTTGATTATGGTTAGAATAATGTTCCAATATACACTTGTTTAAAGTCTTTGGACTACTTATTTAAAATGAGTGAATTTTATTGTAAATAAATTGTACCTCAATAGGTGGTAAGATATCTTTCCTGGAATAAATGACTTAAATTTACGTATTCAAAGAACCCACAGTTATAGAAAATATCCTAGTAAAATAGACTTTCAAGTAAAGTATCCTGTGAGCCTCAAGGCAAAAACATTTAATCATTTTGAAAGGGCCTGGGGTAAAATTCAGAGGTAACGTATTTGTCTAGCCATGTGCTAGGCCCTGGGTTTGATCTCCATAACTGCAAATATATAAATTAACTAATTAAAAAAACAGGTTAACAACAGATCTAGAGATTCAAGGCAATCCCTATTAAAATCCTAATGACATTTTTCACAGAAACAGAAAAAACAATCCTAAAATTTCTTGTGAAACCAGAAAGTTTCCAAATGGCTAACACAATCTTGAAAAAGAAAAAAGGAAAAAAGGGGAAATAAAAGCTAGAGGCATCATACTTGCTGGTTTTCAAATTATACTACAAAGTAATAAAAATAGAATGATACTTGTATAAGAACAGACACATGGACCAACAGAACAGAATTAAAAGCCCAGAAATAAATCTACACATACATACACGATTAACCAATTTTCAAAAAAGATGCCCAGAATATAAATTGGGAAAGGATAGTCTCTCTCTCTCTCTCTCTCTTTTTTTTTTTTTTTTTTTTTTTTTTTTGTGGTGTTGGGGATTGAACCCAGGGCCTTGTGCATGTGAGGCAAGCACTCTACCAACTGAGCTATATTCCCAGTTCCAGGATAATCTCTTTAGTAAATGTTGAGGAAACTGGATGTTCACATTCCAGACAATGAAATTGGATCCTTACATAATACACAAAAGTCAACTCAAACTGGGTTAAAGACTTAGATATAAAACCTGATACTCTCAAACTCTAGAATACAATAAATAGGTAAATCTCCCTGACATTGATTTTGGCAGTGGATTTGACATCAGAAGAACAGGCAACAAAAGGAAAAATAATTAAATTGGACTGCATCAAACAAAAAATTTTTTGTACTGCAATGGAAACAACCAACAAAACGAGAAGGCAACATATTGAATAGAGAAAATATTTGCAAACCATATATTTGATAAGGGTTTAATATCCAAAATATATGCAGAACTCATTACAACTCAGTAGTTCCCCTCCCCCCAAAATATATAATGGACAAATGACTTGAATAGACATCTTCCAAAGAAGATATATAAATAGCTAATAAGAATTTGAAAGGGTGCCTAACATCGCTAATCATTAGGGAAAGGCAAATTAAAACCACAATGAGATATCACCTCAAACCTATTAGGATATCTCTTTATCAAAAACTCTGAGGGGCTGGAGTTGTGGCTCAGTGGTAGAGCGCTTGCCTAGCATGTGTGAGGCACTGGGTTTGAGTCTCAGCACCACATATAAATAAATGAATAAAATAAAGGCCTATCAACTTCTAAAAAAAAAAAACCTCAGAGCCATAATGTAAATTGTTATAGCCATTGTAGAAAACAGTATGACGTTCTTCAAAAAATTAGAAATAAAACTACCCTATTTTCTAGCCTCTCACTTATCTGGATATAAGTCCAAAGAAAATCACTATCTTGAAGATGATATTATAGCCAAGATGTGGAAACAATCTAATTGATAATGAATATTCATTTAAGGAAAATTTAAACTATACATATATATGCAATGTAATATTATTCAGCCTTTAATAAGAAAGAAATCTTGCCATTTGCAACATGGATGAACTTGTAGAGCATTTTGCTAAGTGAAGTGAGACACAAAGAACATGATCTCACTTGCTGTGAAACCTTAAAAAAAATCATAGTAATAAAGAGTAGAATGGTGGTCATCAGGGACTGGAAAGTAGGGGGAAAAAATATTGGTCAAAGGGTACCAAGAATTTTTTTTGAAAGGAAAGGTCCTTGAGGGGAAGAAGGAAATAATGAAAAAAAGTTGTGAAACACTGCTACAGGAACAGCACATGAATATCTATAAAATTCACAGTATCAGTCTCATTTACAAAGCAAATTAGGATGTTATATGAAGATTAGTCAATCTCTATTTCCTAACATTAAATAAGAAAAAAATGAAATACTTCTGAAGTTTTACTATCATCTACATCATTCATTACATTGTAGTATAATCAATAAAACTGATTTACTTGCCAAATCAAGTGTTTTTTTTTTCTTTTTTATTATTATTGTATACAAATGGGATACATGTTGTTTCTCTATTTGTACATGGAGTCAAGGCATACCATTTGTGTAATCATACGTTTACATAGGGCTATGATGTTTGATTCACTATTTTTTTCCCTCCCCCCCCACCCTTCCCACCCCTCTTTTCCCTCTATACAGTCCTTCTTTCCTTCATTCTTACCACACTCCTTATCCCCAACCCTAAACCTAATGCTAACTCCTCCCACCCCCCATTATATGTCCTCATCCGCTTATCAGCGAGATCATTTGTCCTTTAGTGTTTTGAGATTGGCTTATCTCACTTAGCATGATATTCTCCAATTTCATCCATTTGCCTGCAAATGCCATAATTTTATCATTCTTCATTGCGGAGTAATATTCCATTGTATATATATATGCCACAGTTTCTTTATCCATTCGTCAACTGAAGGGCATCTAGGTTGGTTCCACAATCTGTCTATGGTGAATTGAGCAGCAATGAACATTGATGTGGCTGTATCTCTGTAGTATGCTGATTTTAAGTCCTTTGGGTATAGGCCAAGGAGTGGGATAGCTGGGTCAAATGGTGTTTCCATTCCAAGCTTTCTGAGGAATCTCCATACTGCTTTCCAGTGTGGCTGCACTAATTTGCAATGCCACCAGCAATGTATGAGTGTTCCTTTTTCACCACATCCTCGCCAACACCTATTGTTGCTTGTGTTCTTGATAATCGCCATTGTAATTGGGGTGAGATGAAATCTTAGGGTAGTTTTGATTTGCATTTCCCTTATTACTAGGAATGTTGAACATTTTTTCATATATCTGTTGGTTGCTTGTACATCTTCTTCTGTGAAGTGTCTGTTCATTTCCTTAGCCCATTTGTTGATTGGGTTATTTGTATTCTTGGTGGAGAGGTTTTTGAGTTCTTTATAGATTCTGGAAATTAGCGCTCTATCTGAAGTATGGTTGGCAAAGATTTTCTCCCACTCTGTAGGCTCTCTCTTCACATTGCTGATAGTTTTCTTTGCTGAGAGAAATCGTTTTAGTTTGAATCTATCCCAGTTGTTGATTCTTGCTTTTATTTCTTGTGCTATGGGAGTCCTGTTAAGGAAGTCTGATCCTAAGCCAACAAGTTGAAGATTTGGACTACTTTTTCTTCTATAAGATGCAGGGTCTCTGGTCTGATTCCGAGGTCCTTGATCCATTTTGAGTTGAGTTTTGTGTAGGGTGAGAGATAGGGGTTTAATTTCATTCTGTTGCATATGGTTTTCCAGTTTTCCCAGCACCATTTGTTGAAGAGGCTATCTTTTCTCCATTGCATATTTTTGGCCCCTTTGTCTAGTATGAGAAAATTGTATTTATTTGGGTTTGTGTCCATGTCCTCTATTGTGTACCATTGATCTACCTGTCTATTTTGGTACCAATACCATGCCGTTTTTGTTACTATTGCTTTGTAGTAGAGTTGAAGATCTGGTATTGCAATACTCCCTGCTTCGTTATTGCTACTTAGGATTGCTTTAGCTATTCTAGGTTTTTTATTCTTCCAGATGAATTTCATAATTGCTTGCTCTATTTCTGCAAGGTACATCATTGGGATTTTAATTGGAATTGCATTGAATCTGTATAGCACTTTAGGTAGTATGGCCATTTTGACAATATTAATTCTGCCTATCCAGAAACATGGGAGCTCTTTCCATCTTCTAAGGTTTTCTTTAATTTCTTTCTTTAGTGTTCTGTAGTTCTCATTGTAGAGATCTTTCACCTCTTTTGTGAGATTGATTCCCAAGTATTTCATTTTTTTCGATGCTATTGTGAATGGGGTAGTTTTCCTAATTTCTCTTTCTGAAGATTCATCACTTATGTATAAAAATGCATTGGATTTATGAGCATTGATCTTGTAACCTGCTACTTTACTGAATTCACTTATGAGTTCTAAAAGTTTTCTGGTGGAATTTCCAGGTTCCTCTAAATATATAATCATGTCATCAGCGAACAGGGATAGTTTGAGTTCTTCTTTTCCAATTCGTATCCCTTTAATTTCTTTGGTTTGTCTAATTGCTCTGGCCAGAGTCTCAAGGACGATGTTGAATAGAAGTGGTGAAAGAGGGCATCCCTGCCTTGTTCCAGTTTTTAGGGGGAACGCTTTCAGTTTTTCACCATTTAGAATGATATTGGCCATGGGCTTAGCGTAAATGGCCTTTATAATGTTAAGGAATGTTCCCACTACCCCAATTTTTTCTAGTGTTTTGAGCATGAAGGGATGCTGTATTTTATCAAATGCTTTTTCTGCATCTATTGAAATAGTCATGTGATTCTTAACTTTAAGTCTGTTGATATGGTGAATGACATTTATTGATTTCCGAATGTTGAACCAACCTTGCATCCCTGGGATAAAACCCATTTGATTGTGGTGCACTATCTTTTTAATATATATTTGTATGCGATTTGCTAAAATTTTGTTGAGAATTTTTGCGTCGATGTTCATTAAGGATATTGGTCTGAAATTTTCTTTCCTCGATGTGTCTCTGTCTGGTTTAGGTATCAGGGTGATATTGGCTTCATAGAACGAGTTTGGGAGGATTCCCTCCTCTTCTATTTCATGGAATACTTTGAGGAGTATTGGAATGAGCTCTTCTTTAAAGGTTTTGTAGAACTCGGCTGAGAACCCATCTGGTCCCGGACTTTTCTTTGTTGGTAGGCTTTTGATGACCTCTTCTATTTCTTTGCTTGAAATTGGTTTATTTAAGTTGTGTATGTCCTCCTCGTTCAGTTTAGGTAATTCATATGTCTCTAGAAATTTGTTGATGTCTTCAAGGTTTTCTGTTTTGTTGAAGTATAGATTTTCAAAATAGCTTCTAATTATGTTTTGTATTTCACTCGTGTCTGTTGTGATGTTTCCTTGTTCATTGCGAATTTTAGTAATTTGAGTTTTCTCCCTCTTTCTCTTTGTTAGTGTGGCTAAGGGTTTATCAATTTTGTTTATTTTTTCAAAGAACCAACTGTTTATTTTGTTAATTTTTCCGATTGTTTCTTTTGTTTCAATTTCGTTGATTTCGGCTCTGATTTTAACTATTTCCTGTCTTCTACTACTTTTGGTATTGGTCTGTTCTTCTTTTTCTAGGGCTTTGAGTTGTAGTGTTAAGTCGTTTATTTGTTGATTTCTACTTCTTTTGTTGAATGCGCCCCATGAAATAAATCTTCCTCTAAGTACTGCTTTCATAGTGTCCCAGAGATTTTGATATGATGTGTCTTTGTTCTCGTTTACTTCTAAGAATTTTTTTTATTTTTTCCTGATGTCTTCTGTTATCCATTCATCATATAATAGTGTATTATTTAATCTCCAGGTATTGGAGAAGTTTCTGTTTTTTATTCTGTCATTTATTTCTAATTTCAATCCATTATGATCTGATAGAGTACAAGGTAGTATCTCTATCTTCTTGTATTTGCTAACAGTAGCTTTGTGGCATAAAATATGGTCTATTTTAGAGAAGGATCCATGTGCTGCTGAGAAGAAAGTGTATTCGTTCTTTGTTGGGTGGTATATTCTATATATATCCCTTTAGTCTAAATTGTTGATTGTGTTATTGAGATCTATGGTTTCTTTATTCAATTTTTTTTTTGGACGATCTATCCAGTGGTGAGAGAGGTGTGTTAAAATCGCCTAGTATTATTATGTTGTGGTCTATTTGATTTCTGGAATTGAGAAGGATTTGTTTGACGTACGTGGATGAGCCAATGTTCGGGGCATAGATATTTATGATTGTTATGTCTTGCTGATTTATGCTTCCCTTAAGCAGCATGTAATGTCCTTCTTTATCCCTTCTGTCTAGTTTTGGCTTGAAGTCCACATTATCTGAAATGAGGATGGATACTCCAGCTTTTTTGCTGTGTCCGTGTGCATGGTATGTTTTTCCCCATCCTTTCACCTTTAGTCTATGGGTATCTCTTTCTATGAGATGAGTCTCTTGCAGGCAGCATATTGTTGGATCTTTCTTTTTAATCCAATCTGCCAGTCTATGTCTTTTGATTGATGAGTTCAGGCCATTAACATTCAGGGTTATTACTGTGGTATGATTTGTATTCCCGGTCATTTGACTCATATTTGTTTTTTGACATGATTTGGTTTCTCCTTTATTTGGCTATTCCTTTAGGCTAGTTCCTCCCATTGCTGATTTGCATCATTGTTTTTCATCTCTTCCTCATGGAATATTTTGCTGAGAATGTTCTGTAATGCTGGCTTTCTTTTTCTAAATTCCTTTAGCTTTTGTTTATCATGGAAGGATCTTATTTCATCGTCAAATTTGAAGGTAAGTTTTGCTGGGTTAAGATTCTTGGTTGGCATTTGTTTTCTTTCAGGGCTTGGTAAATGTTGTTCCAGGCCCTTCTAGCTTTTAGGGTGTGGATTGAAAAATCTGCTGATATTCTTATTGGTTTCCCTCTGAATGTAATTTGATTCTTTTCTCTCGCGGCCTTTAAAATTCTGTCTTTGTTTTGTATGTTAGGTATTTTCATAATAATGTGCCTTGGTCTGGGTCTGTTGTAATTTTGTATATTTGGAGTTCTATAAGCCTCTTGTACTTGGTTTTCCATTTCATTCTTCAGATTTGGGAAATTTTCTGATATTATTTCATTGAATAGATTGTTCATTCCTTTGGTTTGTTTCTCTAAGCCTTCCTCAATCCCAATAATTCTTAAATTTGGCCTTTTCATGATATCCCATAATTCTTGTAGATTCTGTTCATGATTTCTTACCATCTTCTCTGTTTGGCCAACTTTGTTTTCAAGATTAAATAATTTGTCTTCAATGTCTGAGGTTCTGTCTTCCAGGTGTTCTGTCCTATTGGTTATGCTTTCTATGGAGTTTTTAACTTGGTTTATTGTTTCCTTCATTTCAAGTATTTCAGTTTGTTTTTTTTTCAGTATCTCTAGCTCTTTATTGAAATGATCTCTTGCTTCCCATATTTGGTCTTTTAACTGTTGATTGGTGCGATCATTTAATGCCTGCATTTGCTCTTTCATCTCCTCCTTCAAAGCCTGCATTTGTTCTTTCATCTCCTCATTTGCTTCTCTGATTGTTTTAATTATGTACATTCTGAACTCCCTTCTGACATTTCTTCTGCTGTGCTGTCATTGGGTTTTATTGATGTAGTATCTAGGTTTGTTTGGGACATTTTCTTCCCTTGTTTTCTCATATTGGTCAGATGTCAGTGGGGATCTGAGATATTCCAGATTTCCTCTATTGGCTTACAGTGTCCGGTAGATTTCCAGTGTATTACCTCCCAGCCTTCAGTAGCCTGAAGTCTTGGAGGAATTTGATAATGCAGTGCTTCTGAAGAAAGCTGTCCCTAGCCCCCTACTGGTTCCAGGGCTTGGTCTGGCTCTGTGCGGAAAGGCTCTCACTGGGGGCCTGCACCGTGCAGCTGGCCGTGTGGGGGGAGCCCACCACCGGAGTGTGGATGGCTACCTGGGAAAGACTCTAGCTGCACTGCCCTGCTCTGATAAGCCACCCCTGTCTGTGCCTGCCGCCCAGGCCAAGTTTCGCCCAGTGGGGCAGACTCACCCCGTGACTCTATTTTTGCCCAAGTCTCTCAATGCCACCCCTTCTTGAGTCCTGGGTTCTGGAGCGACTGGAGATGAGTCACCCTCTAGGCTGCCATCTTGGATCGCCCTGTGAAAAGAGCCTGCGGCCGGAGTGGGCCGAGCCGCCTGGAGAAGTCTCTGGCTGCCCTGCCCTGATCCCAGAGGCTGCTTGCATATCGAAGCTCTCCGTTGGCTCGGGGACTTGTGGCTGGCTCTATGTAGAAAGGCTCTCACTGGGCGGTCTGTTCCGAGAAGCTAGCCTTGAAAGGCGCCTCCCACCGCAGTGTTCCAGGCTGCTTGGGGAGGTCTCTGGCTGCCCTGTCCTGGTCCCTGAAGCCGCTTGCAGGCCGGAGTACGCCGCGCTGGCTCCGGGACTTGGAGCTTGTTCTGATCAGAAAGGCTCTCACTAGGGGGCCTGCTCCGAGAACCTGGAGAAGCTGGCTGTGTGGGAGGGGCCCACCGCCGGAGTGCGCAGGGCTGCCTGTGGAAGACTCTAACTGCCCTGCCCTGCTCCGATAAGCCACCTCTATCTGGGCCTGCCACCCGGGCCGAGCTTTACCCAGTAGGCAGACTCACCCGTGGCTCTATTTTGGTCCGAGTCTCTCAATACCTCCCCTTCTTAACTCCTGGGTTCTGGAGTGACTGGAGATGCAGTCCCCCTCTAGTCCGCCATCTCGGATCGCCCCGTGGAAAGAGCCTGCAGCCGGAGTGGGCAGAGCCGCCTCAAATCAAGTGTTGTATTTACTTAACAAAGGAATGTCATTTATCTTTGGAGAGGGAGAGGAAGATAGATATATCGAGATCCTTTGACAACATGGATGAATCTGGAGGTTGTTACACTAAATAAAATAAGCCATACAGTAGGACTAATACTACATATCATTCCACTTACTTAAGGAATCTATAGTCAAACTCATAGAAGCATGGAGTAGAATGGTTGCTGCTAGGCCCAGGGGAGAAAACCAGGGTACTGTATGTATAAAATTTCTTACGTGCAAGATGAATAAGTCCTAGAGACCTAATATACAGCATTGTACCTATTGTTTAAAATACTGTATTATATATAATGATTTGTTAAGTGCATAGATTTTATATTGGAGTTTGTATCACAAAAGTGAAAAAGAGGATGCATGAAAATAAAGGGTGTGGAGCTCAAGAAAGAGATGGATCCTAGAGATACACTTTTGCGAGTCATTTATGTAATTGGTTTTCATTGTCATGGTACTGATAAGGCTATTGAGGAGATTGGAGTGTGTAGAAATAAAAGCCACCATAGAACACCTGCTTCACTGTGAGGTAGAGAAATGTGAACTAGAAAAGAAGACTAAGAAGATTTCATCTAAGAAGTGGGCAAACTGAGAAAGTAGAGGGGCAGTTTATAGGATTAGATATGGCCAAAGATCAGAACTTATAGGCTGGGGTTGTGGCTCAGTGGTAGAGCACTTGCCTAGCATGTGTTAGGCACTGAATTCAGTTCTCAGCACTGCATATAAATAAAGGTCCAACAATAACTAAAAAAAAAAAAATTTTTTTAATCTTTTTTAAAAAGATGAGAACTTATGTTTAACTTTAATCTTTTGAAGATGGATGATTACTGTTGCCAGAATAGTTACAGTGGAGTAGGCCAATGCAAAATGGCAGTGAAGGCATGGACAAGTAGTTACAGCTGGCTGATTGACCTCTTCTGTGCTAAATTTTACCTCCCTTGAGTATATAATAAATCAGTAAACTTCCAGGTACAAAACACTCTTCATCCACAAAAATAAAAGTAATTTCTTCATGATCTTGAACAATTGAGCAGCATTCAGACGAATACTGGAGGTACTGGGAAGAATGAGCAAGGAGGAGATGGGGTAACAATCATCAAATACGGTTACATAGGGGTTGCAATACCGTAGGTGGACCACCAAGTCATAGGCTAACAACTATGGGCAGGACTCAGTCACTAACCAGCACAAGATCTTAGAAGAAGAGCTTTATTCAGGAGCAATGGAGTACATGTCACATAGTCACAGGAAGCTACTCTGTCTTTACTGAGTATAACACTGTCTTTTATACACTTGCAGTTAAATGAGCCATACATCTTAAAGGTTAAGCCTTGCATAAGTAGTTACTAGCCTATTTGGTAGGCCATAGCTTGGTTATAGGAAGAAAAAAACCACTGTTTCACAGACCGCAGAAGAACATCCTGTTCACAGAACACAGGAGAAGAAAATGGGGACTGAAAAGGGGGGCTAGGTGTGGTTAGTGTGCCAACCACAGTATATGGGCTCAGTGTGCTGAGCCCTGAGAGCCTCTCACATAGGCAACGTAAGCCTCTCTCCATTTTATGTCCCACAAAACACAACATGCAAATTGTACCTGTTTCAGGTTTTAGACTTAATGGCTCACATACGATATTAACAAGTCTTATTTATTTTAATTTTAGTTATTCAACTAATAAAATATATGTAATATATTAATTAATATTCAATACTTATTATTTTTATTTGAAATCTTATCTTTTCTACCACTGTATTTTACAATATAAAATAGAGAACAGAGAATAACTTACATACCTGCTTGTTCCTACAGTCAAACTGACAGTTACATCTATATAAAAAATCTTAGAAATTATACAAAATAAAGACCACCTTTTATTCCAAAAACCCGTGCATTTATGACATACTTTTTGTTCTAGATCTTAAACTTTCTGTAGAAATAATTCAATTAAACTATAACTTGTTCTCATGTATATTTGCCTAGAATTAAACTTCCACAAAGAAAATCATCAAAATTTTACTTAAGGGAAAGTATGATTATGGAAAAGTGTAGAAAAGTATGTTTTAAAAATTTAGAAAACATTTATATTGCTCTTTTATAACAGCCTGGAATTTCTTTTCAAATATAAAGTTTTTGAATAATGCAACATTTAACTTCCCAACTTTTACCTAAGAAACACAAAATTATGATGTGATTAATTGCTCTTATCCTGCTTTATTCTCTATATCCTCATAATTTTCTTTTATAAAACAATGAAGTAAGCCAGGCGCAGTGGCACACACCTGTAATCCCAGCAGTTTAGGAGGCTGAGGCGGGAGGATTGCTAGTTCAAAGCCAGCCTCAGCAACTTGGCAAGACCCTGTCTCTAAAATATAAAAAGAGCTGGGGGATGTGACTCAGTGACAAAGTCTGGATTCAATCCCTCGTACCAAAAAACAAAACAAAACAAACCCCAAAAAACAATGAAGTAAAAATTATGAAGATATACTTTCCAGGCTGTCATTTCCCATATTCAGCAATGTCTGCTTGAGTTTGTGCTTTATTTCATAAATGGAAGATCCTAGCAGGCCGAATCCCTTCTCTTTGAGAATATTTTTTCCTTCAGAAGAATCAAATAATACTGAATAAATACATTAAACAAACAGCTCTATCCTTTTATATGTTTTGTTCACAACTAACATCTTTCTTTTCTTCCTTATAGGTACCAGAGATTTGAAAAGGCATTTCTCCTAGCTGTTGACATTGGTGCTCGAGACCTGTTTATGGTGAGTCATTCCCTGAGATGATTTTGTGCCTTCCTTCAGTTCTAAGGCTGAGTAAGTTGTCAGCTTTTGTGACCATTAAAAAGGATTAGTGTCATTTGCAGCCTTAGACACATGGTGGGAAAGCATTATTCCATCTTGGTTTGTAACTTCCTTCCTGAAACTGGTCAATAGCCATCTAGTATCTTTTGACTTGTTGACATTTTCCTTGCCAGGGCCCAAAGAATCTTTTATGTTTTCTAAGAATTTATAATTCTTGAATTTTTCTCCTCATGTACCTTGATGTGAGGGTATGACACCTTTCTATATAATAAGCTTAAATATCTTTCTAATCCATTCTCTGAAGAAGTGGAATACAGCTACAGAAGACAGGAAACAGGGCAAAAAAAAAAAAAAAAAAAAAGTCTCATAGATCTTGAATGTACTCAATCCATTCTCTGAAGAAGTGGAATACAGCTACAGAAGACAGGACACAGGGCAAAAAAAAAAAAAAAAAAGTCTCAGATCTTGAATGTGCTCAGTATGTTCCTTATATTTTAGTGAAAAGTAACAAATTGTAAATGTTCTCACAGGTATTTTTAAAGTAACCATAGTACAAAGTGCATCTAAGAAGCTATAAATTCACACATACTCTAGTTCTTTCATTTATTAGTATAGAACAGTACAATTAACCGGGATTTCTTACAGATCCTTGTGCTCTGTAACAGATTCTTCTTGTTTTCTAAGATCCTGTGCCACAGTTAGGTCAGGTGAACAAATTCTTTTCTGATTTCCCAGCATGTTCTACCCCATAACAATTTGATTGTTATCAAAGAAACAATAGAGCAAAAGCTTCTTGAAAACAAGAAAAAGTGCTGGAAGGCTCTTTTACCTGAATATTTTAATGCTAAGAAGACGTTTTGTAGTTTAAGATTTTATGCTCTTTTTGTTTGGTTTGGTTGATTGTTTTAGTACTGGAGATTTAACCCGGGGGTACTTTAACCACTGAACTACATCCCCAGTCATTTTTAAAACTTTTTGTTTTGAGACAGAGTCTAAACTGCTTAGGCTTGTCTTGAGTCTCTGGGATTACAGGTATGCACTGCCTTGCCTGACTAGCTTTTATTTTTTATGTTTCTATGGATTCATCACATTAACTTACTTGTATTGAGTTTGATAATTAAATCTAAATTTACATCATTCAGTTATACTATATTTTCATAGATCATGAAAAACTGAACAGATGCAAATGAAAAAACAAATTTCATTTATCCAGAGGCCTGTAGCCTATATTCCAGGAATTCTTATCTCTTGAAAATAAAATGTATGTAACATAAACAGAATTATCCCTACTTAAAAATGATTTTCTATGCTTATAATATCTCTTCCTTAGGGACTAAAATAATATCGAAGAGGTCACAAAAAAGAAACATCATCAGTTAACCTGAAAGTAGTGCTTTTTGCATTAATATTTATCAGTGATAAAGAGGTTCAAGACATATAACATGACAAGAAAGTTGATATGGAATTGTGTTTTTAACATATCAGATCATATGTGCAAACAGTTTTAGTTCTTCCTTTATAACTTAGATGTCTTTTATTTTTCTTGCTTAATTATTCTGACTAGAACTTTCTGGTACTACATTGAATAAAAGTGTCAAAAGTGGGAAAAGTTTTGAGTTTTTCACCATGAAGTGTGATGTTCACTGTGCAGTTTTCATGTGTAGCTTTTACACATCATGTGGAAGTAGTTTCTCTCAATCCTAATTTGTTAATAGTTTTTATCATGAAAATGTGGTTATTTTGTCCAATATTCCTTCTACCTCAATTGAGACATTTATGTAGTTTTCTACCTTTCCTTCTGTTTATGTGGCGTTTTATACTGATCAGTGTTGATATGTTTGACAATCCTTGCATTCCAGGAATGAATCCCACTTGGACATGGTGCATACTCCTTTTACTATGTTGCAAAATTCAGTTTACTGTTATTTTTGTTGAACATTTTTGTATCAATGTTGTTAAGAGATAATGGTCTGTAGTTTTCTTTTGTTTTTGTCTAGCTTTGATATTAGGGTAATGCTGGCCTTAAAGAATGAGCTAGGAAAAGTTCCCTCTTCAATTTTTGGGATGATTTGAGGAGGATTGGCATTATTTTTTTCTTTAAATGTTTGGTGTAATTCATGAGCAGAGCCATTAGTTGGAGGCCTTTTCTTTGTCAGATTTTTGATTATTGATTCAATCTCTTACCACTTCCAGATCTGTCCAGATTTTCTGTTTCTTGATTTGGTCTTGGTGGGCTTTGTTTTTCGCAATTTTTCCTTTTCATGTATGTTATCCAGTCTGTTGGCACACAGTTGCTTATATTACTCCCATAATCCTTTTCATTTCTGTAGGATTAGTAGTAGTAATATCCCCATTGTATGATTTTAGTCTTCTCCCTTTTATTCTTTGTTAATGGTTTGTTGATCTTACTGATTTTTAAAAATAACCAACATTTGGTATCATTGATCTCTATTTTGTTTATCTCTGCTCTAATCCTTATTAATTTCTTCATTCTGCTGGCTTTGGGTTTAGATTGTTGTTCTTTTTTCTATGTTAAGTTCAGCTATTGATTTGAGATCTTTCTTTTTAATGTAAGGATTTGTAACTTTCACCCATAGCACTCCTTTTACTATATCCTATGTTTAGCTAAAGTTCTGTGCAGCTTTTAACATCTCAGTCACTACTTTCTGTTAACTTTCACAGCCTCTTGGCCATAAATTGTAAGTTCTCAAATGTTTAGAAAAGGAAAAGCAAGACCAAATGTCAAGCTTATCTCTCTGGGTTTCACTTCTTTCTAGTATGTTGGTCCCCCAAATACTCACTGCCTTAGTAGTTCTGACACAAAACTAAAAAGAAAAAAAAAATCATCCATATTTCCTATGTGCTCTTAACAGGAGTATATATAACCTTATCTACTATAACTGGAACCAAACATTCTGCAGTATAGTTTTGGAAAGTGAGTGAAGTGTTAAACTTGGCATTAGCTGCTTTCCCATTCTGGATAACTTCCTGAAGTGTGCTATTATGTTTGAACTATTAATCACTAAAAACTTTAAATGTCACAAATTCTACTTTTAAGCTTGATATATCATCAATTTTATGCCCAAAATGAATCAGATATAAAATATTGCATATATTAAGGTTTATCACTCAATTATAGAAAAAGCACTAAAGAAAAACCCTAATTTTTAAAAGTTTCTCCTTTTTAAGAATGTAAAAAAAAATAAAATTTTAGCTGTTCCAGCAATTTAAGAATTGTTTTAATCCTTTAATAGTGCATGTCTTTTCTCTTAATAATAGAAGATGTTTGTATTTATGCCTGCTTAAATTTATAGACTTTCTTACTCAAGGGCATGCCAAGTACATTATGATTATCAGCAGCAAAATCAATACGTCTCCCCAAATTAAAGGAACTAATTTTTAATGATCATCTGCTGTGTACAAGAGGCTTTTTCTTATTTAATTCCTACTAGTAATTCTAACCCATAGAATTATTATACCCATTTTATAGTTGACAAAACTGATTATAAGGAAAATTAAGCAAAAACTAAGCAAAGCTGTGATTCAGACCCAGTGTATTTAACTCTACAATTCATGCCATTTCCAATTACACCAAAGTTCATTCTTATATACACTAATGATATGAACTTTCCCTAAAACTTAGTGATATTTTTACTTGACCACCCCAAAAGTCCAAGAAAGCTACTGTTTTCCTTTCTTTTACTCTGAAATTACACAGATATTTCAGTAAGACTGTTTATTGCAGATTGACATTTGATCTAGCTTGAATGATTTACAGACCCCCAGTTTACTGATAGTACGACTTACCCAAATTAAGGATAAGATGTCCATGCATAGAGCAACAATAAAAAGGAACATGTAAATTGTCACCAATTGCCTGTATCCCTATTTCCACACTCCTGGCTTGAGGGAAGAATACTTTAATATATTTATGCATGATTTTCTTTGAGATAGATGTGACTTATACCAGACATCATAGGGATAAATCTTCTGGGACTATGAGTTTGATCTTTGTGCATTTATCTGTCTTGAGAGATGTACAAAAGAGTTGGGTCTTTAAAGTATCATGTGGGGCTGGGGTTGTGGCTCTGTGGTAGAGTGCTTGCCTGGCATGTGAGGTGCTGGGTTCAACCCTTAGTACCACATAAAATGAATAAATAAGATACAGGTATTAAAGTACCCAATCAATAAATGGGCCACGGAACTAGACAGACACTTTACAGAAGAAGTCATACAAGCAATTAATAAATATATGAAAAAGTGTTCAACATCTCTAGTAATTAGAGAAATGCAAATTAAAACAACTCTAAGATTTCATCTTACTCCAATTAGAATGGCTATTATCAAGAACACAAATAATAACAGATGTTGGCATGGATGTGGGGAAAAAGGCACACTTTTACATTGCTGGTGGAGTTGCAAATTGGTGCAGCCACTCTGGAAAGCAGTGTGGAGAATCCTCAGAAAACTTGGAATGGACCCACCTTTTGGCCCAGTTATCCCACTCCTCGGTTTATACCTGAAGGACTTAAAATCAGTATACCACAGTAACACAGCCACATCAATGTTTATAGCAGCTCAGTTCATAATAACTAGATTGTGGAACCAACCTAGATGCCCTTCAACAGATGAATGGATAAAGAAACTGCGGTATACATACACAATGGAATATTATTCAGCCATAAAGAAGAAGAATATTATGGCATTTGCAAATAAATGGATGGAATTGGAAAATATGCTAAGTGAAATAAGCCAATCCAAAAAACCAAAGGCTGAATGTTTTCCCTGATAAGTGGAGAATGATATATAATAGGGGTGGGGAGTTGGGGAGGGAGAGAAGAATGGGGGAACTTTAGATTATGTAGAAGGAAATGAGAGGGAGGGTGATATGAAAAGTGGTGGAATGAGACAGACATCATTACCCTATGTACATGTATGATTACATGAATGGTATGAATCTACATTGTGCACAACCAACCAAACAAAATGATGTACCCCATTTGTATACAATGAATCAAAATGCAGTCTGTAAAAAATTAAAAGATAAATTTAAAAAATAAATAAAATGACAATACTAAAAAAAAAGATACAGGTATTATGTCCATCTACAACTAAAAAAATGTTTTTTAAAAAAAAGTCACGTGAACTAAAGAAGCGTAACATTTTTAAAAATGTTCATCCAAACTGCTGTCCTTTAGCAAAGTTTCAATTTCTCATTGATCCCTATAGTTGAAAATTGTTTTCTCCTATAACCCAAGAAAAGAGGAATGATCATGTAGTTAATAATGACTCAACTGCTTTCAAAATGTCACTGGTGAGGGAAGTGAAATCTTCCAGTTCCAGCTAATTGATAAATTTGTTTGATTTGTCCTCTCATTATAAACTGCTATAAAATAGACAAAATATATTAAGCAGCTCTATTTTGGCACAGGCAATAAACAGAACAAGACTGTATTTCTCAAAAAAAAAAAAAAAAAAGGTGTAGGGGGAAGTACCATGGAGATTACACACATTACAAACACAATTTACAAAGCAGAGAACAGTGATGTCACTCAACTAAAAAAACAGAGATCAGTGTTCAGAATTCAAGAATGATGGGGATCTAGTTTGTGGGAAAGGATTCCAGAAAGGAGAAAAGAGACCCAGAAGTCTTTTGGTACATTCCCTTGGGTCCTTGATGGAATGGTAGACCACATTTACATAGAGCCTAGAAGAAAACCACTTCTGTGATACTGAGAGCTAAATAGAGATACTGGTGATTTTGTAGTCCTGAAAGATAGCAGAATTCTGACTCAGACAAATTGCAGAAACCATATTAGGCATTTATATGAAACCCCAAAATTCTTTAAGAATAAGGACCATATCCTAAGACCATGTACAAAACTGAACTTGATCTGCCTCTGAAAATCATAAAATAAGGCAGTATCAAAAGGATTCACCACTAATTTAATGCCCTGATAGAACAAAATTCAACACCCTTTAAAGAAAAATATAATCCAGACTCCTTTCAATGCAACACTCACAATGTCTAGCGTACAATTGCTCTTTTTTTTTAATCCTGTGAAGTTTATTAGAAATGCAAATATCACAAAATACCAGAATTGTCAAAATTATTTAAATCCTGCATAGTTAGTATGAAACAAATATAGGCAAACAATTTTTAGGCCAGAATGAATGTGGGTTATTGAAAGGGTACCACAGTGTGCTGACAAACAATGGAAGCTTAGGATAAAAAACCCTGAGTTGTAACATTTGCCCGTTTCTGTGGTTAAATATTCACACGTGGCCAACTTCAAGCTACCAGCATGGCTACCACTTAGCAGGGCTGGGAAATGATGGGCAGTTACACACCATTACATGGTATTTCTAGCACACATCAGTAATAGCCATGAATAACTTCAAGAACATAGAAGTAAAATATTTAGGAAAGGATGAATCATAAGTATTTATTACCCTTTTAATATAACATTCTATTGGAATTTCATAAGATTTATCGATTTTATTTTTTCAAAGAACCAACTATTTATTTTGTCAATTTTTTCAATTATTTCTTTTGTTTCAATTTCATTGATTTCAGCTCTGATTTTAAGTATTTCCTATCTTCTACTACTTTTGATGTTGCTCTGTTCTTTTTCTAGGGCTTTGAGCCCTAGTGTTAGGTCGTTTATTGTTGATTTTTTTTCTTCTTTTATTGAATGCATTCCATGATATAAATTTTCCTCTAAGTACTGTTTTCATAGTGTCCCAGAGATTTTGATATGATGTGTCTTTGTTCTCGTTTAGCTCTAAGATTTTTTTTTTTTTAATTTCCCCCTGGTGTCTTCTGTTATCCATTCATCATACAATAGTGTATTATTTAATCTCCAGGTATTGGAGTAGTTTGTTTTTATTCTGTCATTTGTTTCTAATTTTAATCTATTCTGATCTGATAGAATACAAGGTAGTATCTCTATCTTCTTGTATTTGCTAACAGTAGCTTTGTGGCATAATATATGGTCTATTTTAGAGAAGGATTCATGTGCTGCTGAGAAGAAAGTGTATTTGCTCTTTGTTGGATGGTATATTCTATATATGTCCGTTAAGTCTAAATTATTGATTATGTTATTGAGATCTATGGTTTCTTTGTTCAATTTTTGTCTGGAAGACCTGTCCAGTGGTGAGAGAGGTGTGTTAAGTCACTTAGTATTTATTGTGTTGTGGGCTATTTGATTTCTGGAATTGAGAAGCATTTGTTTGATGTACAGGGATGCACCACTGTTTGGGGCATAAATATTTATGATTGTTATGTCTTGCTGATTTATGCTTCCCTTAAGCAGTATGAAATGTCCTTCTTTATCCCTTCTGACTAACTTTGGCTTGAAGTCCACATTATCTGATATGAGGATGGATACTCCGGTTTTTTGGCTGAGTCCACGTGCATGGTGTGTTTTTTCCCATCCTTTTACCTTTAGTTTGTGGGTATCTCTCTCTATGAGATGAGTCTCTTGCAGGCAGCATATTGTTGGATCTTTCTTTTTAATCCAATCTGCCAGTTAATGTATTTTGATTGATGAGTTCAGGCCATTAACATTCAGGATTATTATTGAAATATGATTTGTATTCCCGGTCATTTGGCTCATTTTTGTTTTTTGACATGACTTAGTTTCTTCTTTATTTGGCTATTCCTTTAGGGTAGTTCACTCCTTTGCTGATTTACATCGTTGTTTTTCATCTCTTCCTCATGGAATATTTTGCTGAGAATGTTCTGTAGTGCTGGCTTTCTTTCTGTAAATTCTTTTAGCTTTTGTTTTTATTTTATTTCATCATCAAATTTGCTGGGTATAAGATTCTTAGTTGGCATCCATTTTCTTTCAGGGCTTGAAAAATGTTGTTCCAGGCCCTTCTAGCTTTTAGGGTCTGGATTGAAAAATCTGCTGATATCTGTATTGGTTTCCCCCTGAATGTAATTTGATTTTTTTTTTCTCTCACAGCCTTTAAAATTCTGTCTTAAATGTTAGGTATTTTCATTATAATGTACCTTGGTGTGGGTCTATTGTAATTTTGTATATTTGGAATCCTATAACCCTCTTGTACTTGATTTTCCATTTCATTCTTCAGATTTGGGAAATTTCCTGACATTATTTCTTTGAATAGATTGTTCATTCCTTTGATTTGTTTCTCTGGGTCTTCCTCAATCCCAATAATTCTTAAATTTGGCCTTTTCATGATATACCATAATTCTTATTGATTCTGTTCATGATTTCTTACCATCTTCTCTGTTTGGTCAACTTTGTTTTCAAGATTAAATATTTTGTCTTCAATGTCTGAGGTTCTGTCTTCCAGGTGTTCTATCCTATTGGTTATACTTTCTATGGAGTTTTTAATTTGGTTTATTGTTTCCTTCATTTCAAGGATTTCATTTCAAGGATTTTTTTTTTTTTCAGTATCTCTAGCTCTTCATTGAAATGATCTTTTGCTTCCCGCATTTGCTCTTTTAACTGTTGAGTGGTGTGATCATTCAAAGCCTGCATTTGCTCTTTCATCTCATCATTTGCTTCTCTGATCATTTTAATTATGTACTTTCTGAACTCCCTTTCTGACATTTCTTCTGCCATGCTGTCATTGGATTTTATTGATGTGGCATCTAGGTTTTTTTGGAACATTTTCTTCTCTTGTTTTCTCATATTGCTCAGGTATCTACCCCTCTAGTAGTGAAACTCTGAGATGTTGCAGATTTCCTCTATTGACTTATAATTTCCCTGTAGATTTCCAATAATTCCCCTCCTAGCCTTCTGTAGCCTGAAGTCTTGGAGGAACTTGATAATGCAGTGATTCACAAGGAAGCTACCCCTCTAGGGGTGGTGGCTTCAGGTGGGGTATATTCCTTGTTAGTGGGCAGAGGCACCTCCACTTGTTGACTGATGGTCAGCCAAAGTGGGACTAGACTGCAGGCTGGGGCATGGCTGATCTGGGCCTGTGTCTCTGGTTCTGCCGCCCTGGTGGGGAACCTTACCCAGCAGGAAAGACTCACCCAGTGGGGAAGTCTCGCTGGACAGCTCTCCTCTGAGAAGTTCCCTTCAGTCCAGAACTATTTCTGGGCTGGGCAGCCCTCCTCTGTGACATTCCCAGGGGTTCGGACCTACCTCCTAAGCCAGGGAGCCTCACCCTGCAAGTGAGTCTCCCTGGGCAGCCCTCCTCTGAAACATTCCCTGGGGTCTGGAACTACCACCTGGGCTGGGGATCCTGGCCCTGTGAGGGACTCTCTTGCTGAGCGGCCCTCCTCTGCGATGTTCTCTGGGGACCAGACCTACCGCCTGGGCCAGGGAGCCTCACCCTGTGCAGAAGTCTCCCACTGGGCGACCTCCTCCGAGAAGTCTTGCCACCCGGGTCTGGGACTCTCGCTCTGCACCAAAGCCTCTCGCTTGGTGGCCATCCTCTACAATGCTCCCGGTTGTCCGGGTTCACGGCTCCAGCAAGGGGAGTCTTACTGGGCAATTCCACTCCACGAACTTCCCTTCCTTCCGGGACTAGTGCCCTCTCTGGGGAGCCTTGCCCAGTGAGAGAAAGACTCAACCTGCGGCTCTGAGTTGGTCCCGAGTCTTTCAATACCTCCTCTTCTTGAATCCTGAGTCCTTTCAAAGGGCCTCCAGTCTCCTGTAGGTGTCTCAGGAAGGGAGCCACCCTTCCAATGATGATGGCCACGCCCTCAGGGATAATTCAAAATGCCTGCACCAGCCTCCAATGAAGGTGGGGAGCCCCAGCAAGGGTGTGCTAAGTCAGCACAGAGGCAATGCAGCAGTACGGGGGGCAGGCAGGCATATTCAGCAATGGTGTCTGACCTCGGTGTGGGGGTCTGGCAGGCTCCACAATGGCGTCCGACCTTGGTGTATGCAATTGCTCTTTGATAGGCATATAAAATAGAAATTTGTATTCTCTAATGAATATAAATGGAGCTAACACTAATGGACCCTTATGTGACACAGATGTTGAAATGATCAAATAAGAACTTGGGAGCAACTGTTACAAAAGTGCTCAAGATTTTAAGGAAAAAGATAAACATAATGATTGAATAGATAGGAATTCCCAGGAAAAAAACATAGACGCTATATGTAAAGAAAACCAAATGTAATTCTAGAATTTTCTTTCAAATTTGGTAGAGAAATACAAATTTGAAATGAAAACTTTACCAGATGGGCTTATGGACACTGTGTAATAAAAGTGGCAGTGAATTTGAAGAGAGATCAATAGAAATCATTTTGAAGAAAAGAAAGAAGATCCTGCAAGAAATAAACAGTCTCAGTGACTTGTGGAATCAAGCCAAATAGTCGAAAATATATGTAATTGAAGCCTAGTAAAAAATATTGGTCAACAGATTGGAGAATCTCAATGGACTCCAAAAATAAGAAAGCAGCATGTAGGCACATCAGATCATGGCACAACATAGTCATATTACTGAAAACTGATGCAAAATATTAAAAATACCTAGAAAAGAAAAAATTACACAAAAGGACCAATAATTAATTTGAATTGTGTCTCATTTCAAATCAGAAATGATACCAAACGATAATGGAACATGTCTGAGTTGTGAATGAGATTAAGCTCTTAACAAAATAGTATATCCAGTGAAAATAATTCTTAAATGGAAATAGAATAAGAACACTTTAAATAAATGAAAGGTGAGACAACTCAGCACTAGCAGATCTGCACTACAAGAAAAGATCAAGGAAGTTTTTTTCTGTTATAACAAAAATGAAACTGGATGAAAACTTGTATCTACAGAGAAAAAATGAAGAGTCCTGAAAATGGTGAATATGAAGATTAATAATTGTCTTTTTCTCCTCATTTAAAAAATTTCTTTGAATGATAATTGCCACAATGAAATTTTAAATGTTTGAGACAAATATGTTTATCCTGATTTGAATATCGATACATCCTGTTTCATGTATCGAAACATCACATGGTGTCCTATAAATGTGTATAGTTTATATATGTCAATTTTTAAAGAGACTAAGTTTTAGAGATATACATTTTAAAAAAAGAATTGTTTAAAACAAATAATAGCTACATCGTGGTATTAATAACAGTTATAGACATGAAATCAAAGACAGTAACACCTCAGGAGAGAATAAATGGAATTATATGGTTGTCAGGTTTGAACCTTTTACCTGAAGTGGTATAATACTAATTCTGAATAGACTATGATATGTTAAGATTGCATGTTATAGTGTCCAGAGGATTTTATTAAAACATTTAAATAGACATGTATCTAAAAAAGTCTATAGTGGAAATTTATAAAGAGTTTTAAAATGTTCAAGCTGAAGGAATGCAGGAAGAGAGGACAGATTGAAAGATAGTAATCTTAAGCTCATACATACAAATAATCACATTAAATTCAAATTGACTAGATACTCCAATTAATAAGTAGACCTTAAATTTTTAAGTCAATTTGAGTGGATAAAAAGATATAATTATATTTAGTGTATAAAGGAAACACTAATTGTTATAAAACAAATTGAAAGTACAAATGTGTAAAAAGATACTATCATGCAAAGACTAAGACAAAGTAAATTTCAAAACAACGGAAGTATTGTTAAAAAAAGGATTTGATCATTATGTCTTTTTATAATGTTAAAAGTTTAGCAAGAAGACATAACAAAACTAAATGTTTATGTATAAGTTAACTGAGCTACAAATACATGAAGCAAAAACTGACAAACCAAAAACATATAAATGTGTTAATTTATAGAACAAGTGAATATATGCAATATATGAACCAACTAGACCTAACCGACATTGTTTAAAGCTATATTCAACAACTGCAGAATACACATTCTTTTCAAATGTACATGGTATACTCAACCAAACATAAAGAAGACTCAGTACATTCTAACATTAAAATATGAAACTAAAAGAATTTTAAGTTACATTCAGAGACCTATAAAGTTCACATTTATTTGTAGATTCTCTAAAATTCTCTACATATTCTTTTAAAAATCTCATGAGTTAAACAAGAAGTCACAAAAAAATAGGAAATGTTTTGAATGAATTTTAGTGAGAACACAGTATGTCAAAATGCATGTGTCCATACTGATACAAGTAAGTAAATAAAACCAACTAGTAAATATAGAAATAATGATACAATTGGAAAATCACAATATGACAAAAATCATAATTGAATAAGCAAGAATCATTAATGGATGCAATGACTAGTGAGAAAATGTTTCATAAGAAACAAGGTCTTTACATAGTCTCAAAATATTTCTCCATAAGATGTATATTTACAAACAGTGGAGAAGACTGGCAGATACTGTGTTAATCAGATAGTCACAATGACTATCCTCTATAATGGAACAAATCAAAATAATTTGCTACTTTTATATTGCAACAAGAATACAATAAGACCATCCTGTGACATTCCTGTCAAAAAAATGTATAATCAAATCAAACCATAAGGAACATCACTTAAGCCCAAATTGAGGAATATTGGAATAACTAGCCTATATTCTTAAGGTGGGAGAAGGGAAGGGAAAGGAGAGATACTGGGGTCTGAATTAGAATAAGATATTTTCCATGCTTGTAAAATTATATCAAAATAGATTTTACTATCATGAATAACTAAAAAGAACAAATAAATTTTTTAAAAATGTCAAATTCATGTAAGACAAAAGACTAAAGTATTATAGAGTAAAGGAGACTAAAGAAATATAACAACTAAAAGTGTCAAGAAATGAATCTTTGTGATTTGAAGAACAATTATTGGGACAATCAAAACTAATGTTTTATAAATAGGAGTAATGTGTTTTCGATTGCACTTTTGTAGGTTATAAACACAATTATTCAAAGGTATGTTGGCAGTTTACTCTCAAGGGATTCAAAAAAACAAAGACCTTTGTACTCTGCTTGAACTTTTAACTTTAGAATTGTTTTAAAAATACAAATTTCTACTTAATTGTCACAGTTCTAGACTCTTTACTGTCTGTACTTTCTCTAGGTAGGAGCAGTGTGGTTTGGAAGTGTGTTGCTTTGGTCATAGAAATTTTGCTTTTGATTGTTTAGGAAATTATTCTGTTTTTGAAAATTCAGGTAAACTTCTCCAACTAATTATTACTGTGGCATTAAAAACTACTCATGTTGTTTTACCCATTGTGACATAAAAACCACCCAAGATTGCTTCCCTGGGCCATGTTGAATGGCATGAGGATGAGTATGCTTCTGAATGTTCTCATGCTGGCATCCGTTACTACCTTGGCCATTGGCACAGGGCCAGTTGGAATGTCAACCATGCCATCTGATAATGCTATAAAAAGACCTATAGCTGCTGCTCTCCAGCCATCTGTGCCTTCCCTTGGCATGATACTGTTGGGTAGTTTGTCTTTTATTGGCATGGTTTTTGTAGGGTGGCTTACATCTGCTACTCCTAGGCACTTGCTTGGTGATCAAGTTGACATAGAACTGCTTCCTTGGCACTGTTTTTATATAAAGGAGTTTTATACCTGCTAATGTCTAAAATAAGAATTACGATTTTATTACATACATTATAATTGCAATTTAAAATATAATGAACATGCATGTCCTTTTGGACTCTATGGACTCAAATATAGCTTGGACTATCAAGTTTAACTTCCTCCAATTCGATGTCTCCACTCAGAAGATTTAACTAATAAATGAAATGTACCTCTTTTGTTTTAGTAAGTTGAGCATTCATAGAAATCTTTCCTACCTGCATCAAATCTCTAGAAATGATGGAAGACACAGGGGCATATTTGTGTTTTTTAAAAAGTTTGTAACTGAAATTCAAAATAAGAATGCCTGATAGACCAGAGTTTGCAAGACTCCATTGAAAACTGTAAAACAGAAAGAGATTGAAGAAAGAAGGCAGATTTCATAACATCAAGAGGAGAAGACTGCTACCAAAGTTGGTTGAATATCAAAAGTTCTCCATGCCCTGAAGAAGGGAATACTAGAAAAGGGAAAGTGTATCTGGACAAGCAAGGATGAGTACTTCAGGTGCTAACAGGAACAACAAGGTAGAATGAGTGTGAAAAGTAAAAAAAAGAAAAATAGGTACTGGTTAAACCCTTGGTGTTTTTAGAAAAAAGTTGATATGAGTATGTTAAGAATTTAAGCCTAGAGGATGTGGGGAGAAAGGTACACTCATACATTGCTGGTGGGGCTGCAAATTAGTGCAGCCACTCTGGAAAGCAGTATGGAGACTCCTTAGAAAACTTGGAATGGAACCACCATTTGACCCAGCTATCCCACTCCTTGGCCTATACCCAAAGGACTTAAAATCAGCATATTACAGAGATACAGCCACATCAGTGTTCATAGCTGCTCAGTTCACAATAGCCAGATTGTGGAACCAACCTAGATGTCCTTCAATTGATGAATGGATAAAGAAAATGTGGTATATATATACAATGGAATATTACTTAGCCATAAAGAATGATAAAATTATGGCATTTGCAGGCAAATGGATGAAACTGGAGAATATCATGCTAAGTGAGATAAGCCAATCTCAAAAAACCAAAGGAAGAATGATATCGCTAATAAGTGGATGATGACACATAATGGGGGGTGGGAGGGGTTAGTGTTGGGGTTGGAGTTGGGTTTAGGGAGGGGGGCAGGAATGGAGGAAGGAAGGACTGTATAGAGGGGAGGGGAGGGGTGGGAGGGGTGAGGGAGAAGGGAAAAAAAATGGCAGAATGAATCAAACATTACCCTATGTAAACTTATGATTACACAAATGGTATGCCTTTACGCCATGTACAGGCAGAGAAACAACATGTATCCCATTGGTTTACAATAAAAAAAAAAAGGTTAAAAAAAAAAGAATTTAAAGCCTAACTAAAATGGATGGTATTATGGACTGAATTGTGTCCTTATTTCCCACCAAATTCACATTTTGAACTTCTAACCCCCATGTGACCATAATATGGTTATAGAACCTCCAAAGAAGTAAATGAGTCCATTAGAGTGGAATTTCCATCCAACATGATGATTGTTTTTACAAGTAGAAGAGACACCAGGGATATATGTGCACAGAAGAAAGGCCATTTGAGGACATAGCAAGAAGGTAGCCATCTGTCAGCCAAGGAAAGGCCCGAGAACCATACCTGCTGATAGCTTAATGTTGGACTTCCAAATGCCAGAACTGGGAGAAAATAATTTTCTATTGAGCTACTCTGTGGTATTTTGTTATGGCAATCTTAACAGACTAATATAAAAGGTATAACTTAGAAACATTAAATATGAAAAGTACAACAAAGTTTTTAATAAGCAAATGTGAAATAATCAAAGGAGATAATTATGGTAAATAGAAAATAAGCTGGTGGGGAAGTTTAAACATCAGTAGTTACTATGACAAGAGGGGCAAAAGAGCAAAAAGGGCACTAGGATGTTCCCTTCAAACTCTTATAGGAGAGCACTAATCTAATTATGAGGACAGAGTCTTCATGCCATAAATCACTTCGCCAGAGACACCACCTAATAACATGATCACCTTGAGGTACGTTCCAACTTATCAATTTTGAAGGGATACCTATGTTCAAACCATAGCATATAAATAGACAAATCCTGCCAAGTATCAGAGAAAATATCTAAAGACAAAAAGATGAAAAGGAGGACTTTTAAAATATTTCTACAACTACTTTGATGCTTCCCTTTTTTAAAGGTGATGACTCTTCCTCATTATCTTGGATATAGACTGGCTTTTAGTAACTTGTTTCTGATTAATAGAATATGGTGGAATTCTGGTGTGTGATGTCTGAAAACAGGTAATAAAAGGCAGGATGACTGCTTCTTTGCCCTCTTTTGTCTTGGATCACTTGCTCTGGGGGAGGTTAGCTGCCACACTGAAAGAATTCTGGAAAGATCTGATGTATCCTTTGAACAACCAGGAAGGAACTGAGGTGTCCAGCCAAAATCCATGTGAATGAGCCAGCTACAAACAGATTGTTCACACCAAACTTTCATGACTGCAGCTCTGGCAAATGTCTTGACTTATAACTTCTCAATTTTTTGTTTTTATTTTTTATTCTTTTTAGTTATACATTGCAGTAGGAGGTATTTTGACATACTATACATATGTGGAGTATAACTTCCCATTCTTGTAGTTATGTATGATGTGGAGTTACACTGGTCATGTATTCATAAATGAACATATGAAAGTTGTATCTGATTTCATTCCACTGTTTTTCCTATTCCTATCACCCTCCCTTCCCTTCATTTCCCTTTATCTAATCCAGTGAACTTCTATTCCCCCCTGCTTATTGTGTGTTAGCATCTGAATACCAGAGAGAACATTTGGCCTTTGGTTTGGGGGATTGGCTTATTTCACTTAGCATGATAGTCTCTAGTTCCATCCATTGACTGGCAAATCCCATAATTTCATTCTTCTTTATGACTGAGTAATGTTCCATTGTGTACATATACCACATTTTCTTTATCCATTCTTCTGTTGAAGGGCACTTAGGTTGGGTCTATAGCTTAGCTATTGTGAATTGAGCTGCTATAAACATTGATGTGGCTGAATCACTTATAGTATGCTGATTTTAAGCCCTTTCTTTGGATATATGCTGAGAAGTGGGACAACTGGATCAAATGGTGGTTCCATTCCAGGTTTTCCATACTGCTTTTCATAGTGGTTGCACCAATTTGCAGTACCATCAGCATTGTATAATTGTACCTTTTCCCCCCACATCCTTGCTGACATTTATTGTTACTTCTTTTCTTAATAATTGTCATTCTGACTGGAGTGAGATGAAATCTCAGTATAGTTTTAATTTGAATTTCTCTAATTGTTAGAGATATTGACCATTTTTTTCATATACTGACCAATCATATTTGTTTCTTCTGTGAATTGCCTGTTCATTTCCATTGCCCATTTTTTGGAAATCGAGTTATTTGTTTTTATGGTGTTAAGTTTTTTGAGTTCTTTTATATCCTGGAGATTAACACTGTATCTGAGGTGTAAGTGGCGAAGATCTTCTCCCATTGTGTTGGCTCTCCCTCTCTCTTCACATTCTTGATTGTTTCCTTTGCTGTGAAGAAGCTTTTTTTGATACTATCCCATTTATTCATTCTTGATTTTACTTCTTATGCTTTAGGAGTCTTGTTAAGGAAGTCAGTTCCTAAACCAACATGATGGAAGTTTGGAACTCCTTTTTCTCCTAGTAGATACAGAGTTTACTGCCTAGGTCCTTGATCCACTTTGAGTTGAGTTTTGTGCAGGGCGAGAGAGAGAGATTTAATTTCATTTTGCTGTGTTGTGTTCAACAACAGCACCAGTTGTTGAAGAGGCTATCTTTTCTCTCCAATGAATGTTTTTGGTGCCTTTGTCTGGTATGAGATAATTCTATTTGTGTAGGTTTTTCTCTGTGTCTTCTATTTTGTACCATTGGTCTTCATGTCTGTTTTGGTGCCAATACCATGCCATTTTTGTTACTATAGCTCTGTATTATTACAATTTAAGGTCTGGTTTTGTGATGCCTCCTGTGTCACTTTTCTTGCTAAGCGTTGCTTTGGCTATTCTTTGTCTATTCTTGGACTCTTATTTTTCCAAATGAGTTTCATAATTGCTTTACCTATTTTTGTGAAGAACTTCATGGGAATTTTAATAGGAATTGCATTAAATCTGTATATTGCTTTTGGTAGTGTGACCATTTTGACAATATTAATTGCCTCTCCAAGAACATGGGTGATCTTTCCATCTTTTAAGACCTTTTTCAATTTCTTTCTTTAGCGTTCTGTAGTTTTCATTGTAGAGGTCTTTTACCTCTTGTGTTAGAGTGATACTCAATACAGTGATTCCCAAGTATTTTTTGTTTTTGATGCTATTGTGAATGGGGTAGTTTTCCTAATTTTTCTTTCAGAGGATTCATCACTTATGAGTAGAAATGCATTAGATTTATGAGTGTTGATTTTATATCCTGATACTCTACTGAATTCACTTATTAGTTCTGGAAGTTTCTGGTGGAATTTTTTGGATTCTCTAAATATAGAATCATGTCGTCAGCAAATAGTGATAGTTTGAATTCTTTTCCTATTTGTATCCCTTTAATTTCTTTGGTCTAATTGCTCTGGCTAGTTTCAAGGACAATGTTGAATAGAAGTGGTAAAGGAGGGAAACCCTGTCTTGTTCCAGGTTTCAGAGGTAATGCTTTCAATTTTTCTCCATTTAAAATGTTGGCCTTGGGCTTAGCATAAATAACCTTATAATGTTGAGGTATATTCCTACTATCCCTGTTTTTTCTAGTATTTTGAGCATGAAGGGGGGCTGTATTTTATCAGATGCTTTTTCTGCATCTATTGATATAATCATGAAATTCTTAACCTTAAGTCTGTTTATGTGGTGAATTACATGTATTGATGTGGACTTTGAACCAACCTTGCATCCCTGGGATGAAACCCACTTGATTGTGATGCACTATCCTTTTAATGTTTTTGTATGTGAGTTGCCAGGATTTTATTAAGGATTTTTGCATCTATGTTCATCAGGGATATTGGTCTGAAGTTTTCTTTCTTTGATGTGTCTTTGTCTGATTTTGGTATCAGGGTAATTCTAGCTTCATAGAATGAGTTTGAAGGTTTCCCTCTTTTATTTCATGGAATACTTTGAGGAGTATTGGAATTAGTGCCAAAAACAAATAATGGAGAAAAGATAGCCTCTTCAACAAATGGTGCTGGGAAAACTAGAAATCCATATGCCGCAAAATGAAGTTAAACCTCTCTCTCTCACCCTGCACAAAACTCAACCCAAAATGGATAAGGACCTAGGAATTAGACCAGAGACCCTGCACCAAATAGAAGAAAAAGTAGGCCCAGATCTTCATCATGTTAGCTTAGGACCAGACTTCCTAAGACTTGCAAAGCAGGAATCAATAAGTGGAATGGATTCAAACTAAAAAGCTTTTTCTCAGTAAAGCAAACCAACAATGTGAAGGGAGAGCCTACAGAGTGGGAGAAAATCTTTACCACAGGCACTTCAGATAGAGCACTAATCACCAGAATTTATAAAGAACTCAAAAAACTTTATACCAAAAATACAAAGAACCCAATCAATAAATGGGCTAAGGAACTGAGCATACACTTCACAGAATAAAATATACAAGTAATCAACAGATATATGAAAAATGTTCAACATCTCTAGTAGTAAGAGAAATGCAAATCAAAACTACCCTAAGATTTCATCTCACCCCAATTGGAATGGCTATTATCTAGCTATTGTCAGTTGAGCTGCTATAAACATTGATGTGGCTGCATCACTGTAGTATGCTGATTTTAAGTCCTTTCAGTAGTATTCATTGTGATATTTCCTTTTTCATCACAAATTTTAGTAATTTGAGCTTTCTCTCTTTGTTAGCTTGACTAAGGGTTTATCAGTTTTACTGATTTTTTTTTCCCCAAAGAACCAAATTTTTGTTTTGTCAATTTTTTGGATTGTTTGAATTTCATTAATTTCAATTCTGATTTTAATTATTTCCTGTCCTCTGCTTTTGGTATTGATTTGTTCTTCATTTTCTAGGGCTTTGAGATGTAGTATTAAGTTATTTATTGGTTTACTTTCTGTTCCTTTAATGAATGAGCTTAATGCAATAAACTCTCCTCTTAGCACTGCCTTCATAGTGTCCCAGAGATTTTGATATGTTGTATCAGTATTCTCATTTACCTCTAAGTATTTTTTTATTTCATCTCTAATTTCTTCTGCTATTCAGTGGTCATTCAATCCTGTGTTGTTTAGTCTCCAGGCATTAGAGTAGCTTCTATTTTTTTATTTATTGTTGATTTCTAATATAATCACTTTATGATCTGATAGAATACAAGGTATTATCTGTTTTTCTTTTCTCTCTCTTTTTTTTTTTTTTTTGTATTTACTAAGAGTTGCTTTGTGGCCTAAGATATGGTCTATTTTAGAGAAGAATTGGTGTGTTGCTGTGAAGAAAGCGTTTTCAGTCATTGATAAATGAAATATTCTATATATGTCTGTTAAGTCTAAATTATTCTTTGGATTTTTTTAGTTCTATAGCTTCTCTATCTTTTGTTTGGAGGATCTATCTACTGGTGAGAAAGGTATATGGTGAAGTCACCCAGTACTAATGTGTTGTGGTCTGTTTGATTCTTGAAATTGAGAAGGGTTTGTTTGATGTACATAGATGCTCCATTGTTTGGGACATAACTATTCCCGATTATTATGTCTTATTGATGTATCCTTCCTTTAAGCAGTATGAAATGTCCTTCTCCATCCCTTCTGATCAACTTTGGCTTGAAGTCCACTTTATCTGATATAGAAACCCCTGTTGTTTATGAGATCCATGTGAATGATATGTTTTTTCGCATTCTCTTACTTTCAGTCTTTGGATGTCTTTACGTTTAAGGTGAGTCTCTTGGAGATAGCATATTGTTGGGTCTTATTTATAAATCCAATCTGCCAGACTATATCTTTTGATGGATGAGTTTAGACCATTTACATTGAATGATATTATGGAGAAATGATTTTTATTCCCTGTCATTTCAGTTTATTTCTGATTTTAATTTGAATTAATTTCTCCTTTCTTTGACTATTCTTCTAGTGTAGTTCCTCCCTTTTCCTTTACTAGTTTTCACTTTTATTTTTCAATTCTTCAAGAAATATTTTATTGAGAATGTTTTGTATTTATATAGGCTTTAGTTGTGAATTCTTTTAACTTTTGTTTATCATAGAAGGTTTTTATTTCATTTTCATTTCTGAAGCTCAGTTTTGCTCAGTATAGTATTCTTGGCCAGCCTTCCTTTTCTTTCAGAGTGTGGTATATGCTGCTCCAGGACCTCTTAGCTTTGAGGGTCTGGGTTGAGAAATCAGTTGAGATTCAAATTGGTTTCCCTCAAATGTGACCTGTTATTTTTCTTTAGCAGGCTTTAGAATTATATCCTTGTGTTGTATGTTAGGCATATTTGTAATGTGTCTTGGTGTGGATTTGTTGTAATTTTATATATTTGGGGTCCTATAAACCTCCTGTATTTGATTTTTTTATTTCATTCTTTAGGTTTGGGAAACTTTCTGATATTATTTCATTGAAATGACATGCATTTCTTTGTTTTGTATCTCCAAGCCTTCGTCTACCCTAATAAATCCTTAATTTGGTCTTTTCAGGTTATCTCATGTTTCTGTTCATGGTCTCTTAACATCTTTTTTTCCAAGGTGAACTTATTTTCAAGATTATATGTTGTCTTCGTTGCCTGAAACACTGTCTTCCAAGTGGGTCTAGTCTGTTGTTGATGCTTTCCATTCCATTTAGAATTTCATTTATTGATTCCTTCATTTCTAGGATTTCTGCTTGACTTTTTTTCAGAATCTCTCTCTTTATTGATGCGATCTTTCACTTCCTGTATTTTCTCTCTGATATCACTCCTTTTATTGTCCTTTACCTCACAGGTCAGTTTAACTGTATATATTCTAAACTTCTCTGACATTTCTTCCATTGAGGTGTCCATGGATTCTGATATTGTAGTATCTTGGTTTGTTTGGGGCAAAATTTTCCCTTGCTCTTTTGTGTTCTTTATGTGTCTACCCATTTAACACTATGGATCTGGGGCAGTAGAGATTCTACCCTGTAGACTTATAGTGTCTCTGAAGATTTCCAATATCACCATTCAGGGGGAAACAAATAATAACAGCAACCAATGCATACAATGTACAGCATTAAACCAAATAGTTCCTGCCATGACTTCTACAATGTTGTCCCAATAAACAGAAATGATATGATCAGTTATTGCCTACAGTAAAAACAGTAAGTTTGCAAAAGTGTTTGCAGTTTCAAATGATGGAGAGGGAGAAAACAGAAGTGATGCAGGATATGATGATTATAAGGGAAGAGGAGAAAAGATATAAATAAAAATTAAAGGAAGGGTAAAAGAGTAGTAGAGATTGGTTGTTAGCAGAAGAAAAGAGAAAGAGAATCAAGGGAAACAGGTGACAGGAAAAGTATAATATAAGGTAAAAATTTTAAAAATTAAAAATAAAATACAAAACAAAACTGAAATATGCTACTCAAATATCCTAGTTCTCAAAAAACTGATAAATGAAAAATAATTCACTTCAAAAATGTTAGAGTTGTGAAAAAAACAAATACGTATAAATGTCCATGAACCATGAAAAGTTAAAGAATTGTTTCCATTGGAGTTCAAAAGATTCTGTTTCCCTTCTCAGCAGTGTTAGGTGGGGGTCATCTGGAGTGTGATGCTTACTCTGCCCTTAGGGTGGGGTTGCTAGAGTGAGCGAGGTAATCCCATAGGCAGTATTCCTGGAGGTGGGGTTTGGGCTTAAGTAGGCTCCAGACTCTTTGGTGAATGTCAGTTGATCTGGAATTTTTAAATCAGTGCACCTTCAGGGCCTCCTACCTGTTGATGGTCCACACTGGAAGACTACACCCCAGGGATCACCCCCGGATCACCGCTGGGTTCCACTTTTGTGGTAGAGGAACCAATTGTTAGTCCTTTCCATCACTTGTGTACTCCATGTTTCCTGGTCTCGGGTTCGGTCTCCAAACCCAATCTCTTCTGCCCTTTCAAATTCCTGGCTAAGTGTGTCTCTCCCAGTCAGTCCTGCAAGCAGTCAGAGGGGGAGGGGAAGAACTGGGTGGGTTTCCATGGCCACTTGTCCCCTGTGTAAATCTCTCTCCACATTTGATTTTCTCCTGATCAATTAGGCATATTCTATGTTGTACAGTGTGGGTTTGCCAGATCTATATTTCAGGCCAAACTTGGGGTTGCCAGGAATTAGCTCCCTTGGATGCTGGCCCTGTGCTGCAGCGGCAAAAGGGTTCCTACTTCTGTCCTCCACAAGCAGCCAGAAGAGCGAGGGGCTTCTTTCCTGCACCAGGATATTTTGCAACACACCTTTTAGTTTAGCTGGGCAGTGTCTTTGATCTCTAAACTCTCTGTACCCAGACATGACTCAGTCCTCCCCAAAATGTGGGTTCCTTTAATTCCTTTATCCCTCCAATTTGCTCACAGAGGGCCTGCTCTGTCTGGTGCCTCTAGCCCTGGCAATGACTGTGGCATTTAGGATTTCTTCCTTATTTCATTATATCCAACCTTCTGAGTCCCCTGATCTGCTTTGTATATTCTAAATTCCAGTAAATAACTCCTTTCTGTTTTGTTTTTATTTTGTTTTGTTTTGTTTTGTTCACCCCCCTTGCCGAGAAGCTGCTTATCTGCTTTCTTCATTTCATGCCACAGAACTACCAGGAAAGCAACCTTCTTTACTCCACAATCTTGAAATACCCCCTGCCCTAAATTCACCAATTTTATATGTGCAATTCAATTAATTTTGACTCACAGGCATATAGTTATATGATTATCATCACAATGAAGTCATAGAACATTTCCATTACCCCAAATTTCTCCTTGAAGTCACTCAGCCCCAGAAATTCACAAATTTGCTTTTTACCACTGTGGATTAAATTGTGTAGAATTCAATTTAAACGAAATACATGGTATACACTGTTTTGTAGCTGGAATTTATTGCATAAGTTGTGCTTTTTGAATCAGCTCTAAGAAATCTTTGCCTGACTACTCAAGGCTATAATTAGTTTGTAGTATATTTTCTTCCAGAGATTATATAATTTAGTTTCAGTTTTTATATCTGTGATCTGTTTTCCAGATAACTTTTTAAAGTGGTATGGGTTGAGGTTTTTGTTTTGTTTTTGAACTTTCCACATATGGTTTTCCAATTGTTTTAGAACTGTCCTTTCTCCACAGCATTGCTTTTGCACCTCCTTGAAGATCCATTTGGCATTTGTGGGGGGCTATTTCCAAACTCTGTTTCTTTGATTTATGTTTATACTAGTGGTCTTCAACAGAGGTGATTTTATACTCTCCCTATTCCCTGGGGGATACCATTTGGCAATATCTGGAGACACTTTTAATTGTCAAAGCTTCAGTTCTACTGGTATGTAATAAGCATAAGCCAAGGATGTTGCTAATCATTCTACAGTGCAGCTCTCCAGAAGAAAAAAATTATCTGGCCCAAAATAATAGAGCTGAGGTTTTGAAATGCTGGTCAGTACATTTGCCATTATCACATTATCTTGATTAGTGTGTATTCCAAGTCTAAAATCAGGCTGTGTAATCCTCCAACTTTGTTATTTGTGTATTATGTTAGTATGTTATAGTAATATATAATAGTGGGGTTCATTGTGAAATGTTCATAAGTATATATGACGTAATTTGCTGTATTTCATTCTCCAGTACTTCTCCTTTCCCTCTCCTTTCCCTGAACCCCTTCCTCTATTCTGCTTGTCTTCCTCCTATTTATTTATTTCTTTTAATTGGTACAATATAATTATACATAAAAGTGCATTTTGCTGTATTCATACACACAGCATAATTTGGTAGATTTCATTTTGCAGTTCCTCCTTTTCCCACCTCTCCTCCCCTTTGAACCTCTTCATCTATTCTACTATTCTCCGTTCTATTTTTATGGGATCCCTGTTTTCTCTTCCTCATTTCTCTCAAGTCTCTGCATGTGAGAGAAAATGTTTGCCTCTTGACTTTCTGCATCTGACCTATTTTACTTAGCATGATGTTCTCCAGTTTACCCACAAATGACAGTTTCATTCTTCTTTATGGCTGATTAGAACTCCATGGTGTATATACAACACATTTTCCATTTAATTTTTGATGGATACCCAGGCTGGTTCCATAACTTGTTTATTGTGAACTGCACTGCTATAAATGTAGGAATGCAGGTATCACTATAGTATGCTCATTTCAGCCATTTTGGATACATACCAAGAAGTGGAATAGCTGGGTCATATGGCGATTCCATTCCTGGGTCTTTTGCAGTATCTCCACAGTCATTGTATTAATCTTGAATTCCCATCAACAATGTGTAGGTGATCCTTTCTTCCCACATCCTTGCCAGCATTAATTATTATTATTTATACCTTTGATGCTTGCCATTCTAACCAGGGTTAAATGAAGTCTCAGTATAGCTTTGATTTGTATATTCCTGTTTGCTAAGAATATTGAACTTTTTTTATGTATTTGTTAGCCATTTGCATTTCTTCGTTTGAGAAATGTCTGTTTAATTCATTTCCCCATTTATTGATTTGGTTATTTGGTGGTTTTTTAGAAGTTTTTAAAAAATATACTCTGGATATTAATCCTCTCTTAGAAGACTAACTGGCCAGAAAAGATTTTCTCTGATTCTGTAGGCACTCTTTTATGCTTCCTTTGCTGTGCAGAAACTTTTTAATTTAATGCCATTCCACTTACTGATTCTTGGTTTTATTTCTTGAGGTTTAGGAGTTTTAATTAAGGAAGTCACTGTATGTGTCTATACAGTTGTATATTGACTATATGTTTAGCAATTACAAAATTTGTGGTCTAATTCCTAGGTTCCAGTTAGAGTTGACTTTTGTTCAGGAAGATAGGTAGGGATCTAGTTCCATTCTTCTGCATATAGATATTCAGTTTTTCAAGGCCATATCTTTAAAAGGCTGTTTTTTCTCCAACATATATTTTTGGCACTTCTGTCAAGGATAAGAATGCTTTATCTTTGTGGGATTTTTCTTTCTGACTTCTATTCTGTTCCACTGGTCTTCATGTCCATTTTTATGTCAATACCAATGGTGTGTGTGTGTGTGTGTGTTGTTGTTGTTACTAAAGTCCTGTAGTATAATTTGAGGTTGGGTATAGTGATGCCTCCAGCCACACTTTGTTGCTCAGAATTGCTTTGACTATTTTGGTTCTTTTATTCTTCCATATGAATTTTAGAACTGTTTTTTGTACTCTAAAGACTGTAATTGGTATAATGATGGGAATTTCATTGAATCTGTATATCACTTTTGGTAGAATGGCCATTTTAAGAATATTAACCTGCCTATCCAAGAACATGAGGGTTCTTTCCATGTTCTATCGTCTTCTTCAGTTTCTTTATTCAGTGATCTATAGTTTGCATTGTAGAGGTCTTTTCACCTTATTGGTTAGATTATTCACACGTATTTTGTTTCTTGTTTTTGAGGCTTTTGTGAATGAAGTTGTTTTCTTAATTTTCATTGGGTTTATTATTGGTATATAGAAAAGCTATTGATTTTTGTATGTTGATTGTGTATCTTGCTACTTTGCTGAATTTTCTTTTTAGCTCTTAAAGTCTTCTGGTGAAGTTTTCTTTGGGGGCAGGTGTCAGGGTCTGTTAAGTGTAGGATCATATCACCTGCAAATAGAAAGCATTTGACTTCTTTTCCTGTTTGTATTCCTTTAATTTTCTTCTATTGCCTAATTGCTCTGGCTAGCTAAAATATCAACAACTCTATTGAATAGGAATGGTGAAAATGGGCATCCTTGTCTTATTACAGATTTTAGAGAAATACTTTATTTCCAGTACAGTATGATGTTGGCTTTGAGTTTGTCATATAGCCTTTATAATGCTGCGGTAACATAATAAAATTTCCTCAAGGTGTTTAACATGAATGGGTGCTGATTTTGTCAAAGGATTTATCTGCGTCTGTTAAGATGTTCATGTGATTTTTGTCTTTTCGGAAGTAAAGACTGTCTTCTAGTAAAGAAAACTGTCTGATAAGGAGACATAATGTTATAATATTTGTGCCCCAAATATCTAGGCATCACTTATATAAAATAAACTCTATTTGATATAAATATCCCAAAGTCAGTAGATCCCAGAGTCCTCTACTGACTTTGAAATTAGTTTGTTCTTGCTTTTCTAAGGCCTTGAGATATAACATTAGATTATTTGGGATCTTGACAGAAGTAGATGTAAAGACTATTTATGTGATGAATTAAATATTTATTGATTTGTGTATATTGAATCAACCTTGCATCATTGGTGTATTTGATCATGGGGTAAAATATTATTTGTGTTTTTTAATGCAGATTGCTAATACTTTATTAAGGTTTTTTGTATCTCTTTTCACCAGGGATATTGATCTGTAGTTTTCTTTCCTTGGTGTGTTCTTACCTGGTTTTGGTAACAGGGTAATATTATCTTCTTAATATGAATTTGGAGGCATTCATCACTTGCATTTTGTGGAATAATTTGAGAAGGTTGGAATTAATTCTTCTTTAAAGATCTGGTGGTGTTCAGCTGAGACTCCATCTGGTCCTAGGGTTTTCTCTTTGGAAAGCTTTTACTCACTGCCTCCATCTCATTGCTTGCTATTGGTCTACATTTGTTGGAATATAAATGTTCAAAATAAGCCCTAATCATCCTTTGAATTTCAGAAATATGTTTAGTAATATCTCATTTATTATCTCTAATTTTGTTGATTAGGGTATTACCTTTCTTTTGATTAGTTTGGCTAAGGGTTTATCAATCTTAGTTATCTTTTCAAAGTAACAATTCTTTCTTGCATTGATCATTCATATTTTTTATTATGTATTAACATTGGCTGTGAATTTTTCCTGTCTTCTACTAACTTTGGAATTAGTTTATTCTTGTTTTTCTAAGGCCTTGGAGATTATTTGAAATCTATCTGCTATTGTTTTTTAATATAGGAACTCAAATGAATTACCTTTCCCCTTAGAACTGCCTTTATAGTGTCCCAGTATTCTGATATGTTGTATCTCTGTTCTTGTTTTATTTTTTTTGTAGGATAGTTAATATTTTTTAAATTTATTTTATTATAAACAAATGGGATACATGTTGTTTCTGTTTGTACATAGAGTAACAGCATACCATTTGTGTAATCATACATTTACATAGGGTAATGATGTTTGATCATTCTATTATTTTTTCCTTCCCCCCCACCCCTCCCACCTCTCTTATCCTTCTATACAGTCCCTCCTTCCTCCATTCTTGCTCCCTTACCGCCCCCTATCTGCTTATCAGTGAGGTCATTCGTCCTTTGGATTTTTGAGATTGGCTTATCTCACTTAGCATGCAAATGCCATAATTTTATCATTCTTTATAGCTGAGTAATATTCCATTGTATATGTATACCACAGTTTCTTTATCCATTCATCAATTGAAGGACATCTAGGTTGGTTCCACAGTCTGGCTATTGTGAATTGAGCAGCTGTGAACATTGATGTGACTGTATCTCTGTAGTATGCTGATTTTAAGTCCTTTGGGTATAGGCCAAGGAGTGGGATAGCTGGGTCAAATGGTGGGTCCATTCCAAGTTTTCTAAGGAATCTCCACACTGCTTTGCAGAGTGGCTGCACTAATTTGCAACCCCACCAGCAATGTCTGAGTGTACCTTTCTCCCCACATCCTCTCCAACACCTATTGTTGCTTGTATTCTTGATAATTGCCATTCTAATTGGGGTGAGATGGAATCTTAGTGTAGTTTTGATTTGTATTTCTCTTATTAATAAAGATGGTGAACATTTTTTCATATGTTTGTTGATTGCTTGTAGATATTATTCTGTGAAGCGTCTGTTCATATCCTTCATATCGTTAGCCCATTTGTTGATTGGGTTATTTGTATTCTTCGTGTAGAGTTTTTTGAGTTCTTTATATATTCTGGAAATTAGTGCTGTATCTGAAGTATGAGTGGCCAAGATTTTCTCCCACTCTGTAAGCTCTTTCTTCGCATTGCTGATAGTTTCCTTTGCTGAGAGAAAGCTATTTAGTTTAAATCTGTCCCAGTTATTGATTCTTGCTTTTATTTCTTGTGCTGTGGGAGTTCTGTTAAGGAAGTCTGATCCTAAGCCAACGAGTTGAAGATTTGGACCTACTTTTTCTTCTATAATCTGCAGGGTCTCTGGTCTGATTTCAAGGTCCTTGATCCATTGCGAGTTGATTTTTTGCAGGGTGAGAGATAGGGATTTAGTTTCATTCTGTTGCATATGGATTTCCAATTTTCCCAGCACCATTTGTTGAAGAGGCTATCTTTTCTCCATTGCATATTTTTGGCCCCTTTGTCTAGTATGAGAAAATTGTATTTATTTGAGTTTGTGTCCGTGTCCTCTATTCTGTACAATTGATCTACCTGTCTATTTTGGTGCCCATACCATGCCGCTTTTGTTACTATTGCTTTGTAGTATAGTTGAAGTTCTAGTATTGCGATACCCCCTGCTTCGCTCTTTCTGCTAAGGATTGCTTTAGCTATTCTGCGTTTCTTATTCTTCCAGATGAATTTCATGATTGCTTGCTCTATTTCTGTAAGGTATGTCATTGGGATTTTAATTGGAATTGCATTGAATCTGTATAGTACTTTTGGTAGTATGGCCATTTTGACAATATTAAGTCTGCCTATCCAAGAACATGGGAGATCTTTCCATCTTCTAAGGTCTTTGTCGGGGTTTCCGGGACCCCCAGCCTTGAGCACGGTCAAGATGGCGCCTGGCACTGAGCCAAAAGCGGCCAGCTATACAGTAAACAACCAGCGAATTCCAATGATTGGCTAGTTAACGATGTGATTAGAGCATGCCCCCCTCGTTTACCTATTCTATACCTGCAGCTGTCCGCGCGTTTACCTCGTGTGCTCTCCCCTGATTGGTTGAGGTGTATATAAGCTTGATGGGCGGGGGAGTAGCAGAAGAAGCTGGGAGTAGGAGAAGAAGCTGAAGGCAGAAGCTGAAGCTGGGAGGGCGCGGAAGCTGGGAGTAAGAAGAAGCTGAGAGAGGAAGAAGCTGGGAGTAGGGGCAGAAGCTGAGGGCTGAAGCTGAGAGAAGAAGCTGAGAGCAGAAGCTGAGAAAAGAAGCTGAGAGAGAAAGAGGCTGAGAGTAGGGGTAGAAGCGGGAGAAGCGGAACGACCGGAGCAGGCGAGAGTTAAGCGGAGGGAAAGAGAGAAAGAAAAAAGAAAAGAGAGAAGAAACTGAGAGTAGGAGTAGAAGCTGGGAGTAGAGGCGTGCAAGCGGGCGTGAGCTGAGCGGGAGAAACGAAGCGGCCGGAGCAGGCGAGAGCCGAGCGGGTGAAGAGTGAAGTGCAGGAGAGGGAAAGAGAGCGAGAGAAAGGGATAGATAAGAAGGAAAGAAAGGAAGACTGTACGCAATAAACTTCCAAAGCTTCAGACATTTGTAGTGTCTCTCTCTGCGGCCAGAGGGAACGCGATAACTGGTGCCGAAACCCGGGAAGATGAAAAATAAGATATCTTAAAAAAAATTTTAACAAGTTAAACCGGTTATAAAAAAGTTAAAGGGTATCAGGATACGCCATCAGCGGTCCTGGGGACACGCGGAATGCGGTCCAGTTAAAAGGTATCGGGATACGCCATCAGCAGTCCTGACGCGTGGAACGCGGGTTAAAAGGTATCGGGATACGCCATCAGCGGTCCTGACGCGTGGAACGCGGGTTAAAGGGTATCGGGATACGCCATCAGCGGTCCTGACGCGTGGAACGCGGGTTAAAGGGTATCGGGATACGCCATCAGCGGTCCTGATGCGTGGAACACGGTCAAATTAAAGTGAAAGTAGAAACACGCTTGAAGCGGTCCAATTAGGGTATAGGTAGTACGTGAAAAGCCGCTATAAAAATTCTAATGCACACTTGATAGTTTTCCTTTCAGTAATCTCGTTGCTCCTGGCAGCTAGGCCACTGTTTGTTATTGTAACTGCCATAACTAAAGCTATTCAAATTAGTAACAATGGGGTCTGAAACGTCTAAATTCAGAATGCAGCAACCCCTCAGGGAGCTATTAAAAAACCATGAGACACCATTATTTAGAATGCAGCAACCCCTCAGGGAGCTATTAAAAAACCATGAGACGCCATTAAAGGAAAAAACAGCTAAAGTATTTCTCGATACTGTGAAAAGGGTTTCCCCTTGGTTTTTGGATGAGGGCTTTTTGAATACCCTACAGTAGAAACACTGGGGAAGGACTAGAAAATAAGGAAACCACTGTATGATCATATGTTCAAACCCTAGTAGAAATAAGCCCAGGGTTTATAGAAGAAAAGCTGCTCAGTGTGCCACAAGGGGGATCTTCATGAACAGGATCTAATAGCAACAGAAAAGAACTCTTAAAGAGAATAAAGTGAGGAAAAATTGAGTGGTGGTGACCTAGAAAATAATTGCTCAAAAAATCTAAGAACAAGGGAAAAAAGGGAACTAAGTCTAACACAAAGAACCCCCAAAAGGAATAACCAAGTGGTAGTGAAAACTTAAGAACAAGGGGAAAAGATAGGAGAAACCTAAGCCTAATAAAAAGAGCTTCAAAATTTGTAGAACCTGCCCGTATTTGAGGAGCAAATGGAGATACCATCAACCATTAGAAAAACTTTAAAGAGGCAGTTAAGACTATTGGAGACAGCTATGCAGAGCAGTGTTATCTGGAGGAGAATGTCTAATTGGAGAGCTCAGTGGCAAGAAATAGCTGTTGAAACTGCTTGCAGAATCATAGTGGCAAGGTTTCCCGATAGAAATGTTGAGATGAGAAGGCCAATACGCTTCAATAGATGCACAAAATCGGCAGCAAGGAGATAATGCCCTAACAAAAGACAAGAGATAACTATAGTAAAATCTGTTACACCTCTTAACTGTTCACTAACCGTGTGCTATCTCTCACAATGCTGGAATGGTTCTTTTGCCACCCGTGCAATTTGCACATTTCTATCTTCCTACCAGTCCTAGTTTCTGTTGCAGATATAGAATTGCCAGTGCTATTATCAAGAAACAGGAGAGGCTTTGACATTGCAACAGCCGTGATCATTGCCATCACAGTCCTTGCAGTAGCAGCATTGACACAACCATAACAACGATCATTTGGCCGAAAATACAGCTGCAGCCTTACAGACCATAGAGACTCTATCAGAGAGTGGACTCATTATAAGAACAAGTGGATACCTTGCAAGAACTTTTGGGACTGGGATGCGTTTATTCCCTGAGAGCTGTTTGTGTTGCCCGTATTGTAACTCTACTGGGATGTATATTGTTTCTGTATTTAATATGGCTATATGGTTTTTCTTCTGTTTATAGATTTGTCAAACAGCAGGCAGGCTTAGGAGCTATGGTGGTACTCCTCTGCCTTGGCCTCCTTCTCTTCATTCATTTTGGCATGCATCTACGAGCTAGCCAATAGAGAGATCAAATTATCTTTCATCAGGCCATGACCGCCCTAAAGGCCGACAGCCCCCCATTAGTATGGCTCTTGATGCTGGACCGGTAGTCAAAGACGGGTAATGAAGGAGGTGGCTGTGTACCAACCTAAGACAGGAGCTGCAGCATGCTCTGCAGGCTCTGATGACGGGTAAGGACATATGCTGACCACTCAGCCTAAGACAGACACGGTCCCGAGCCTTAGTTTAATAATAAAGAAGGGGGATATGTCGGGGTTTCCGGGACCCCCAGCCTTGAGCACGGTCAAGATGGCGCCTGGCACTGAGCCAAAAGCGGCCAGCTATACAGTAAACAACCAGCGAATTCCAATGATTGGCTAGTTAACGATGTGATTAGAGCATGCCCCCCTCGTTTACCTATTCTATACCTGCAGCTGTCCGCGCGTTTACCTCGTGTGCTCTCCCCTGATTGGTTGAGGTGTATATAAGCTTGATGGGCGGGGGAGTAGCAGAAGAAGCTGGGAGTAGGAGAAGAAGCTGAAGGCAGAAGCTGAAGCTGGGAGGGCGCGGAAGCTGGGAGTAAGAAGAAGCTGAGAGAGGAAGAAGCTGGGAGTAGGGGCAGAAGCTGAGGGCTGAAGCTGAGAGAAGAAGCTGAGAGCAGAAGCTGAGAAAAGAAGCTGAGAGAGAAAGAGGCTGAGAGTAGGGGTAGAAGCGGGAGAAGCGGAACGACCGGAGCAGGCGAGAGTTAAGCGGAGGGAAAGAGAGAAAGAAAAAAGAAAAGAGAGAAGAAACTGAGAGTAGGAGTAGAAGCTGGGAGTAGAGGCGTGCAAGCGGGCGTGAGCTGAGCGGGAGAAACGAAGCGGCCGGAGCAGGCGAGAGCCGAGCGGGTGAAGAGTGAAGTGCAGGAGAGGGAAAGAGAGCGAGAGAAAGGGATAGATAAGAAGAAAGAAAGGAAGACTGTACGCAATAAACTTCCAAAGCTTCAGACATTTGTAGTGTCTCTCTCTGCGGCCAGAGGGAACGCGATAGTCTTCCTTAATTTCTTTCTTCAATGTTTTGTAGTTTTCATTGTAGAGATCTTTTACCTCTTTGGTTAGATTGATTCCCAAGTATTTTATTTTATTTTTTTAGGCTATTGCAAATGGAGTTGTTTTCCTCATTTCCCTTTCAGCTGTTTCGTTGCTTGCGTATAAAAATGCTTTAGATTTATGCGTGTTGATTTTATAGCCTGCTATTTTGCTGAATTCATTGATGAGGTCTAGAAGTTTTCTGGAGGAGTTTTTTGGATCCTCTAAATATAGAATCATGTCATCAGCAAACAGTGACAGCTTAAGTTCCTCTTTTCCTATTCCTATCCCTTTAATTTCTTTGGTCTGCCTAATTGTTTTGGCTAGAGTTTCGAGGACAATGTTGAATAGAAGTGGTGAAAGAGGACATCCCTGTCTTGTTACCATTTTTAAAGGGAATGGTTTCAGTTTTTCTGCATTAAGAATGATGTTGGCCATGGGCTTAGCATAAATAGCGTTTACAATGTTCAGGTATGTTCCTGCTATCCCTATTTTTTCTAGCGTTTTGAGCATGAAGGGGTGTTGTATTTTGTTGAATGCTTTTTCTGCGTCAATTGAAATAAACATATGATTCTTATCCTTAAGTCTATTGACATGATGGATTATGTTTATTGATTTATGGATGTTAAAATATCCTTGCTTTCCAGGGATGAACCCCACTTGATCGTGGTGCACAATTTTCTTACTATGTTTTTGGATACGGTTTGCCAATATTTTGTTAAGGATCTTTACATCTATAATCATCAAGGATATTGGTCTAAAATTTTCTTTCCTTGATGTGTCTTGCCTGGTTTGGGTATGAGGGTGATAGTAGCTTCATAGAATGAGTTTGATAGGGTACCCTCCTTTTCTATTTCCTGGAATACTTTGAGAAGTATTGGAGTGAGTTCTTCTTTGAAGGTTTTGTAGAACTCGGCTGAGAATCCATCTGGTCCTGGGCTTTTCTTGAATGGTAGATTTTTAATGGCTTCTTCTATTTCATTGCTTGATATTGATCTGTTTAAATTGTGTATGTCCTCCTGGTTCAGTTTGGGAGAAGCATATGTGTCTAGAAATTTGTCAATGTCCTCAGTAGTTTCTATTTTGTTGGAATACAGATTTTCAAAGTAACTTCTCATTATGTTCTGTATCTCAGTGGTGTCTGTCATGATATTTCCTTTTTCATCATGAATTTTAGTAATTTGAGTTTTCTCTCTCCTCTTTGTTAGTGTGGCTAAGGGTTTTTCTATTTTGTTTACTTTCTCAAAGAACCAACTTTTTGTTTTATCAATTTTTTTGAATAGTTTCTTTTGTTTCAATTTCATTGATTTCAGCTCTGATTTTAATGATTTCCTGTCTTCTACTACTTTTGCTGTTATTCTGTTATTCTTTTTCTAGGGCTTTGAGCTGTAATGTTAGGTCATTTAGTTGTTGACTTTTCATTCTTTTCTGGAATGTGCTCCATGCAGTGAATTTTCCTCTTAGTACAGTTTTCATAGTGTCCCAGAGATTTTGATATGTTGTATCGTCGTTCTCATTGACCTCTAAGAATTTTTTTTATCTCCTCCCTGATGTTTTTTGTTATCCATGTTTCATTCAATAGCATATTATTTAGTCTCCAGGTGTTGGAGTAATTTCTCTTTTTTATTTTGTCACTGATTTCTATTCTCAGTCCATTATGATGTGATAGAACACAAGGCAGTATCTCTGTTTTTTTGCATTTCCTAAGGGCTGCTTTGTGGCATATATGGTCTATTTTCAAGAAGGTTCCGTGTGCTGCTGAGAAGAAAGCGAATCCACTTGTTGATGGATGGAATATTCTATATATGTCTATTAAGTCTAGGTTATTGATTGTGTTATTGAGTTCTATGGTTTCTTTGGTTGGATTTTGTTTGGAAGATCTATCTAGTGGTGACAGTGGTACATTAAAAGTCACCCAGAATTATTGTGTTGTGGTCTATATGATTCCTGAAATTGAGATGGATTTGTTTGATGTACAGGGATGCACCATTGTTTAGGGCATAAATATTTACTATTGTTATGTCTTCCTGATTTATGGTTCCCTTAAGCAGTATGAAATGTCCTTCTTTATCCCTTCTGACTAACTTTGGCTTGAAGTCTACTTTATCTGATATAAGGATGGAAACCCCCACTTTTTTACTGAGTCCATGTGCGTGGTAGTTTTTTTCCCATCCTTTCACCTTTAGTCTGTGGATGTCTTTTTCTATGAGTTGAGTCTCTTGCAGGCAGCATATTGTTGGGTCTTTCTTTTTAATCCATTTTGCCAGTCTGTCTTTTGATTGATGAGTTTAGACCATTAACGTTCAGGGTTATTATTGAGATATGATTTGTATTCCCCATCATTTGGCTTATTTTTGGTTTTTAAGTTGGCTTGGTTTCTCCTTTGAGTGGTTTTTCTCTAAGGTAGTTCCTCCCTTTGCTGACCTCCAATGTTGTTTTTCATTTCCTCCTCATGGAATATTTTTGAGAACATTCTGTAGTGCAGGCTTTCTATTTGTAAATTCTTTTAACTTTTGTTCATCATGGAAGGATTTTATTTCATCTTCAAATCTGAAGGCAAGTTTTGCTGGGTATAGGATTCTTGGTTGGCAACCATGTTCTTTCAGAGCTTGAAATACGTTGTTCCAGGCCCTTCTAGCTTTTAGAGTGTAGGTTGAGAAGTTGGCTGTTATCCGTATTGGTCTCCCCCTATATGTAACTGATGCTTTTCTCTCGTGGCCTTCAAAATCCTACCTTTATTTTGAATGTTAGGCATTTTCATTATAATGTGCCTTGGTGTGAATCTGTTGTGATTTTGTGCATTTGGTGTTCTGTAAGCCTCTTGTATTTGATTTTCCATTTCATTCTTCAGGTGTGGGAAATTTTCTGATATTATTTCATTGAATAGGTTGTTCATCCCTTTGGTTTGTATCTCTGTGCCTTCCTCAATCCCAATAATTCTTAAATTTGGTCTTTTCATGATGTCCCATAGTTCTTGGAGATTTTGTTCATGATTTCTTACCATCTTCTCTGTTTGGGCAGCTTTATTTTCAAGAGTAAATATTTAGTCTTCATTGTCTGAGGTTCTGTCTTCCAAGTGGTCTAGTCTTTTGGTGATGCTTTCCATTGAGTTTTTTATTTGGTTTATTGTTTCCTTCATTTCAAGGATTTCCATTTGGTTTTTTTGAGAATCTCTATCTCTTTGCTGAAATGATATTTTGTTTCCTGCACTTGCTCTTTCAACTTATTGGTATTATCATTCATTGCCTGTATTTGCTCTCTTATCTCATCCTTTGCTTCACGAGTCATCTTAATCATGTATAATCTGAAGTCCTTTTCTGACATTTCTTCTAACATACTGTCATTGGATTCTATTAATATAGAATCTAGATTTGTTTGGATCATTTTCTTCCCTTGTTTTTTCATGTTGTTCATGTATCTTCCCCTCTAGCAGTACAGATCTGGGGTATTGCAGATTTCCCCCTATAGGCTTATAGTGACCCTATAGGTTTCCAAAACCCTTTCTTTAAGGGGAGATCAATATTAGCAGTGCCCAATTCAGGCACTATGCAATCCTAGACCAAATAGCCCCTATGAGGACAATAACAAAATTGTCATAATAAACAGAATGAGTTCAAATATTATCTTCAGTAAAACAAACAAATTTGCAATAAGGTCTGCAGTTTCCAATGGAGGACAAAGAGGATGCAGAGGAATGTAGAATGTGGCTGTTAATGGGATAAGAAAAGAATGTACAGAAATTCTAGATAATAGAAATGGTGAGAGTGTAATCAAAAGAAGTTGGATGTTAGCATGCAAAAAAGGGAGAAAGAGACTCTGAGGGAACAGGTAAACAAAAGGAAAAGAGAGCAAGAAAAGTGAAGAAATAAAAACTTAAATTTTTTCAATAAGGAGAAAAAAGAAAATCTACTGTGTAAGAGTCATATAGTAATGAAACCTCCCAGAGTTCAGTAGCCTGATGCATGAGAGGTACCTGACAATGAGCTTCACGCCTCCAGCAGGCATCGCAGGATGGGTTTTGCCCCACCTAAAGATTGGAGCTATGGCTTCCAGGAATATCCAAGATGGCCGCTCTGGCTTCGAAATGTGTTGGCAAATAGGGAGCTGCAGCTCAGGGTGTGGCCGTGGTCAGCAGGAGTTCCTGGAGGTGGGATGCGGTTGGTCAAGCAGGTCCTGGAGGTCTGCTGTATTTGGTGTGGTTGTGGGATGCTGGTGGCCGGTTGCAATCGGTCAGTCTGGGGTCCCAGTGATAGGGCACAGTCAGTTGGTCTGGGGGTCCTGGCGGCAGGGAGCAGTCAGTTGATGTGAGGGCCACAGAGGCAGGGGGTGATCGGTCAGGCTGAGGGATCCTGGAGATGGGGCTCAGTCATTTTGGCCAGGGGTCCTATGGGGCCTGACTATCTCTGTTCTTGTTTTTTAAGAACTTTTTTATTTCTCCCAATTTCTTCTATGACCCATTCCTCATTCAGAAGTATATTATTCAATTTTCATATGTGCTATTGATTGTTAATTTCATTCCATTATTATTTCTGTTAAGATGCACAGAATTATTTGTTTTTGGTTTTTTGGGTTTTTTTAGTTTAATTTTTTTTTCTTTTTTTTTTTTTTTTTTTTTTATTTGCTAAGACTAACTTTGTCTCCTAAATTCTACTTTGGAGAATGTTCCATGTACTGCTGAGAGAAAAATGAGTTCAGTTGTTGATAAATGAAATATTCTATGTATTGCTGTTGGGTCCACTTGATTTATTTTTAGGTCTGAAGAGTCTTAGTTTATGTCTGGGTCACATATATATTGGTGAGAGAGGTGTGTTGAAATTACCAAGTATTATTTTATTGGGATCTATGTAGGTCTTTATGTCAAGTAGAGTTTATTTTATGTAAGTAGATGCCCAGATGTTTGGGGCACAAATATTTGTAATCATTATGTCTTCTTGTTAAACATTTCCTTTACCAGTATGAAGGAACCCAATTTGTCTTTGTTGGGTATGAGAGTAGCTACTCCTGCTTACTTTCAGTCTTCATTTGCAATGGTATATCTTTCCGTCTTTTAACCTTCAGCTTGTGAATGTCTTTGTGCATTAGGTGAATCTCGTAAAGAACATACATTTGTACCTTGTCTTTTAATCCACTTGGCCCATCTATGCCTTTTAATTGGAGAGTTAAGACCATTTACATTCAGTGTTATTATGGAAAGATGATTTTTATTTCTTGCCATATTTTATTTCTAATGTTTAATTCAGACTTGATTCTTCTTTAGCTGGCTATTTTTCTAATAACATTCTTTCATTTGCTGGCTCTGAAATTTGTTATTCATTTCTCCTGTGTGTAATATTTTTTACATTATTTTACTGTTTTCACTACAGTATTTTATGTAGTTCTGGCTTGGTAATCATTAGTTCTTTTAGTTTATGCTGATCTTGAAATTGTTAAATTTCTTCTTAAATTCTCAAGGCCAGCTTTGCTGGATATAGCAATCATAGCTGGCAATTTTTTCTTCCAGGGCTTTATAAATTTTGTTCCAAGACCTCCTGGGTTTAGAGTCTATACTGAGAAATTGGCAGTAATTCAAATTGGCTTACCTCTAAATGTGACCTACTGCTTTTCTCTTGAAGTATTTAAGATTCTATCTTTGTTCTGTTTAGACATTTTAGTTAAAATGTCTTAGAGATTATCTTTTCTGATCTTGTCTATTTGGGATTCTGAAACCTCCTACCTTTGGATTTCTATTTCATTTTCTGATATTATTTCACCAAAAAGGTCATGGATACTCTTAAAACTATCTTGGTGCCCTCTTCAGTGCTAGTGATCATCAGATTTTGTCTCTTAATGTTGTCCCAGATTTCCTGAATATTCTGGTCATGGTCATTTACTATCTTAGCTAAATGTTTAGCTATTCCAATTTTGGGGGAAATGTTTGCTGTATTTTCAAGGTCATATACCTTGTCTTCAGGGCCCCAAAATCTGTCTTCTGTATGATCTAATCTGTTGTTCATGCTCTCAACTGAATTTTAAATTTATTATGTCTTTCATTTCCAGTATTTGTTTGTTTCATAATCTCCTTATCAAATTGTTCTTTCATTTCCTGTGTTTACTCTTAGTTCATTCATTAGATCTTCTTTAAGTTCATTGACCATTTTAACCATTGATTTTCTAAATTTATCTATCTGTCTATCTATCTATCTATCTATCTATCTATCTATCTATCTATCTATCTATCTATCTATTTTGGTACCTGTTCTGCCCTGGTCAGAGTTCAGGGGATAATGAATTCTTTCCTTTTTTCTGGACCAGTAACCAATGTCTTAACCAGTTTCTGAGTCCCTCAAGTCTCTGACTGACTAGTATTGTATTTTAGAGTTTTCCCTTTGACCCCCACTGCTCTGGTCATCTCTGTTTCTCTTGTTGGTTCAATTCTGGGCTGCAGAGGAATTGAGACTTGCTTCCTAGATCCTCTCCTCCATCTTCCCTCTCTCTCAACATGTAGTTTTTGAACAGAAAAGAACCTTCTCCTTGCGAATCTATATGCCTTTTTGTTTTCTGTCTATTGCAACGACTAGTACCTCTGACCCAATGCTAAATAGAAGTGGCAAGAGTGACTTCTTTGACTTATTCCTGATCTTTAGAGGAAACCGATTCATTCTTTCACCACTAAGTTTGGTGTCATCTCTCGTTTTGTTTCGTTTTGTTTTTCATAGACCCTTCTAATCAGTCTGAGGAAGGGTTTTTCTCTTTCAAATGTGTTGAAAATTTAATCAGTAGGTTCTGAATTATGTAAAATGTTTTCTTCATTTATTGAAATGACCATATTGCTTTTCTCCTTTATTCTGTTAATATGACCAGTTGCATTGATTTTTCTTTTCTTTTTTTTTTTTTTTTTTTTTTTTTGTACCAAGGATTGTACTCAGAGGCATTCGACTGCTGAGCCACATCCCCAGCCCTATTTTGTATTTTATTTAGAGACAGGGCCTCACTGAATTGCTTAGCAGCTCACTTTTGCTGAGGCTGGCTTTGAACTCACCATCCTCCTGCCTTAGCCTCCCAAGCAGCTAGGATTTCAGGTGTGTGCCACCTTGCCTGACTGCATTGATTTTTATCAACAGGTAAACTCTGCATTCCTGGGATAAAGCCCAGCTGGTCATGATACATTTTATTGCATTGTTTATGTTTCATGAGTGACATAAATATTTTTGTCTTTTTCTAGTTTGGTATCATGTTACACTGGTATTATAAATTGTATTGCAAGTGTCCCTTCTTTTTACTTTTCTTTTCCTGCTCTTCTTGACTATCTGAGCAACTGATCAACTCTTCTTCCTTTTCCCCCACTTTCAGGAAAGTATATGTATGAATTACAGTAGTAATTCTTCCATAAATGTTTGAGAGAATTTATTAGAGAAGCCATTTAGCCTGGAACTTACTTTGTGGGAAGTTATCTGTTTTGAATTTAATTTTCGTACATTGATATGTGGTCATTCAAGTTTTCTATTTCTTCTGAAATTAATTCTAGTAGAAATCTGTCTTTTGAGCTGGGAATGTAGTTTAGTGTTCAAGCACTTGCCTAGCATGCTTGAGGCCCTGGCATTTAAAAAAGAAAACCCAGAGTAAATATTTCAGACTTTTCAGTCCATATGGTCTGTGTTACTATTACTCATCTCTGCTATTACAACATGAGGTAGTCACAAAATAATATGTGAATGAATGAACAGGACCATATTCCATTAAATGTTTTATTTTTGCACCCTAGAAGTTAAATTTCATATAATTTTATTTTATATTATTTGTAATTTCCCCCCACCAAAACACTCTTCTAAGCTCATAGGCCACACAAAGACAGACAATGGGCCAGAACTGATACTGCAGCCTGTTTTGCTAACATCTACTTTACTTCATTGATTTCTGTGTTAATCTTTATTTCTTCTACTTATCTTTCATTTAATATACTCCTTTAAGTTCATAAGGTAAAAGCTTATATTGTCAATTTAGATCTTTCTCCATTATTAGTGTAGTCATATAAAGTTAGAAGTTTCTCTATAAACACTGCTGTAGCTTAATTTCACTGATGTTGTGTTTTCATTTTCATTCAGTTCATAATATTTTCTAATTTTTCTTAGACCCACAGGCTATTTAAAGATGTGTTCATATCAAATATGTGGGGATTTCTTTAAGATACCTTTTTAAATACCTTTATACATTAATTTCTAACTAGATTTTATGTGTACACAAAATGTGCTCTGTATGACTTCAGTCTTTTAAATTTATTAAGAATTATCTTATGGCCAACATATAGTTTGTCTTCCTGAATATCCATATATACTTGAAAAAAATATATATTTTACTCTGGCTAGATGGTATTTTATGAATGATAATTAGGTCCACTGGGTTGATAGTGTTAAGGTTTTTATATATTACTGACTTTGTTCTGTCAATTACTTAGTGTTTAAATCTCCAGCTTTGATAATGGTTTTCACTACTTTTTAGATCTCAGCTTCAAATATTTCAAGCCATTGTCCTTCATTATCATGAAATATCCCTTTTTCCCTAGTATTATTCTTCCATTTTTCTTGTCTTCCATTAATATAGACAGTTCAGCTTTCTTGTAATTAGTGTTTACATTGTATATTTTTTCTATCCTTTTATGTCTAACCTATCTGCATCTTTAAAGTAGGTCTCCCATATTCAAAATATAGTTGATTCTTACTTTTTTCAGCCAGTGTAACAGCCTTAGTTCCTTTTTTTTTTCATATTGAACTGAGAACATTTTTTATTTAATGTAATTATTGATATAGTTAGATTTAAATTTATTTTTGTCACATTTGTTCTTTGTCATTTTTCCTGTTTTCATGCTTCTTTTGAATTAAGGGCGTCTTCTGGTATTACAAAATTGTGATATCTCCTATCTTATTAACTATGCTTCACTTGTTTATTTGGGTGTGTTCATGTGCACACATTTGTTCTGGGGTTTACAATATGCATCTCAAAGACCATGAGCTTTCAGATAATGTTACTTCATACATAGTATGACAATAGGATGTATTCATTCCTTCTATCTTCTGTTTTACTTCTCTAGGTAGTACATATCATAATATGTCATTATTGTTTGTTTTGCTTTGTTTGTTTTTAACAGTGCTGGAGATCAAACCCAGGGCCTTATGCATACTAGACAAGAGCACTACCACTGAGCTACATTCCCAGCCCTTTTTAATTTTATTTTGAGACAGGGCCAAATAATAAGAATTTTAGGCTTTGAAGGCCATACCATCTTTGTCACAACTCTTCTGCTCTGCCATTATATTTCTAAAGTAACTGTAAGTACTATGTAAATAAATGGATAAAACTTTATTATAAAAACTAGTCATAGCTGGATTTGGCTCACAGGCCATTCTTTGATGACCTCTATATTTGTTTTAATGTGTTTTTGCTGCTAATAACACAATTCTACAAACTGGATGAGTTATAACAAAGTTTATTTTGGCACATGGTTCTGGTCTAAGATTGAAAGATTGCATCTGGTGATGTCCTGCTTCCTGGCAGAGTCCCAAGGTGATACAGGATCTCACAAAGCAAGAGACAGGAGTTTGTGTGTATACCCTCTTGTCTTTCCCCTTCTTACAAAGCTACTAGTATTAAATCAAGGGATCCCACCCTGATAACATTATCTAATTGAAATCACCTCTGAAAGGACCCACCTCTAAATATCATAGCTGGATTACGTTTCCACCCTCTTAGTACCTCACAATGGGGAGTAAATTTCAACATTGGTTTCAAAGGAGACAAACCATAGGAGTTATACATTTATAGAAAATGGCTTCAGACTAATTCTACAAACATTATTCCTTCTGGAATAATCATGAAAATAGTCTAAGATTTCATTGTATTTCCACAGAGATAAACCATATCAATATTTTAAAGTGACTTGAGGGGCTCGAGCTGTGGCTCAGTGGTAGAGAACTTGCCTGGCATGTGTGAGGCCCTGGGTTTGATACTCAGCACCACATATAAATAAATAAAATAAAAGATCCATTGACAACTAAAAAAAAAAATAATAAAGTGACTTGAAATAATTTTTTATGTAGTTATGCCACTGATGATATAAGTTCATTTATTTAATTTTGGTTTTGATTTTTGAGAACTAGTTATTTTTATTTAATTTTGCTTTATTATTGTATAAAAAATTCTCATGGTTCTAAAGTCATATCTTAAGAAAGTTACTTTCAGAGAGGCCTAGCTTCAGTCTGTGATTTATTCACACTATTCATTTCTTTCTCCTTTAGATTATCATTTCCATTTGCTCTTGACCTAACCTTTACTTACAGAAAATGTTCCTTTACTTATAGAAAATGTTTATAGGATCATATATATATATATATATACACACACACACACACATATATACACACATATACACATATATACACATACATATATATACATATATACACATATACACATATACACACATATACATATATATACACATATACATATATACACATACACATATACACATATATACATATGTATATACACACACATGTATGCATACACACATGGACATTTGTATCCCTGTTTTTAGATATGATACAAAATACTAAACAGTGGCAATGTAACTTTTGAACTTTAATGTATCCTAACACTAAACAGTGGCAATGTAACTTTTGAACTTTAATGTATTACTCAAAGCAGTATATTGAAATATCAAAGGAATTTTAATACTTATAGAATAATATATTTAGCCAAGTGTAGTGGCACACACCTGTAATCCAAACTACTTGGAAGGCAGAGGCAAGAGTATCAAAGTTTGAGGACAGCCTGAGCAACATAGCAAGATCCTGTCTCAATATTTTAAGAAAAGCTGGGAATGTAGCTCAGTGGTAGAGCACCCCTGGGTTTAATCCATAGTACCCCCCTAAACACACAAAATATATATGTGCACACACATGCTACATATAATACTATATATGTATTATACATAATATACATGTTTTTTTTCAGTGAACATGAAAATTTAGTGTCAGTCTTTTTTGTGATGCTTAACAGAATACCTGAAATTGAATAGTTTATAACAGAAGAAATTTATTTGTCATAGTTCTGGAGGCTGGGAAATCCAAAATCAAGAGGTTGATATCTGGTGAGTCTTCCTGCTATATCATAACAGAAGGCATCATATAAGCCAATGAGAGAGTGGCATACGAGAAGGATGCTGAATTCATCCTTTCTAAGGACACCACTCCCACAATGATGACATTAATCCATTCATAAGGGTAGAGTCCTCCTGACCTAATCACCTCTTAAGTTTCCTTAAAACACCGTTGTTCTGGGGGTTAAGTTTCTAGTACATGAAATCACAGCATTTCATCCCTGGCCCCCTGAATTCATATCCTTCTCACATGCAAAATACTTTCATTCTATCCCAATAGCCCTCAAAGTCTTGTTCCAGCATAAGCTCAAAAGTTTACTGTACAGAATCTCATCTTAATCATATATGGAAGGCACATTCATTCTGAAGGAGATTCCCTCCAGATGTGAGCCTGTGAAATTAAAGAACTTATCTACTTCTGAGTATATACAAATGCTAGTGATATTCATATGTTGATTCTGTAAACTACAATGGTGAGACAGGATAGACAGTCCCATTCCAAAAAGGGAGAATGGACAAGAAGAAAGGAGTAACTGATTTCCAGTAAGTCTTAAATCCCAAGAAGGAAAACAGTATTAAATCTTAACATGCCAGCATAATCTCCTTTGACTCTGTTCTATATCCTGGGCATACTGGAGTGGGGGTTGTGCTTCCAAGGCCTCAATCCAGCCCCACCTCCATGGCTTTGCTGGGCTCAATCCATCTAGGAGTTTGCACTAGTTGGAGTCTCTTATTTCCAGCCTCCTGAAATTGGAGATGCATGTTGGTGGCCTAAATGTTGGGTTTATCAGAGGTGGCCCTCCTCTATGGTTCTGCTAGGCATTACCCTAATGGGGACATTCTGTGGTGACTCCACCCATGACAAGTTTCTGCTTGGGCCCCCAGATTATCTCTGGTATGTTTTGAAATTTAGGAAGAAGCTGCCATAACCACATGGGTTATGTACTCTGCACATCTTCAGAGTTGGATACCAAGTTTTGTGGCTTGTATCCTCCAGAGCAGTGGCACAAGTCACATCTGGGCCTACATGAGTCAGTTGGGGCAGCTGAGTGCTGCACTAGAGTGCAGGGAGCAGAGACTTGAGGCAGTACAAAGCAGTGAATGCTCATATCCTGTTGATGCCTTTTTCATTTTCACTTCATCAGTGTTTTATATCACAGATTTTCTACCTCCTTTGTTTAATTTCTAAGTATTTTATTTCATTTTTTTGGTGTCACTGTAAAGGGGATTGTTTTCATAGTTTTTCTTTTGGGTAGTTCATTGTGAGTATATACAAATGCTACTAATACTTGTATATTGATTTTGTACTGAAACTTAACTGAATGTTTATTAGTTCTAATAGTTTTTTGGTGGAGTCTTTAAGGTTTTCTAATATAAAATCGTGCATTAGCCAACAGAGAAATTTTCACTTATTTCTTTCCTGTATGAGTGTGTTTTATTTCTTTTTCTTGCCTAATTGTCTGGATGGTACTTTTAGTACTTTGTTGAAGAAAAGTGAGAGTAGGCATCCTTGTATTATTACTAGGTAAGCTTTTCACCTATGAATATGATAGTTGCATACAGTTTGTCATCTATGACCTTTAATATGTTGAGGTATATTAATTCTATACCTGTATTTGAGAGTTTTTGTCATGAAGGGATTTTGGATTTTGTCAAGTGCTTTTTCTGCATCTATTAATGTGATCATGCAGGTTTGGACCCTCATTTGGTTAATGTGGTATATTGTGTTTAATGATTTGCATATATTGAACATCCTTACATTCCTGGGATAAATTCCACTTGATCATGGTGATAATGCCCTATTGAATTAAGTTTAATAGTATTTTTAAAATTTTATACCTTTATTTTAGTTGTTTTTTAATGTGGTACTGAGGATCAATCCCAGGGCCCCCAGCATGCTAGGCGAGCGCTCTACCACTGAGCCACAACCCTAGCCCAAGTTCAATAATATTTTGTTGAGGATTTTTGCATCTGTGTTCATCCAGGATATTGGCTTGCAACTTTCTACTCTTACAGTGTTCTTCTCTGGCTTTGGTATATGGGTAATGTTGGCCTCATAAAAAGAGTTTGGAGATTTCTCTTTAATTTTTTGGAAGAGTTTGAGAAGGATTGGTATTAGTTCTTCAAATGTCTGGTAGAATTCAGCAAGGAAGCCATTAGGTCCTAGACTTTTCTTTGATGGAATACTTTGGCAGGGGGTTATTGGGGATCAAACCTAAGCCTCATGAATACCAGGAAAGTGCTCTACCACTGAGCCACATCCCCACCCTTATGGGACTTTTTATTACTGATCCAGTTTCATTACTTTCTACTGGTCTGTTCAGACTTTCTGTTTCTTCCCAATTCAGTCTTGGTAGGGTGGATGTTTCTAAGAATTCATCTATTTCTTCTAGATTTCCAATTGTTGATATATAGTTTTTCAGTGATATTTCATGATCCTATGTATTTCTTTTTTTTTTTTTTCTTTTTGTTTTTGCAGTGCCGGGGACTAAATCCAGGGCCTTGTCCTTGACAAGGCAAGCACTCTATGAACTGAGCTATATCTCCAGCCCCATGATCCTATGTATTTCTGAAGTATCCATTGTAATGTCTCCTTGTTCATTTCTAATTTTATTCAAATCTTCTATCTTTTTCTTAGTTTAGCTAAAAGTTTGTCAATTTTGTTTATTGTTTCAAAATAATCATCTTTTAGCTTTATGGGTCTTTTCTATTGTCTCTCAAGTCTCTATTTCATTTATTTCTGCTGTTCTGCTAAATTTGGACTTTTTTCTAGTTCTTGAGATATAATGTTTTGAGATTTTTTTGAGGTAATTGTTTATTGCTATAAACTCATCTCTCAGAACTACTTTTACAGCATCCTATGAGTTTTAGTATTTATGTTTACATTTTCATTTATTTCAAGCTATTTTAAAGTTTCCTTTTAATTTACTTTTTGATCCCTTGGTTGTAAAGGAGCATTTTGCTTAATTTCCACATACTTGTGAGTTTTCCAAAATTTTTCGTGTTAATGATTCCTGGTTTTATGTCATTGTGGTCAGAAATCATTCTCAGTAATTTTCAGTCTTCTTAAATTTATTAAGGCTTGTTTAGTGATCTAATATGATCTATCCTAGAGCTTGTTCTATGTGTACTTGAGAAGAATGTATCTTCTGTTGCTGTTGAATGAAATGTTTTGTAAATATTTGTTAGTTTCATTTGATCTAAATTGTAGTTCAAGTCTAATGTTTTCTTTTTGTCCTAGTTGATCTGTTCAGTGTTGAAAGTTGTATGGCAGCCTATTTCTCACTTCAGCTCTATTAATATTTTCTTTATATATTTAAAGTGCTGCAGTGTTATGTGAACAGGTATTTACAATTGATAGAACTTCTTGATGAACTGACCCTTTTAGCCTTATATTAGGACCTTCTTTGTCTCTTTTTACAGTTTTGACTTAAAGTCTATTTTTGTCTGATATAAAAATTCCCATTTTTTTCTCTCTTGATTTCCATTTGCACAGATATTTTCCCATTTCACTTTTAGTCTGTTTGTGTTCTTAGAGATGAAGTGAGTCTGTCATAGGCAGCACATAGTTGAGTCTTCCATACACAATTCTAAATAACTAAGCATTTGGTTAACAGTTCACTATGCCTGATGGCTAGGCCTCTGGCTAGGAGTAGATACATATTTTATAGGGTCTGAAGTTTATATAATTTGAGGAATTCATTTTAAGAAGATAAACTAAAACTTTCAAACACAAAATTAGGTATGGAAGTAAGAAGTAATGAAGCTTAAGCTTCATTAGTTTCATGATAAGTTTACCATAGTAATAAATATTACATAATATCTATTATGTAATAATAAAAATTCCATTATTATTTGTGCAAAGCCATCCTTATTTAGCAGAATCAGATTAGGTTGAGCCTGTGATGCAGAGGCCTGACTCCTAGAAACTGCTGGGAAGTATGTGGCACTGCATGGGAGTGGTTCCCTGTCTCCAGGAATTTTCCCCCTAAGAGAATGACTTCCCTAACTCCACCCTATCCTATCCATCACGGAAGATGCTCTTCCCAGTCCTTGCCCCCTTTACCTGTATATTATAAATAAAGGAGAGTTGGGCGACTCCACATTATTGTAAGAGACCGGAGCTGGTATAGCCATGCCTGTCACTCCCCTTGTCACATAAAAAGAGTATTGGCTCTTGTGTGTTTATTGAGTAGATAAATTTTTTGGGTAATAGTAAGAAAAACCACCAACATCCTCCTCCATGAAGGATGTGGCAGAGAGGACCCCCACAATTATTTATTGATATTTATTGAAATTTATTAATAACTATTAAATTTGAAGTTAGGGTGAGTGTGACTACTCTGGTGGTGGTCTGTGACTTTTAATCTCTTTAATGTAGTATAACTTAACAGTATATCAACCTTAGTCTGAACCAGCTTTATTTCATGTCCTTTTTTTCCTGTATGTGCTAGCCTACTCAGGTAAGAGAACTGCAATTATACAGCCACGTGGATTTGATTTTCTTGATTGATTTAGAATATAACCATTTTCCACAGGTTTATGAATACAATATAATTATATAAATCCAACATTTAAGCTCATTCCAAAGCTAAAACTATCTGAAAATGAAAAAAAAATGAAGCTAGAAGATAGCCAACTGGGAGATGATATAGATAACTGTAAATATCTTGCACCAGACCCTAAAGATTCCTGGACTCACTCAGACTGAGGAACATGGAATTATAGAGATTTACTGTCTATGGCATTTTGCCGCAGGCTACATTCAGATATGTGAGTGGTGAGGAGCACAAGTAGATAAGCAAGTAAATAGACTAGTGTTTCCAAATAGAGTAAGAAATAAAAACCTTTGTGTGGTAGAGTCATATCGATCTAAGAACTGTTAAGGTTTACCCTTTTCAAATTAATGACCTCAGTTCCCTGTAACAATTAACAAAAATAAAGAGGAGAAGTCACATAAGTAATGTGGAATGAGAAAGTCAGAGAGACAGAAAATGTACTAAAATAATTTATGAAGGACATACCTTAAAACCAACATTTACAAGACCACTAAACACAAAGTACTCACACTAATAGCCAACAAATAAAACCATAGGTGTATGGTATGTTTCTTTTTCTCTGGTTTATATCCCTGTGTCTTTATTAAGAGTAAGTTTTGGGTATACTACATTATTTGTTTTGACATAAATTTTAAGATCAGCCTGTCAAGTTCCATGAGAAACCTTGAGGGGGTTTGATTGGCACTCCATTGAATTTTACAGATTATTTGGGGCCACAGTTGATGTCTATATGATGCATAGTCTTCCCAATTGTAAGCAGATCTGTCTGTATTTTAATCAGTGTTAATTTTTGTCCTTCAATAGTGGTTGACAATTTCTTCTTAAATATATCACATGTGTGTTGCTTGTTTTCAGTGAAGAATCAAAGACAAATTGCACTAGTGAACCAAAAACAGAAAGCTGCCTAATTTATTTTATAAAATAAAATATAATCCTGATACTAGATAAGGGCAGTCTAAATAGAATATTCTTAAGAATGTAAATGTGTTAAGAATGTAGATGCAGCAATCTTAAACATTAGCTAAGTAAATACAATAATGTATATTTTTAGATTATCCCTGATTTGTGCAATGAATATAAGGATTTGTTTTGAAAGTATTATGTCACCCTTGAGTTAAATAGGAAAGCCACATGATTATTTTAGTTGATGTATGTTTAATTCGCTTCCAATTTTTCATGGCTATAAACAAATCTGTAATCACCATTTCCTTAAGATTTCCCAAAAATGAAGTTGAGTAGCACATGCCTATAATCTCAGTGTGGCTCAGTGGTTAAGTCCCCAGGTTCAATCCCCAGTAATGCTCCTCCCCGGCAAAAAAAGATTTCCTACAAGTATATGTGAATTTCAGAGTCTAATATGTTGTGGAAATATGGATCCTGAAACTTTCTGTAAAGGACTGGAGAGCATATATTATAACCTTGCAGGTCAAGAGGCAAAACTGAGATTATTGTATAGATACTTATACAACAAGAGAGAAAGCAAATTTCCACTAATCTTTATTGATATAATTTAAAATATATAAAATTTGAGTATACTGAGTATAGTTTTTTTATAATCCAGGTCTACAACTATGAAGAACAGAATTCTTTTAAGAAGAATAATATTGTTTCCTATCATCCAGATCAATTGAAATGTTCATTTGTTAATGCTGATCTTCAATGAGATTTTCCATATTTCACCTTCATAAATGTCTTTCTTTACCTATGCATAGGTTCTGCAAAATACTGATATCAATCTATGAGCATATGGTTTTAATTGAACATATTCACAGATTGGAAGGCATTTTTAGAATTCTATTACCTAAAAGGCTAGAATGCCTTTTAGCATGAATTACATTGCAAATCACTTCCAATTAAAGTTCCTCAATTGCACAGTTAAATGGATTTTGAAATATGGAAATTTACTTTGCACATGCATGGAGGTCTGAAAAACACTGCTATAGTTCAAAATTAGAAAATATATTGCTGAGAATGAAGATACCACTTTTTTCTTTTTAAACTTTTGACAGTGAAGGCCTGACATTACTTGCAATTCAAACATTAGTTGTCATTGAAATTACTTTGTCACAGTATGTTTTACATGTAAGTTTCACATATCAGCACTGTTTTGCCTTATAATTTTGCTTATATTTCAAGTCTGTAGCAAAAGCTGAATTCCAAGGCCATTCAAAGTTCAATACAGTGGGTGAGTGCAGTTCTTCCAGTCATTTCAAACTGTAAAAATCATTCTTGAGGACTCTATAAACACAAGGTAGACTTAGTCCATTGGCCATAGTTTGCCTACCTCTGCTCTATGAAGTCTTTACCACTTATATTACCATTAAGTATAAGTGACTATTCTTCCAAAATTTTGTAACCTATGAGTATTATTAACTTTTTAAAATTTATCCAGTTTTAATGTTAACTACCCTGATGATTTGATCATTCTGTACTGTATACATGTACTGAACTATGACATTGTATATCATAAATTTGTAAAACTAAAAACCCAGAAATTGCATTTTATTTCAATTTATATTTATTTGGAAAATAAGGTAATATATCTTTTTTTAAAAGAGCTTTACGATTATACATAGTAGTTGGTTTCATCCTGACAAACTCATACATGGGAATCTATTTTGGTTCATGATTCCCTTCTTTTCCCCCTCCCCTCTTTCTTTCTCCTGTCCTTCCATCTCCTGTTCTCCTACCTCTGCTCTACTAGGTATTCTTTCACTCCTGATTAATTTGTATTTGATTGATCATGTGTTCTGATCCTTCCCTCCCCCTTTCCTATGTTTTACTCTAACTTCCACATATGAGAGAAAACATTCTGCCTTTGAGTTTCTAGTTTGGCTAATTTCACTTAGCATAGATATTCTTCATTTCCGCCCATTTATTGGCAAATGCTCTAATTTCATTCTTTTTAATGGTTAAATAGAAGTCTATTGACTCGAATGTGGGTTGTTTCCATAATTTAGCTATTGTGAATTTTGCTGCTATAATCATTGATGTGGCTGTGTTGTTGTAGGATCCCGAATTTAGATCTTTGGGGAAAATACACAGGAGTGGGACAGATAGGTCATACGGTGGTTCCATCCCTAGTTTTTTGAGGAATTGCCATACTGCTTTCTAGAGTGGTTTTACTAATTTGCAGTCCCACAAACAATATACAAGTGTTTCTTTTCCCCCTGCAACCCTGCACAAAAATCAAATCAAAATGGATCACAGACTTAGGAATTAAACCAGAAACAACTGCTAGAAGAAAACATAGGTCAACACTCCATCATATAGGTACTAGCACCAAATTCCTTAACAAGACCCCCCCCCCCAAACACAAGAAATAAAACCAAGAATCAAACTTTTTTTAAACTAAAAAGCTTCTGCACAGCAAAGGAAATGATTAAGAATATGAAGAGAGAGCCTACAGAATGGGAGAAAATCTTGGCCAGCTACCCCTCTGATAGAGGATTAATGTCAAGAATGTGCAAAGAACTCAAAAACCTTAACACCAAAAGAAGAAATACAAAAGGCGAATAAAAATATGAAAAAGTGTTCAACATCTCTAGCAATCAGGGAAATACAAATCAAAACTACACTAAGATTTCATCTCATCCCACAGAATGCAATAATCAAGAATACAAACAACAATAAGTGCTGGCAAGTTTGTTGGGGAAAAGGAACACTTGTACAATGTTGTTGGTGGGACTGCAAACTAGTACAAACCATTCTGGAAAGTAGTGTGGAGATTACTCAAAAACCTAGGGATGGAACCACCATATGACCCTACTATCCCACTCCTGGGTATTTCCCCCAAAGATCTAAAATCGACCTACAACAGCAACACAGCCATGTCAATGATAGCAGCAAAATTCACAATAAATAAATTATGGAATCAACCCAGAAGTCCATCAATAGATGAATGGATTAAAAAATTGTCACATACACATACATACACACACAATGGAATTCTACTCAGTCATTAAAAAGAATGAAATTATGGAGCTGAGGTTGTGGTTTAGTGGTGGAGCACTTACCTAGCATGTATGAGGCCCTGGGATTCTCAGTACCACATATAAATAAAATAAAAGGTTCATCAACAACTAAATTTTTTTAAAAAGAATGAAATTATGGCATTCACCAGTAAATGAATGGAAATGGAGAAGAAGTGAAATTAGCCAAACTCAAACTCAGAGGTTGAATTTTTTTCTCTCATCTGTGGAAGGTAGAGTAAAATAAAGGAAAAGTAGAAAGAAGGATATGATTACATAAAGAACCAATCAAATATAAATTAATATTACCAGCAAAAGGAAGTCTAGTAGAGTAGAGGAAGTAGAAGATGGGAGAGGAGGGAAAACAGGAGGGAAAAAGTCAGGGATCATGAGCTGAAATCGATTTCCACAAATGTATGAGTTTATCAGGATGAAATCAACTACTATGTATAATCATAAAACACTGGTAATTAAAAAAAGAAGGAAAATAAACACAGCTACTTAATTAGGGAAAAAACTCCAAATAACCCAATCAATAAATGGGCAAAAGAACTAAACAGAATTTTTTCAAAAGAAACACAAAAGGCCAGTCTTTTATGATTATTAACCATTTATTTCTTCTTTGTAAACTGACTCTTTTTTTTTTTCATTTTTTTTACAGTAAATTTTCATTCCACTAATCATTTTGCATACCAGAAAGAGTTTTAAGTCCTTTTTAGTGGCTCTTCACACTTGTTCAGTATTATTTTGTAATACTACCTTCTTCCACACATGCAACACTCCTTCCATTTAAAAGACCTGCCATTGTGCTCGCTTCGGCAGCACATATACTAAAATTGGAACGATACAGAGAAGATTAGCATGGCCCCTGCGCAAGGATGACACACAAATTCGTGAAGCGTTCCATATTTTTCCTTTACGCCATGTACAAACAGAGAAACAACATGTATCCCATTTGTTTACAATAAGAAAAATAAAAATAAAAAAAAATAAAAGACCTGCCATTGCCTCACAGAGCTATGTTGTCTGTCTTCCCTGCACATATGTGTCAGATGTCATTCATTCTCCGTTGCCCTTTTTCCTTTTTCCCTCCTAGTATAATTTTTTTTTTAATTTTGTACTGGGGATTGAACCCTGAGGTACTTGAGCTACAGCCCTAGCCCCCCCCCCCTTTTTTTTTTTTTAATTTTGAGACAGTCTCACAAAGTTGCTTCGAGTCTCACTAAATTGCTAAGGCTGACTTTGAACATGGGATCTATCTCTTAAGTCTTCTGAGTTGCTGGGGTTACAGGTGTGTGCCACAGCACCCAGCTCTCCTAATATAATTTTTACTCATCCTTCAAGACTTAGATCAGGTACCAGTTCCTCTGGCTCCAACCTGTGCAAATATGTGCTATAACATCAGTCACACTTTTATGTAATTAACTTTTAGTTTATAGCAATCTGTGTGTCTCCACTGGCCTGGTAACTGATGTATATACTCCAAAAGTATTAAGTACTGCCCAGCACTTAGTAGGTACTAATAATCTGTTGACTGATGAGTTCAAAATTATAGTAATATTAATAATATTAACAAATATGTTCCAGATATATAAAACATAATTTTGTGTAATATTCCTCATAGAGTTCTTGGCCTAATATAAGATAGAATTAAATTGTGAAGAAGCTCCCTCAGAACTAGGTATGGTAGAGCATGCCTATAGTCCCAGCTACTAAGGAGGCTGAAACAGGAGAATCACTTGAGCCTAGGAGTTTAAGATCAGCCTGGACAACATAGCAAGACCCTGTCTTAAAGAAGAAAACAGGGTGTTGTTGTCAGAGATCTCCCTCATATGGTAAATCCTCACCAAATATTTGTTTTTATTCCCTGACAAAACTGAGTATGTCAGTTTATTGAGAACATGTTTTTCCCCTTAAGCATGGAAATAATTAAATAGCCTTTAGTTATAACTTTGCCCTCCAATTAAGAAAAATTTGCCCTGGAAAACAGAAATGTAAAGTACAAAAAGGAATATTTGTTGGTCGTATGTATTTTGTAATCTGAATAGGAAGAATTTTCTTTTCAAAATCTTCTTTGTAACTTGACAGATTCATTTTGGATTAATCTTTTATTTTGCTTTATTTCCAAAGGATATCCATTACCTTGCCGTAGATAAGGGTGAATTGGCACTAGCTGAAGTGGCAAGAAAAAGAGCTAGTAATATTGATGCAGAATCAATAACCTCTGGAGTTGGTAAGAATAAATGCTTTTTAAAAAATGCCTTTTGTTTTAATCAATACTTAGTATCATTTCTATTTGTAGGGCATGTTTGGTTAACTTGAATTACTTTCTTTGTAAACACAGTAACTTTTTAAAAGAATTATTAAGCCTTGACAAATAATATATCAATGAGTTGGAATTGTATATGAAAACTGATAATCAGTGATTACTATAATCACTACTTAGCAGAAAGTAAGAAGACATTGTTCTCTTCATAAGATTTTGGGTGAGTTACTTGTTATCATCAGTGCCATTATGAACCAATACAGAAACTTAACCATTTATACACAGGTCATATATTCAAAGAATTCTTTCCTATGTAAGACAAAGCATTTCACATAGGATCAGATTTGATGGTTGATTTGTTTTTTGTTCAGAAGCCACTAAAGTCATCTTGCAGTGTAGTATTCTGAAGAAGACAGATAAGCCCAGATTGAATCTAAAGGCCCACTTAAACTTTACAATATAGAAAAATAAAAGATTTTAAAATACATCAGCATGAACTTCCTTTTTCTAAACTTTTTATCTAATGTCACTAAATCTGGCAGTATTAATACTTGGACATCACAATTTCCTGTTCTTCCTAGTATTTCTTATTCCTAAATTACACAAAGGACCCTCAGGATTATAAGAAAATTCATTTCATTTCTCTATGGAAGTCATATGAAACAAAACATTTCAATAAGATGCTCACTTTGTAAGTGCTTGAAAATATGAATCTCTACACTGAACAGTCTTCTTATACTTTGTTTGAGTGATGATGATTGCAACCAAATGTACCAACTCAGCTTCTCTCCAACATCACCAATTCCAGTCTTCAATGTGGTAGTGAAGGGAACTCAAAGTCATACCACTAGGGTAGCCCTGAACCTGCACACTAGGACTAATTCTTACTTACCAGTAGGAGAATCACATTCTCCTTCCACACCTAATGGAATTGGAGATGGAGCCCAAAAGATGCCAAGACCACTTTCAGAGCTCCATTTCTAATGGAGCTCTTATTCTTAATCATATTCAGAGTGAGTAGTCCTAATACTAAAAAGTTATTCTTATCTTAAATTAACTTTAGTTGGTCTATTACTATAACTTGTTACTTACAAAGTCTATGATGTGCCTCCTACTAATAATATTAATAAACTGGAGGTGGTGGCACATGCCTGTAATCTCAGTGGCTCAGAGGGCTGAGACAGGAGGATCGCAAGTTCAAAGTCAGCATCAGCACCTTAGCGATGCCCTCAGTAACTTAGTGAGACCCTGTCTCAAAAAAAAGAATAAAAGGGCTGGGTATGTATTGCAGTGGTTAAGTGTCCCTGGGTTCACTTCCCCAGTACCAAAATAATAATAATAAAATATTCATAATAAATATTTATTGAATGCTCAATATGGGCAGATACTGTTTTCAGTTACAGATATCAACACAACTCTGTGAGGTAGGTACACTTTATATTTGTTATGAGAAGTTACTTATAACTTAATAATGAAACCACACCATAGTAATAGGAATTATGATGTTATGGGTATACAAATATCTTCTATCCCCATTTAAGAAAACACAGCAAGATGCTAATTCATAACCAATTTTCTGTAAATTTTCCTTAGTTTTCCTGTATCCTGAATTTTCCCCAAGGGATCAGATATAATAAAGGCCATCTTTTATCTTTTAAAGCTGTTTAAAGGGTAGAAGGGAATGGGAAGAAATTACCCTGAAATTTCAGGAAACTGAAGAAATACTTCTATTCTTAAAAATGCATCTTGTGCCCCTGTATTCTTTTATCAGGTTACTGTGGCCAGCTGATAATTCCTAACCAGAAGGCTTGATGTTCCTTCTTTGAGCCCAGCCTTATTTCTACCAAATATCTTTTTTTCACTAAAGCCTTGTGACCCAGATTACTAACAAAGATACTATTCAGTAACATAAGTAAGTAGCAAGAGGTTAACTTCTTAGATAAATGTTCTGTCTCACTTTACTTCCAGAAAACTGGGTGACTCTCAGTCATATTACCAAATGGTATTTAGGAAAGAATCTCTAGTTTTCTCATCATGGTCTATTTCCAGCTTTTCATTACAGCCTGTATCATTCTGGGGAAAGCTAATTTCTCTCCAGTTGCCTCAATTAACTCAACGATTCTCTCAAACTTCCTAAAGCAGAGAGTGATTAGATTTTTGGCTTTCAAAGGTTTTCTCTGATGCAAGGAAAAGACCAAATTATATGATATCAGGAGTACTTAAGTAGTTCAATCTAGCCATGGGAGAATCTAAAAAAGTATCACATAGAGTTATTAACACAATTCAAAGCAATAGTTGCAAAGGAAAAGCTCAGTGATGATATCAATGAATAATATGTTAATTTTATTTGAAGTATAATTTTTATTGAAGTATAATATTCATACAAAAAAGTACACAAATCATAAATAAATGACCTCATGAATTTTCACAAAGAGAACACATTCTTATAACCAATATTCAGGCCAATTACATTACAAGGACCCCAGAGGTCCTCATGTATCCCCTTTATATCCTACACCCCTACCCCAAATATTCACACTTTTATAACACAAAATAAAAATGTTTTTATGATAGTTTTGTAGTAGTTTTTAACAGTTGTAATTCTTTCAGTCTTACTGGTATATAACAATATTCCAACATATAAGTATATGACAATTCTATTCATTCTACTTTTGATGGATATTTGGGTGATTTCTGACTTTAAATGCAATATATGAAATAAACTACAAATATTATTTTGTATATGAAATATCAAAGTTATAATATTTGATTGTCTAGCTTATATTAATATGTTTACTCTTCTAGCAGCCTTGTTTTATTCCTGGTATATTGGTCATTTATACAGGATAAATTATATAAAACACACACAAGTAAAACATGCTAACTTTTATATGGCCTGGTAAGGGAAAAAAGATAATCATCTTTGCCATGTTTGAGTGCTTTATGATTTTAAGCAGTGATGATTTCAGGTAGAAATATCTGAGGTATTGCTAGTCTTTAATTGCCTATTCCATACATATTGTATGTTATATATACATAAATAAACTTTACATAGATAAACTTTTAAAGTTTATAAAAATGTCTGGGGTTAGAGGTTACAAAATGCTCTATGATGATAAAATTCTGAGTGTGCACTTTGGCACTAAATGCATTACTTCCACTTAAGAGACCATGAGCAAATATCTTCTGTGTGCCTCAGTTTCCTAATTTTAAAAGAGATGAAAATATACCATACCTATGGTATGGATTATTGTGAGGTTACCCTAGTTTTATGCTTCAGTGTCTGGCAAAAATTAAAGCACAGTAATGGTTAGCTATTAATAGTGCCTTTAAAAATAAAAATATATATTTGGAGTAATAAGCATTCTTGAGTGGTGAGATATTACACCTATAAAATACAGGTTTTACTGATTCTTCTTGATTAGACCTTAATTTAATTCCTACATGTTTTAAGTTTTAATGTTCTTTATTAAATGTGGAATATAGTAAGTCATTTGTGTCAGTAAAGTAGAATGTATGGATGGACAGCCGGTAAGATTTTCCTTTAAATATAATAAATTTATAATTGTGTCCTTTCCAGTTTAACTGAGAACTCAGACTGTAGTCACAAACTATAAAGTCAATTCTGTCCTCTTGGACTTTCATCTTTGGCCAAGGCTAAATGAGCTTCATTGGTGGTGGTTCTGTAATGCTAATGATATATTAGGTGTGGAATATTCTCATAAAACAAGAGAGCACAAAACACAATCACTTAACAAAGAAATAATTGTTTCCTTCTTACATAACAATCTTTAGATATGTTCCAGAACTGGTAAAACATGCTGAGTATCAGATTACCAGGGTCCTTCTAAAATCATTAGGGTATAGCCTACATCACTGAGGATGTGCATCCTAGCTATAGAAATGGGGGGAAAACAAGAAGGGTAAACTTTTCTTGCCCAGGGTACCACCCAGGAGTTGTTACACATCACTTCTGCTCATATCCCAAGAAACGCTATACTAACTGTAAGAAAGTCTGATATCTTCAGTGTAGTGATCATGTAACCAGCAAAACACTTACTACTATAAAATCAAAAGCCATTTGGGGGGACAGCTATCAGTTTATATGTTACAGTGATTTGAAGAATACGATTTTGGATAAAAGGGAAACAATTTCATGAAATCCTTACATGCAGAGAAATGAAAATGTAAAAGATATCCCAGATGTACTTAATGTGGCTGTCTACACATTCATGTATTATGAAACTCTTCCAAATGCATTATATTGCCAAATACATTTATTAAATATGATCTTTCAGAAACAATGCTATAAAAAAGTTGTAGCTTTATAACTTGCCATCTCCTCTTAAAATATATTTGAGGCTGGGCGTGGTGGCACACACCTGTAATCCCAGAGGCTTGAGAGGCTGAGGCAGGAGGATCATGGGTTCAAAGCCAGCCTCAGCAACTTAGGAAGGCCTCAAGCAACTCAGTGAGACCCTGTCTCTAAATAAAATATTTTTTTAATGGATTGGTGATGTGGTTCAGTGGTTAAGTGCCCTGGGGTTCAATCCCCAGTATCAAAATAAATGAATAAATAATGTTATTTAAAAATAAAAAATAATAAAATATATTTGAAGATTCTGATATAAAAGTTTATTCATACTTAATGGAGAACTTCAGACATTATAATATAAAGTCTACAGTATAAAGACAAAGATTAGCCACTGATAACTAAAAAAAATTGTTTACTTCATCATTTTTCTGTGCATAATTTAATAAAATCGGAATCCTTATTTTCCTTTTGGTTACCCAATGGTATGCCATCAACACAGTCCCATGTTTTTTAAAAATCATTCAAACATTTGAGTTTGAATAAGTTTTCTTCCTAATTGTCTTTTGGGTTTTACTATAAAATCATGATGTGATTGTAAAAGTGTAGAGAAATTATATCCAAATAGATGATACATGGATGAAGGTAAAGGTGTGCTCTCTTCCACTTAAATTATAATATTCTTTCAAGATTAAGCTTCAAAAGAATTTTTAACTCTACAAAAATTTAAACTGGTTAACTGTTTAACTTCTATACTATGCTTGAGAGGTATGTTATACTACCTGTTTGACTTAGTGGGTATATTCATGCCAACCTACATTTGGTCCCACTTCACCTATTTTCCTTTATTATGACATGGTGTCAGTTTTGATCCGTACCTTCCTACCTCTAGGCATCTTTGCCTAAAGACATAGTTCGAAACCTTCTATAATTATAAGCACATCAAAGACTACTGGTTTGTTTGGCTGCAGAGATCTACACAAGACTGTATGACTTGTATAACTTAAGAGGTGTACAGTTTTCAGTTATGTTCCAAAGAATGCCACAATTATCAAACTTTTTGTTCTTTGTGGTGACATAATGTCCATCATGAAATGTGACATATATTACCAATTCTTATTTACCATAAGCATTGATTTTCTCTAAACTAGGTATTTCTTTTCTTGGGAAACTTTTCCACCATTTAAATATTATTTACACATTTCTGAATTCTGAAATACTAGATTACTATCTTCTAAAACAAGGTGTCAACTTTTCAGAACTCACCTAGTCATAAGTTGACAGTTACTCAGCAAAAGGTAATAATGTTTTTCTGTGGAGAAAAGTATAAATGTCAGACTATTTAGACTGTCATTGATTCTACTTTTTCTCCTTTTGAGAAAGAAATCAAATGTCTCAAATCTCTACTTTACATATTGGTCAGACTAATAAAATATACTGAGTTAGGACAGAAAAATCAACATTTAAAATTTCTACAAGTAAATAATTAAGGAATTTTGCTTGAAGATTGGTTTAATAAAGTATGAAGTTAAAAAATAAATGGGATATATGTCAATATGGGTAGCCTGAAGCAAAATAAACATCTTCTATTAATAATTCTAAAGTGTGAATTGATAGAGTCACACAGTAATAGGTACAAACTTTAAGAATATTAAGGTGGTAGTCAGGAATGCTAACTTCTAATGTTGGCTAAAGTAGTCAAAACTAGTATGATACTTAAAAGTCACTTTTTTTGGTGTGGTGCTCTCAGTTTGCTCATTTTATTGAAAGTGTCTAAATTTTTTTCCAGCACAAAATTGTATTCATATGATTAGCTATGACAGGACAGAATTCAAACTAAGACACTGTAAAATTATAGCCAACATATAAATCTGCTAAAAATTTATTCATATCTGATAAAATAGTACAGACTTATACAGACAAAAAATACACTTGAATGTTTTCTTAGAGGACTTCTTTAGTGTGCCTTATTCAATATAGTTTTGAATTAAATTCTCTCAAAATTATAACACTAAGGTACCCAAGGGAAAAGAGCTGATAATAGAAATAAGAACTTGTAAATAAACAGAATGGTTTCACATATATTACCTAATAAAAAACATAAATCATTACATTTTAGAGCTGCATTAGGACTTTTTTTTTTTTTGGAGGGACGTACCTAGGATTGAACTCATGGGCACTCAACCATTGAGCCACATCCCCACCCTGTTTCGTATTTTATTTAGAGACAGGATCTCACTGAGTTACTTAGTGCCTTGCTTCTGCTAAGTCTGGCTTTGAATTTACAATCCTCCTGCCTCAGCCTCCTGAGCTGCTGGGCTGTATTTGGGCTTCTTGCAGCTATTTTACCTGTATATAATTCTCTATATCAGAATTTGTATCATTTCTGAAGACAATCTTATGCCCTTACCATGTCCCCAGGAAATCTCAATTCACAAATCTTTGTTATGTAGTTGGTATATAAAATTTTTAAAAACATGAACTTGAATAAGAGAAATGCAAATCAAAACCACCCTAAGATTCCATCTCACCCCAATTAGAATGGCGATTATCAAGAACACAAGCAACAACAGATGTTGGCGAGGATGTGGGGAGAAAGGTACACTCATACATTGCTGGTGGGGCTGCAAATTAGTGCAGCCACTCTGGAAAGCAGTGTGGAGACTCCTTAGAAAACTTGGAATGGAACCACCATTTGACCCAGCTATCCCACTCCTTGGCCTATACCCAAAGGACTTAAAATCAGCATATTACAGAGATACAGCCACATCAATGTTCATAGCTGCTCAGTTCACAATAGCCAGATTGTGGAACCAACCTAGATGTCCTTCAGTTGATGAATGGATAAAGAAACTGTGGTATATATATACAATGGAATATTACTCAGCCATAAAGAATGATAAAATTATGGCATTTGCAGGCAAATGGGTGAAATTGGAGAATATCATGCTAAGTGAGATAAGCCAATCTCAAAAAACCAACGAATGAATGATATCACTAATAAGTGGATGATGACACATAATGGGGGGTGGGAGGGGTTAGTGTTAGGGTTAGAGTTAGGGTTAGGGAGGGGGGCAAGAATGGAGGAAGGAAGGACTGTATAGAGGGAAAAGAGGGGTGGGAGGGGTGGGGGAAGGGAAAAAATAACAGAATGAATCAAACAACATTACCCTATGTAAATTTATGATTACACAAATGGTATGCCTTTATGCCATGTACAAACAGAGAAACAACATGTATCCCATTGGTTTACAATAAAAAAAACAAAAAAAAATGAACTTGCTTGATCAAAATTATTATCCTTACCCCTTTCTTTACCATATTACAATTTTTAAAGGGACTTCATATAACCATATATCTGTATTCTCAAGCGATACTGGGGGAGAATCAGAGTTTTTATTGTCCCTAGATTCTGAAGGCTTAAAATAAAATGTCTTCATTTCTCAAATCTAATCATACTGAAATACTTTTTGCTATAGAGCAGAATTTAGTTTAAAGCCGATTAATTTCAGCCCTTACTACATCCATACGTACACGCCTTTCAATAAATACAGATGTTGGGGAATATTCCAGTGATTTTATTTTATTTTTATTTTTTTGCGGTGCTGGGGATTGAACCCAGGGCTTTGTGCTTGCGAGGCAAGCACTCTACTGACTGAGCTATCTCCCCAGCCCTCTAGTGATGTTTTGAGGCTGGCTCTTATGCCCTTGCAAAGCTCAATTTTGTATAACTCTTCCCAATTCCAAGTTCAATGATATCATATTGATAGCTCATAATCAGTCATGGCAGGATTATTTAACTGTGAAAACTAGCAAATTCTAAAAATTGTTTTGTTTTGTGGTGGGGAACAAATTGTTAATCACCTAAGAACACATCACTTGAGGTAATCTGAGGCTATGGTTCCAGAAGACCAAGTCTTCTCATATAAAAAAAAGATCTATAAGTCTTCCCAATTCTTCAACAATCAGAACTGAAATTTTGAATACTCATATATCCTCCAGCTTCCTAAGTTTATAAGCAGAAGAATAAAAGAGGGAATAGGGTCCCTGTCATATATAATTTATTGTGTCTTTAAACCAGTATAGCAGTATTGCCCAAAAGAAATTAATGTAAGCCAAATACAGAACTTTATTTACTACATCTAAGAATATATCTCAAATTAGATGTTAAATTTTCTTTAGGAATACTTTGTATTTGAATCTCACAAAATGTATAGTTAAAGAAGTCATTTTAGGTACACCGGTTATTTCACACATTCTTAAAATTAACTGAACATCAGTTTTAATTTTAAAATAATTAAAAATAAATAAAAATTTAAAATCCAGTTCACCAGTCATACCTGCCATGTTTCAGGACTCAGTGGCCACATGTAATAGTGCTTACATATTGGGCAATGCAGTTATATATCAATAATTCAGGAATTTCCCTGAAGCTTGGACCTTACTCTACCAGCTTAAAGTGTAGAAGGGATCACATGAATTATTTCACTTTTCACTGACTTAATTTTCTGAGATAGTAAACAACCTTCGAAGAATGATAATAGTTAGTCCTAATTGTTACTATAATAACAAAATGATTCACATGATATTATAGCAGCTTCTATTTTTGGCGTGTCATGTTATTTAACAATTAATTAGTTGTCAAGCAATAGCTGAATTTTGAAGAAGAGCTTAAGTATGTTAGGTGTTAGTAGTAATAAATACTAACATTTATAGAGTACTTTTCATCCTTAAAGGGCTTTACAAATAGTCATTAATCTGATAGCATATGTCATTCCTGTTAGAAGTTAATTCTGAGGTCAAAGAAGGCCTTTCTGCTAAAAATAAAAATGTAGTAATACACATGTACATTCTGTATTATAATGTACATAAATTCCAGTGTTAATACCCTATTCCTGAGTGATAAACAAGACAAACTATTCATTTAATAGCTTTTCTGATTCTGAGTACCATAATATATGCTAATCTCACCAGAGAAAAATGGTGCTTCTTTATTTAGCATTTGTGTGTTGTCTATAAAACTAAAACATCAAGTTCAGCTTTATTGATTATATACATTTTTGTCCAGGACTGGGATTGAACCTCAGGCCTTGTACATGCTAGGCAAGTGGTTTACCACTGCTCTACATCCCCATCCTTTTTTATTTTGAGATAGGGTCTCATTAAAATTGCTCAGACTGACCTCAAATTTGTGATCCTCCTGCCTCAACCTCCTGAGTAGCTGGCATTTCATGTGTGTGCCACTGCACAGGCTTAAAATAGATTTTCAAATGCCATTTTGTAGTGTTTGATCTCTAAACTGCCATCAGAATAATAATACCATCCACTTTATGGGCCTTCCAATTTTCAAAGTTCTTATCTGTACCATCTTATTATCTTCATAAAAGATAAACGAGACAGTAGTCTTAAAGCCTACTTTTTGGATGAAGCTCAGTAAAGTTGAGTGACTTGCTCAAAGTTAACATAGTGATCATGTAAGAATTAGATCCATAATCTAGGTCTTGTGATTTTAGTTATTAAAAGTGCTCACTGTATGTTGGAGAATATGTAGAACACTATTTATGCATTACATCACTTGATGATCTCAACTTCACAACATATCTTCTTGAGATGAAGGGACAATACAATGCAGAAAGATTGTTACACTATAGGTCCTTTTTTACCTCAAAGCATATATTCTTCTGTACTATACTGAATCTAAAAATGGAATATTATAAGGGTAAGAAAATAACCAGTCTTCATTAAGATTTGCTATGCATAGTGCTAAGTTTTGTGATTACTGTCATGTTTCCTGATGTCATAATATTGCTTGTTCCTTTTTTTTTGTTTTTTTTTTGTACTGGGGATTGAACCCAGGGCACTCTACCAATGAGCTACATCCCTGGCCCTTTTCATTATTTTATTCTGAGACATGATCTCAGTTGCTCGGGCTGACGTTAAATTTAGGATCTTCCTGAGTTTCCTAAACTGATGGGATTACAGGTGACTGCCACCATGCCTGGCTTACAGTTTCATTTAAAGCAAGTTTTTTTGGCATTATAAAAAAAGATAGCAAGAAAAGTTTTCTTTGTCCCCTTTGTTTACCAGATTATACAGTGCCAAAAATGAGTGCTTATACCACCTGTATAGCACAGTGCAAGAAAGTAGCTTTGAGCACTGTCTCATAGTCTCTACAGTACCATGGTGTGGTGAAATGATGAGTTATTAATACTAATGTGGAACTGGACATTTTTACTATAGATCTTGAGCTAAGCAGTTTCTTTACTTCTGAACTAGGAAACTTAAGCAACTCTCCTAGAACTAAAGGGTGTTTTTCATGTAGTGGATATTTTTATTCAAAGTTTAATATAATAGGATAGAGGATTAAGCACTGATTTACTAAATTTGCTTACTATAGCTAAATAATTTACATTGAGACAATGTTTGTGTGTGTGTGAAGTGATTATTTTTTTCTGTCAGAAAAAATTCTTTTTTCCTACCTTACTCTGAACTTTTCATGTTGCCTCAGTAGCCACAAATAAGTGTTGGGAGTTGTTCTAGGTCATTCAGATCTTCATAATTTTCACAACAAATGATATGTCAACTTATGTTTCATGAATACTTCTTGGGTAGATTTTCTGTAAATTTTCATTCATTAGATTTTATTTTTTGGCTAAATTCTATTTGTACTAGATATTTACCATGTAAGACTGCTTCTTAGAAGGAAGTAAAACAAGTTCATGTAAATACATTCATATTCAAAGACAAGAGAGGACAAAATGTGAAAGGGAAACGTGCTCTTTCTATGCAAACTTTTTCCTTATCTAAAATTAGGTGTACCCACAAATGTATATACTACAGTGATATGTAGAGATGCTATTTTATTATTTTATGACACTTATAGTTTTTCCAAGCTAATAATCTAGGTATTTGAAATGCATTCATTTAAGCAAAAGAAATAGCTGGCAAATATTTTTGTGTCAGGTGGTATGCATGCTAAGTTTTTATAACCTTTTGTTTATTCAATGTAAGGTAACTTGATGTGACAGGGTATGACATATCACAAAGATGACTCAGGTCAGAAATGTCAAGAAATTCCTGAAATCTTCTTGAAAACATACCTTTTAAAATGACTTAAATAAATATATTTTAAAGATGAATAGGCTTCTTTTCCTGTTATTTATCAAAGAATTGAGTTCAAGTGCTTAGGAAAGTCTTACTTGGGGGGAAAAAATGAACTATCTTATAATTGGGGTTGGGGGACAAGAACCTCTGGGTTTTTCTGGGTTAGAGTGTCCCACCAGATACAGCTGTTTAGAGTTGACACATCTATTTGTTGATCAAACAGTTCAAGTGGTAATTTTTTTATATTCCAGATGTTCTGTGGTATACTTAGCTGTCCTAACAAACTCCTGTCCCAAAGTATGGTTTTCAACAAAAGGTATGGGTAAATGTGTTGATCACAAAATTTGCTTCTGAAGAGCCAAACTTTGTATCATAGGAAAATAAGCATTAAGGCAAATGCTAAAGAAAAACATATTTGGAGGAATATACATATTGTTAAGTGTTCAACCCAAAGAATTTTGATGAAGTGAACACACCAGCATAACTGGCATCCAGACTGTGAAACTAAATTTACCAACATCCCAAAAAGCTCCTTTGTCCCAACTTCTCAGACCTCCAAAGGATAATCACTCCTTTCTTTTAAGACTATGAACCAGTTTTACCTGGTGTGGGAAGAGAATCATGCATCCTTACCTAGGAATATCTCATAAGTGTATGTACTGTAGGATGTATAGAGAATGACTACTTGGGTCTTTTTATGAGATGGGGAGGTCTGACTTATCACTTAATATTATCTTTTTGAAGTGCATATATACTATTAGGTATATTATTCCATTATATTCCAGTTTTGTTTATTCATTTGTCACTCATAGATGTTTGGGTTGTTTCCCCAGTTTGTTCCTCTACATATGCCCTTTGTGAATTTATGTACCTAATTCTTTTGGGTATAGTATCTAGGACTTGAATTGTTGGGTCCTAGGACATTCATACATTCAACTTTACTGGAAATTTCTGAAGAATGTTTCAGAGTAAGTGTAGCAATGTATTTTCTCACTATCAGGACAAGAGAATTCCATTTCATTTCCATCCTTATCAACACTTGGTGATCTCCTGCCAACCATTATTGCCATTTTTATTATTCTGGAGAGTATGTAGTGGTATTACACTGCTGATTTAATTTGTATTTCCCCAATGACTTATGAAATTGATTATATTTTTACATGTTTACATGTTTATTGGAAATTTGGATTTATCTTTTGTGAAGTTCCCTTTCAAGACTTTTGCTCATTGTTTGTTTGAGTTACCATCCTTTACTTTGTTTTCCAGAAGTTTTTCATTATTTCTTCCAAATATGTTTTGCTGGATATGTGCACTACAAATGTTTTCTCCACTCTTGGGTTATTTATTTATTTGATTTTTAAATATCATCTCTTACTGAACAGAGTTTTTACTGTTAATATATTCCTGGTAATCCATTTTTTATTATTATTTTGGACCTTTTTAAAAAAAGCTTTCTATACTCCAAGGTCATGAAGAGATTTCTTTGTGCTTTTCTTTTTAAGATACTTTATCTTCCACACTTAGATCTTTAACCGCTTTAAAAGTGACTTTTGTTCATTTTATGAGTCAGAGTTTCAAAAATTTATGTCTTTACCACATAGATATCTAAATGAGCTGAAACTGTTTATTTAAAAAAATTATCCTTCCCATTCTTCACTATAGGATCATCTTTGTTATAGATCAAGTGGCCACAGTATATGTGTGATGTTTCTAGCTTCCTTGGTTCCATCACTTTATTCTTTGACCAATATCAATTGCTGTAGATCTGTAAAAAGGTACAATTTTAGTACATTAGGTCTTCAAACTTTGTTCTTCAGAATTGCTTAGGCTATTCTTGGTCCTTTGAATTTCCACTTCTATTTTAAAAGCAATTATCAATTTACACACACAAAAAAACCACTGGTATAGTCCCAAACAGACACATTACTAAAGAGGACATAACTGATGACAAGCATATGAAAAAATACTCTGTATCATATGTTGTTAGGAAAATGCAAATTAAAACAAGGAAATATTACCACACACCTATTAGCATGGTCAAAATTTGGAACACTGACCACCAAATACTAGTGAGGATGTGGAGTAACAGGAACTTTTGTTCATTGCTTGTGGGAATGAAATATGCAAAAATTGGCAGTTTCTCTGTAGTATATATACACACAATGGAATATTACTCAGCCATAAAGAAGAATAAAATTATGGAATTTGCTGGTAAATGAATGGAGTTGGAGAGTATCTGCTAAGGGAAATAAGCCAAGCCCAAAAAACCAAAGGCCAAATGTTTTCTCTGATAAGTGGATGATGATACATAATGGGGGAGGAGGTGGCAAGAGAAGAATGGAGGAACTTTGGATGGTGTAGAGGAAAGTGGGATGGGAGAGGGTGGAGAAGGAAAGATAGTAGATTGATACAGACAGTATTACTCTATGTATATGTATGATTATACGAATGGTGTGAATCTACATTGTGTACAACCATAGAAATGAAAAATTGTACCCCATTTGTGTACAATGAATCAAAATGCAGTCTGTAAAAATAAAAATTTTTAAAAATTGGCAGTTTCTTACAACTGAACATGCTTTTACCATACAGTCCAGCAATTGTATTCTTTGATATTTATTCAAAGGGATTGAAAATTTACATGCACATAAAATCCTGCACACTGTTTTACACAGCCTTGTTCACAAATAACAAAACTTGGAAGCAACCAAGTTGTCCTTCAGTAGATAAATAGGTGAGTGAACCATGGCATATTCAGACAATGAAATCTTATTCAACACTACAAATAAATGAGCCATTAAGCCATGAAAGACATGAAGAAACCTTAGGTGCATACGTATTATTAGGTGAAAGACACCAATGAAAAGCTACATGCTGCATGATTCCAACTGTATGACACTGTGGAAAAAGCAAAACTATAGAGACAATAAAAATATAAGTGATTGTCAGAGATTTGGGGGAAAGAGGAGCAAATTGGTAGAGCACAGAGGATTCTTAGGGAAAGTGCTCTAAGGACTTAGAATGAAGACATGCCATTGCACATTTGTCAAAACCCATAGAAAGTACAATTCCAAGAGTAAACCCTAATGTAAACTATGATTATGGGTGATACAGGTATATAAATATAGGTTCATCAATTTTTTTACAAATGACACACTAGTGGGGGATACTGGTAAGGGATGAGGCTATACTTGTGTAGGACAGGGGCTAGATAGGAAATCTCTAATATTGCCGTGAACTTAAAACAATTCTTTAAAAAGATGTGAAATGAAAGATCTTTCCATCTTCTAAGGTCTTCTTCAGTTTCTTTCTTTAGTTTTCAGTAGTTTTCATTGTAGAGGTCTTTTACCTCTTTTGTTAGATTGGTTCCCAAGTATTTTATCTCTTTTTTTTTTTTTTTTTTTCTCTTGAGGCTATTGTGAATGGGGAGCCTTAGAAGATGGAAATATCCCCTATGCTTCTGGATAGGCAGAATTAATGGTCATACTACCAAAAGTGTTACACAGATTAAATGTAATTCCTATTAAAATTCCAATGACATTCTTCATAGAACTAGAAAAAGCAATCATGAAATTCATTTGGAAAAATAAGAGTCCCAGAATAGCCAAAGCAATCCTTAGCAAGAAGAGTAAAGCAGGAGGCATCACAATACCAGACCTTAAACTATACTACAGAGCAGTAGTAACAAAAATGGCATGGTACTGGCACCAAAACAGACATAAAGGTCAATGGTACAGAATAGAAGAGAGACAAACACACAAATACCTTTTTCTCATACTAGACAAAGGTGCCAGAAACATTCATTGGATAAAAGATAGCTTCTTCAACAAATGGTGCTGCAAAACTGGAAATCCATATGTAACAAAATGAAATTAAACCCCTATTTGTCACCCTGCATGATCCACTCAAAGTGGATCAAAGACAGGCACTGGACATAGACCCTGTACCTAACAGAAGAAAAAGTAGACCCAAATCTTCACCATGTTGGCTTAGGAACTTCCTAAAAAAGACTCCTAAAGCACGATAAGTAAAATCAAGAATCAATAAATGGGATGGTATCAAACTAAAAAGCTTCTTCTCAGCAAAGGAAACAATCAGTAACATGAAGACAGACCCTCCAGAATGGGAGAAAATCTTTTCCCACACACACCTCAGATAGAACACTAATCTCCAGAAGCTATAAAGAACTCAAAAAACTTACCAAAGAAAACCCAAATAACCCAATCAATAAATGGGCAAAGGAACTGAACAGGCACATCACAAAAGAAGAAATAATCAATCAACAAATGTTGAAAAAATGTTCACATCTCTAGCAATTAGAGAAATGCAAATTAAAACTATTCTAAAGATTTCACCTCACTCCAGTCAGAATGGAAATTATCAAGAATACAAGTAACAATAAATGTTGGCAAGAATGCGGGGAAAAGGTACACTCATACATTGCAGGTGGGACTGAAAATTGGTGCAACCATTATGGAAAGTAGTATGGAGATCCCTCAAACAACTGGAATGGAACAACCATTTGACCCAGCTCTCCCACTCCTCGGTTTGTACCCAAAGGACTTAAAATCAGCATACTTTGGTGACACAACCACATCAATGTTATAGCAGCTCAATGCACAATAGCTAAACTATGAAACCAACCTAGTTGCTCTTGGAAAGATGAACAGATAAAGAAAATGTGGTATATGAACACAATGGAATATTACTCAGCCATAAAGAAGAATGAAATTATGGCATTTGCTGGTAAATGGGTAGAGCTAGAGACTATCATGTTAAGTGAAATAAGCCAATACCCCAAAAAACCAAAGACTGAATATTTTCTCTGATACACATGCTAATTCACAATAAGTAGAGGAGGCTAGAGAACAATAGAGGTACTTTGGATTAAGCAGAGTACAGTGAAGGGAAGGGAGGGGATATGGGGGTAGAAAGGATAGGAGAATGAATCAGACTTATTACCCTGTGTGCACATATGACTACATGACTGGTGTGATTCTACATCATGTACAACCAAAAGAATGAGTTATACTCCACTTATGTATGATGTGTCAAAATGCATTCTGTCATGATCTTGCTGATAAGCAGATGTGACACATAATGGGAGGTGGGAGGGGGCAAGAATGGAGGAAGGAGGGACTGTATAGAGGGAAAAGAGAGGTGGGAGGGGTGGGGGGGAAGGAAAAAATAACAATGAATCAAACACTATTACCCTGTGTAAATGTATGATTACACAGATGGTATGCCTCTACTTCATGTACAGAGAAATAAGATGTATCCCATTTGTCTACAATAAAAATAAATTTTAAAAAATGTATTCTGTCATGTATAACTGATTAGAACAAATAAAAATAAATAAGATTTGGAAATAAAAAAATACTATTAGGACTTTAGGTTTGCATTGAATTCAATTTATAGAGAACTGTCATCTTTACAACATTGAATGTTTCATGGGTCATATATACTTCCATTTTTTTAGGTTATCTTTAATTTTTCTTAATGTTTCATAATTATCTATGTCTTAAATATATTTCCTCAAACTTGTTTATAGGTATTTAAGATATCTATCTATTGTAAATGATATATTTTGTGGTTTATTTTCTATATATTTTTTCTATATATAGAAATAAATTTTTGCATATTAGATTTGTATGCAGTGACAAAATAAGGAGGACAAAAAAAAAACATAAAGCAGAAGTGCTCTTTGGAAGAGAAATAAGGATGGCTCATGAGAAAGAGGCTGCAAGAATCCAACTGAATGTCAGTTCCCAAGGTTCTCATAGAGCTCCATTATTTTCTGAGGTTACTTGAAAGAGTCTGTACTCCTTGAAACAAACACATTAACCAAGCCATGGTCATCTTTGACTATCAATGCCCTTGTGAATTAATTGCATCTTTGACTATCATGAACCACTTGTGAATTGATTGCATTTGTTTCTATTATCTGTTGATTCCCTTGTTTTCCCATGGTACAGTGCCATCTCTTGGCTTTCCTTGTGATTTTTTAAAAAATTCTACACCTTGAATCCAAAATATTATAGAGGCCCCAATGGTGTCATATACCTTCACAGATTTACCTTTACTCTGTTAAGCAGAAAGAATTCAATCAGAAACTAAGCTAAATGGGTTGTAGCACTGGTATAATTCAGTCTACCTCTGGCCTTCCTCTAGTTCTAAGGTATACATACATAGGCATATTCAATATCATATGTATTATATATAATCTATATTTAATTTGAAATTGAATGGATAGTTTTTAAAATTTTAATCCATATTTCCATTTATTCTCAAAGGAAGCACTGATATACTGAAAATTCCTGCATCCTACCTGAAAGAATTTAAGATATTATCATTTATATTCCTTTTTCTTTTTTCCTTAAAATTTTTACTGGGAAATAATACTTATATATTATTATGGGATACATTATAATTCAATTCATGTATATATTGTGTAATGATCAAATCAGGATAATAAGCATTTCCATCAAACATAAATCATTTTTTGTGCTGGGAATTTTGTATTCTTCTAGTCATTTTGATATATAGATTATTTTAACCCTATTGTGTCACATAAAATCAGAACTAATTCCTTTTCTTTGTGTTTTGGTGCCTCTTATTTAACTTCTTTTTGTCCTCCTCTCTTCTGACCACTATTCCTCCTCTTCTATAAGAGGAGTTTCCAGAAATGGTGAGAACACGTGGTGTGTTTGCCTCTGTGTCTGGCTTATTTCACTTAACATATGCTTTCCAGTTCCATCCAAGTAACTGCAAATGACAATTTCATTATTTTTATGACTGAATAATGTTCCATGGTGTATATGCATCCACATTTTATTTATTAATCCACGGATAGGCACCTTGCTTGATTCCATATCTTGGCTCTTATGAATAGTGCCGCAATAAACATGGGAGTACAAGTCTATCTTTGTTATAATGATTTCATCTTCTTTGGATGTTTACTCAGTAGTAAAATTTGCTGGATTATATTACAGTACTATTTCTAGTTTTTAAAGAAATCTTCATACTGTTTTCTGTAAAATGGCTGCACTAATTTATATTCCCACCAACAATGTATTTCTCTGCATTCTTGGTTCTCCTTTCTCTGCATCCTCACCAACATTTGTTATTTTTTTGTCTTTTTAATGACAGTCATTCTAACTGGGGTGAGATAATCTCTCATTGTCATTTTGATTTACATTTGCCTGATTAGTAAGATCGAGCATGATTTCATATACAAGTTGGTCATTTATTTCCATGTCTTCTATTAAGAAGTGTCTTTTCAGATCTTTAGCCCATTTTCAAAACTGCATATTTTGGTTTTTGGTGTTCAGTTCTTTGAGTTACTTGTGTATTCTGGATATTAATCTCTTGTTAGATGAATAGTTGGAAAATATTTCCTCCCATTCTGTAGGTTGTCACTCTGTTGATTATTTTCTTAGCTGGGTAGAAACTTCTTAATATGATACAATCCCATTTGTTTATTTTTACTTTCATTGCCTGTGCCTTTGGAATCCTTTGTAAAAATATCAGTGCTTTGTCACCAGTGTTTTAAAACTTTTCCCCTATATTTTCTTATAGTAATTTCATAGTTACAGGTTTTATATTTAGGTTTTGTTCCATGTTGATGAGAGGAAGGGATCTAGTTTCATTCTAGATCCAAATTTTCCAACACAATTTATTAAAATGGCTATTCTTTCTCCACCATATGCTCTTGGTTCCAGTTGGCCAGGGCTGGGGAGCTCAATAGTAGGGTACTTGCCTAGTATGCACAAGACCCTTGGTTCAATCCCTAACCGTGCCAAAAAACTCTGTGTGTGTGTGTGTGTGTATCAAATATTCCTGAGTTTTCTGTTCTGATCCATTTGTATGTGTTGGTTTTAATGCCAGTAATGTGCTGTTCTATTGCTATAGCTTTATAAAATGAAGTCAGGTAATGTAAAAACTCCAGCTTTTCGTTTGTTTGTTTTTTTCCTCAGGATTGCTTTAGTTTACTGTGGGTCTTTTGTTATTTCCTATATATATTTTTAATTACTTTTCCTATTTCTTCAAAGAAAGTCATTGGTATTTGGGAATTACTTTGGATCTATATATCATTTTGGATAGTATGATCATTTTAACAATATTCTTTTTTTCTTTCAACTCATGAATACAGGCTTATCTTTCCTTTTGTGTATATTATTTCTATTTCAGCAAGTTCAGCAACTGGTTTTTCTGTGTTGGTTTTTGGATCCTATGATTTACTAGTTATCAGTTCTAACATCTTTTAGATGGACCGTTTAGGTTTTTCTGTGTATAAAATCATGTCATCTGCAAACATGGGTAATTTAACTTCTTCCTTTCCAATTTGCATGCCCTTTTTGTTTTTCTTTCCCTTGCCTAATTGCTCTTGCTAAGACTTCCAAAACTTTGTTAAATGTAGCAGTGAAAATGGACATCCTTTTTGCCAATCACAGAGGAAACACTTTCAGCTTTTACCCCTTCGGTACCATATTGATTGTGGTTTGTCATCTATAGCCTTTGTTATTTTGAGTTATGGTCCTTGTATAATTTGCTAAATGCTTTTCTCATGAAGGGATGTTGAATCCTATCACTTACTTTTCGGCTTTTATTGAGATAAATTGATTTTGTTCTTTATTCTGTGGGTTTGTTGTATCATATTTGCATATTTGAACTGTCCTTGCATCCCTGGAATGAATCCCACTTGCTCACTTTGTATGATATTTTTGATGTGCATTTCTAGCATTTTATTGGTAATTTTGGCATCTCTGTGTCCATGGATTTACTTTTCTTTTTTGTTGCATTTTTGTCCACTTTCTAGAGTAATGCTAATCTCATTAAAAGAGCTTGACAGACTTCCTTCCATTTCAGATTTTTGGAATAGTTTTAAAAAACTGGATTCATTCTTCTTTTAAATGTTTTGTTAAAACTCAGCAATAAAGCCATCAGGTCCTACACATTTTTAAAATGGGAGACTTTTAATTACTGCTTCAATGTCACTACTCGTTATTGGTCTATTTAGATTTTCTGTCTTCTTGATTCAATTTTGGTAGATTGCATGTGTTCATGAATTTATCCATTTCCTCTAGGTTTTCCAGGTTGTTTTTCTTTTTAATCATAAAATTGTTCAGAGTAGTTTCTTAAGATCCTTTGTAGTTCTGTGCTATCAGTTACAGTGTGTTGTTTTTCATTTCTGATTCTATTTATTTGGGTCTCCTATCATTTAGTCTAGAAAAGGTTTATCAATTGTTTATCTTTCCAAAATAATCAACTTATTAGTTGATCTTTTATTTAGTTTTGATTTTATTTATGCTCTGATATTTCTTTCCTCCTACTAATTCTGGGTTTGTTTTGTTCTTACTTTTCTAAGTCTGTTAGGTATATTCTTAGGTTTATTTGAGATGTTTCTGTTGTTTTGATGTGTACCTCTATTGCTATAAATGTCCTTCTCTATCACTTTTTTGGTATTCTACAGATTTGATATATTAGGCTATCATTTTCATTTTGTTTCAAGAAATTCTTTGGTTTCCCTTTTGGTTTCTTCAATTACCCACTGGTCATTTAGGAGCATGTTGCTCAATCTCTATATATTTGTATATTTTTCCATTCTCTTATATTGATTTGTAGTTTTATTCAGTTGTGGCCTAAGATAAATGATATGATTTCAGTTTTTGACTGAGATTTATTGATTTATGGCATAACATATGACCTATTTTGGAGAATGTTTCATGTCCTGATGAAAATGAATGTTTTGCTGCTGCTGGGTGAAATGTTCAATAAATATCTGTTAGGGCCATTTACTCTGTAGCATGGTTCAACTCAGCTGTTTCTTTGTTGATTTTCTCTCTGAATTATCTGACCACTAAGGAAAGTGGAGTGTTGAAGTCCCCAACTATTATTGTATTAGAGTCTATTTTTCCCTTTATATCTAATATTTGCTTTATATATTTGGGTTTATATATTAGGGTTATCCAATGTCAAGTGCATATAGTTTTTTATTTAAAGTCTGCTTTTATCTGATATGAGAATAGCTACTTCTGCTTCCATTTGGCTTCCATTTGTGTTATATCGTTTTCCAGCACTTCACTTAACAGCCTGTATATATCTTCAACAGTGAAATGAGTTTCTCATAAACAGTATACAGTGTTGGGTCTTGTTTATTTTAATCCATTCAGTCTGAATTTTTGAAATTATTCCATATATACTCAAAGTTGTTATTCATAGGCATATATGTTGTCCTGTCATTTTGCTTTGTTTTATATATTCTTTGTTCTTTTCTACCTCTCTTATTTCTATTTGTGATTTGGTAATTTTCTGCTATACTAAGGTTTGATTATCTTTTTTTTCTATCTATCTATCTATCTGTTCTTCTAGTGAGTTTCGTACATTTGTATGATTTCATGATGGTGGTTATTATCTTTTTGTTTTCTAGTATAGGACTCCCCTTAAGTATTTCTTGTAGCCTGAAGTGGTAGTGATGAGTTCTCTTCATTTCAGCTTCTTTGGGAAAGACTTTCTCTTTAATTTCTGAAAGGATGTTTTGCTGTGTATTACATTCTTATATTCCACTCTAATTCTAAAGGGCATTCCTTTATGTAGGAATTGATGCTTTTTTCTTTCTTCTTTTAGAATTCTCTTTGTGTCAAACTGGGTGTGGTGATGCATGCCTGTGGTGATGCATGACTGGGACAGGAGGATTACAAGTTGGAGGCCAGCCTCAACAATTTAATAAGACCCTGTCTCAAAATTAATTTTTTTTTTTTAAGAAGAGGTGACGGTGATATAACTCAATAGTGTAATGCTCCTGAACTCAACCCCCAATACCAAAAAAGAACTCTCATTTTATCTTGTACTTTTGACCTTTGACTATAATATGCCTTGATGATGGTTATTTTTGGTGGACTCTTCTTGGACCCTGAACTTCCTGTAGCTAGATGTTCTTATCCTTTTGAAGATTTGGGAAGTTTTCAGGTATTATTTTTTGAAATATATTTTTAGTCCCCTTTCCCTTTTTTTCTTTCGGGATTTTCATAATGCAAATACTTGTTCAATTAATTTGTATCCCAGATGTTTCATAGGCATTTGTCATTCTTTTGAAATCGTTTTTTTTTTTTTTTCCTTTGTCTGGGTTAATTCAAAAAAATCTGTCCTTAAGTTCAGAAATTCTGCTTCTAGTATGTTGTGGAAGCTTTCAAATGTGTTTTTTGTTGACTTGATGGATGGTTTTAGCTCCAAGATTTCTGATTGGTTCTTTATTATTTCTACCTCTTTTGTGAATTTTAAATTCATATTATGGATTGGTTTTTTTCCTCTTTGTATTGACTTTCTTGCATTTGAGTTCCTTAGGATCATTATTTTAATTTTTTTTCAGATATTTTGTAGATTTCCTTCAAATTGGGATCTATTTTTGGAATTATTATGCTCCTTTGTGGGTTTTGTTTCCTTTTATGGTTTTTGTGCCCCTGTGTTGATGTCTGCACATCTGATGTAATACCTTCTCCAGTTTTATGGAGTACTTTTTGTAGAAAAATGTTTTTTCATTCAACAGGAAGATAGGTGTTAATTGGGTAGGTGCTATGCTTTGGAGGTAAGCTCAAAAGTATAGCTTCTGTGTGACATCTTCAGCTGTGATTGACATTAGCAATGTCTATGAGTGCCTCAATAGTTTAGACTGCAGTGGTTCATGAAAGTAGCTGTATGACTTTGTAGCAGATATAGGCTACATGTGATATATATGCCTCCAGCAAACACCCAGACAGTTAGAGGGGTCGTTACATCTGAACTACCTCCTAAAGACCATTAAGAAACCATTGCTATGGATTTTATAACATACCTGTCTTCCTCAAGGATGACATTTAATCCTGACAGTAGTAGATATGCTTAGTAAAATGACTCTATTACCTTTATTGAGTCTACTTTCCCTTAGATACTATTAGTATAGTCATCAGAATTTTCTGCCACCATTTACTTGGACACAACCTTTTACCCCACAGTTATAACTGTGAAAAGCACTGCTAAAAGACTTCTTTTAACTTAAAAGAATTTTTATTCTTCTACTCACCATTCAAATGGAGGGAAGAGAAACCAAGTTTTACCTGAATGTTGGAAAAATATCCTACTACTGCATGTAATAATATAACACTCCTGGTTCCTTTATCTAATCATTGAAAATATGCATATAATTACTGCATTCTACATAGTAATTTTTATTTCCACCTACTTTTTCTCTGCACCACTGGTTAATTTCAGAAAGCACCACCAATCAATAGCTAGAACAGACTGTAGAAAAAAAACTAAAAAGACTTAGAGTAAATACACCTTTTAATGTCCTAAGCAATAGACAACAGTCATGGGAAGATATCTCCAAGCTGAAGACACCATTTCCCTGTAGGACATATCCATATTATGCATTTTATCTATAAATTTCATACAGCTGTTCAGGGTCATAGATGTAACCAGTCACCTCACATTTAGCCTTTAGTTGTATGTTCAGAGTCACCCCCTCTTCTGCTGCTCCCCAATCCCCCACTTTTTTACCCCCTACTCCCAAAACCAGAAGGTATGTAAAAAGTTAATTCCAAAACCCCTGTCCAGCTTTGAAATATGCTAAAATGGGAGCCCATTTTCTAAAACTATGAAGTTTTAAAACATGTTGGCTTCAACCCTTCTACCACTAAAATCTATGCCTTTAAGTTAAAACTAAATTACTACATGTATGGTGGAAAATACACAGATAAAACATAATTAAACAAGAAGAAATTACTAAGGATACCATATTTGGGGAAGCAGGGAGAGGGTATATAGCCAGCATAGCCAAAGGTTTTTTGTTGTTTGTTTTTACTACACATTCATATGCATTAAACCACTGATAATCTTATGTTTTTAAAGCATTCATAGTAACATTTTCTAGAATTGTAGAAGTTATATAGAATATATTGGAAACAAGGCAAAACAAGAACTTAGAAACCAGTTTTAATAATTTTGTTAAATTATTCAAATTATAATTGTTATTTTAATACATTATATCAATTACTTTAAGCAAATACACAGATGTTTTACTTTCTTAGATGCAATAAGTCTCTACTTGAGAACTTCAACTTTAATCTAGAGTTTTCAAACACTGATATGGTTGCACAGCCTTTGAAAAGCCTTTGGGCACAAAACTGGTAAAATGTGGTTTTAGTTATTGGCATGCCTGTGCAACAAAGCATTTGGGAGGCATGACTGACAGGCCAGGAGTGTGTATAAGGTGGAACCTATGCTTATGTCTGCTTCAGTGACTTTATTAGACACACCCTAGTTGTAAATTGTAAACTGTCATTCAAAGTAGCATAGTGATGTTTTAAACAAGTCAGGTTATAATACTCCTACTTCTTTTGCCTTAATGCCTTAAGGTAAATTCAGAAAATGCTCCTATGTTTTGGCTCATAAAAGCATCCATCTGGAAAAAAACCGAAATAACAACCCCTAATAGTAAAGAGCAATGCAGAGATTTATGATACTATGCATACATATAAACTATATTTAAGCACCACAATTAGCTAATTTAGCTTTCATTATAGTTCCACAGCTATTTCAGATTGAGGACATAGAAAATCATTCTATTAATTTTTTGTAGCAGGTTTTAAAGCAGTATTTTAAAACACACTATTAATACCATACATTGAATTTAAATGGATACTAATACAAACTTCACTAGAGACTGTTACTTTCTTTATAATTATTGAACAATCTATTTGAAAGCATCCTATATTTTATGAGAAATGCCTAATATTACCTTAAAGCAGTAAAAGCAGAAATATATTCACATCATAATTTTCTATGCTTTCTATGTAAACTATGATTTTGAACTGAAATAAATAAATAAATATTAGTTTAATGAATTCTTTATAGTCTAAATATTCCTTCCTGATTATAAGATAATCTGCTCTTAATCATTCTTATTAAAACTAATAAGAACTAATCAAAAAACCCTCAAAAGTCTACAGAGAGATCCAATATAGTCAGTGAAAATCCCCATAAACCCCTCCTTCTTCCTTGATCAAAAGCCATACTTGAAATAAAATAATTTTGTTGTCTAAATTTCAGTAAGGTAGTAATTCACGTCAATTCAATAGATAAGTATTAAAGGTTTTAATCCTTTTAAATGAATTATCAAACTGAATTCTGGTCAGTGCTCAAACTTTCAGGTAAAGATTATTTTGTGCTCAATATCTTAATGTTCAATAGTGACACTTCTAATTTTTCATTTATGAAGCACATGCACACAGAGGTAACCGTAAAGGATATTAGGTACTCTAGTTTTTTTCTTTAGGTTTGATTGTGAGATTCTTGAAGTTTTCTTTTTAAGATAGACCAAACCCAAAACTATGTCTTAGGAAGCCTATTTATTTGACAAGAAAGAAAAGATAAACACCTGTAAGTTGATGTTTAAAGCCCAAACTAGTTTTGAAGAAACAAGAAAGGGAAAGCTAATAGTTCAAATTTCAGTCACTTTTCATCTAAGCCCATCAATGTGTGCACTGGTCCATTAATTATGTGGCCCAGCACAAAATGATATGTTAGTCTTCCCTTTTACCCTAAGATGACAGCTGTTAAGATTTCAGTTCAAGAGAAAGAAAGCTATTTCAAATACTTTGTTAATCTCAAGAATTTACCTAAGTCATAAATGAAAATGAAAAGTTAACTAATTAAGGATCAAGCCAATTGTTTCTTTCATCACTCTGTTAGAACCAAGATAAAATTGGGGGAGTTGTAAAACTCAGAATCCTAATGGACCCAGCTTTTCTAAGTTTATGAAATACTTTAAAGCACAAATCAGCAAAATTTTTTTGTATATGGATTGAGAGTAAATATTTTAGGCTCTTTGGGATAGATAATTTGTCACAACTACTCAACTATACCCTTATAGTGCAAAAGCATCTACAGTAGACAGGGTATGCCTCCTGTCTAAGCCATAACAGAATGCCATTTAAAGTATTTCTCCTAGGTGAACTTGATTCAATGTCCTTATAGCACATTATTGTTATAGTAGTTTTAAGGAGAAAACATTTGTTTTCAGTATAAAATCTTTGGTTACATTTATTCCATTAAAATTTTTCCAATGCTTTTATATTTTTAGGGGAAAAAAAGCAACTAAATTTGGCCATTTCCTAAATTACATACTGTAGATGAGTTTTACACTTGTATAAAATCAATGTTTTTATTTTTAATTTTTATGAATTAGTTTTACTCAAAGGAGTTTCTGTAAAATTTGAAAAAACATCAAAAACTTTTTTGAATAACTGATACACATGGTTCAGAATTCAAAAGTTACCAGTTTCTAGTGAAAAGTTCTACTTACAAACCTGATTGGTATTTATTCCAGTTTCCTCTTCAAGGCAAGTATTATTACCAGTTATATGGATATATGTTTATATAGTTCATAATTATGTATGTTATTTATAATTACATATGAATATTATATAATTTTATAGTATAATCATTTTTTAAATTTTTTTCTGATGATAAACTAACACATATATAAAATTCAAACATTGAGAAAATGCTTAATTTGGTAAATGAGTTCTATATAATGCCACCCACCAGGAATCTTAAGATATTGAGTATTTTCTAATTTTTTCCCTTTCACATGTTTTTAGCAAAATATGGTCATTCTTCCCCAAAACAAATAACCCAATCAATAATATGCAAACTAACTAAACAGGCACTTCACAGAAGAAGAAATACTGATGGTCAACAAATATATGAAAAAATGTTCAACATCTCTACCAATTAGAGAAATGCAGATTAAAACTACACTGAGATTCCATCTCACTCCAGTCAGAATGGCAATTATCAAGAATACAAGTAACAATAAATGTTGGCAAAGACATGGGGAAAAAGGTTCACTCATACATTGCTGATGGGACTGAAAATTGGTGCAACCACTCTGGAAAGCAGTATGAAGATTCCTTAGAAAACTTAAAATGGAACCACCATTTGATCTAGTTATCCAAACTCCTTGTCATATACCCAAAGGACTTAAAATCAGCATACTACAAGTGATGCAGCCACATCAATGTTTATAGCAGTTCAATTCACAATAGCGAAGCTATGGAACCAACCTAGTTGCCCATCAACAGAAGAATGGATAAAGAAAATGTGATAAATATACACAATGGAATATTACTCAGTCATAAAGAAGAATGGGGAGGCGAGGGCAAGAGCACGGGAGCGGCACGCCCAGCCCTGCCCTCCACCGTGACTCCCAGCAGGCTCTGCCCACGAGTTCCCGCACTCCGTCCCTGGACAGATCTACTCTACCCGCTGCTCCCCGGGTTTGGCATGCTCCGCTCCTTCCTAGTCCCCAGCTCTGTGCAGCTGAGCTCTGGGTAGTTGGCCCTTCGCAAGCACAGCAAGAAACGTGCACTTCCTAATTTGGAAAAAAGAAAAAGGGGACCTGAGGGCTTAGACTGCCCGCCTCTTGGAGACTTTTCTAGCCTCCTCACTCCTGGGGTTTTGCTGACTTTGTGCCAAGGCCAGAAGAGCTGTGTAGATGTGCACTGAGTCTAATGACAGAAGCCAAAAAGGGATAGAAAATAACCGCTTGAATCCCTTCAGTTAAAAGTGGAACTAATAAATAGAAAAAAAAAAAAAATTGGGAGCGATGATGAGGGTCTGCTAAGGAAAAAAAAAAAATCTGTTGAATTCCAGTTCTTAGATCCATCCAGTGATATTTGGGATTAGAACAAGAGCAGATTCAACAAGGCAAAGCAATTCCTCTTCCCCCTCTTGAGGCCTGCAGACTGGCCCAGGAGACAGGATTTGCTTTGTAAAACAGACAAAGTAATGGCAGATGTGTCAGAGGAGGCCCTTGGAGCCCAGGTCAGACTTGAGATTCAGTTGCTGTTACTGTCAGCTGGCACCCCTGCTTAGGGTGAGGTAGGATGCAAGGGAAGGGAAAAGAAACTGTAACCTTCAATCTGAGAAGCTCAGGCCTGGGGTTGTGGCTCAGTGGTAGAGTGTTTGCTTAGCACGTGTGAAGCACTGGGTTGAATCCTCAACACCACATAAAAAAATAAATAAAAGGTATTGTGTCCATCTACAACTAAAACAATATTAAAATAATCTAAGAAGCTTGATAAACACCCTCACCTTTACTCTCCAAGCCTATCAAGAACACAAGCAACAATAGGTGTTGGAGAGGATGTGGGGAAAAGGTACACTCATACATTGCTGGTGGAGCTGCAAATTAGTGCAGCCACTCTGGAAAGCAGTGTGGAGATTCCTCAGAAAGCTTGGAATGGAACCACCATTTGACCTAGCTATCTCACTCCTCGGCCTATACCCAAAGGACTTAAAATCAGCATACTACAGAGATAGAGCCACATCAATGTTCATTGCTGCTCAATTCACAATAGCCAGATTGTGGAACCAACCTAGATGTCCTTCAATTGATGAATGGATAAAGAAACTGTGCTATATATATACCATGGAATATTACTCAGCCATAAAGAATGATAAAATTATGGCATTTGCAGGCAAATGGATGAAATTGTAGAATATCATGCTAAGTGAGATAAGCCAATCTCAAAAAACCAAAGGACAAATGATCTCACTGATAAGCGGATGATGACACATAATGGGGGGGTGGGAGGGGTTAGGGTTAGGGTTAGGGAGAGAGGGGCAAGAATGGAGGAAGGAAGGACTATATAGCAGGAAAAGAGGGGTGGGAGGGGTGGGGGAAGGGAAAAAATAACAATCAAACACCATTACCCTATGTAAATTTATGATTACACAAATGGTATGCCTTTACTCCATGTAGAAACAGAGAAACAACATGTATCCCATTTGTTTACAATTTTAAAAAATTTTTTAACAAAAAATCTTGACAAGCTGTATATCAGCATATGTATACTGACCCCCTTCTCTTTTTATAGCTATAATGTTCAGTTGCATATATCAAAATTTGTTTAGCCAATATCCTGTTGGCTGGTACTTAGGTTATTCCATTTTTTACTAAAATTAGTATTGCCCAAGTATTTTGAGAAGATGGCATCACTTTATTTGAATCTCCCTGAAATCCCTCATAATGAAAAGGCAACTAGAACCCCAAAACCTGTAGACAGAATCTATAACCAAACAGTAGCAACATATTTTTCATAAGCCCCCAAATATAAGTGGATGGAACAAATCAACAGCTACAAGGTCCACTAACACTTGATTGAGAAGACCCAAAGTATGTGTTGATGCAATGTGATTTCTGTGTGGTGTTTTGAATACTGACGTGAAAAAATTCAATGAACCATAGGTAAATGACAGAAATAACTAAGTCTTTTAAGACAATCAAATGTTTAGTCAACTAAGTAGTGATATACATGAATAGGTGACTGATGGTCCCAGTGTCCTTACCTACTAATTCAGTGAAAGCACAGCCAAGAGAACAGGCTCTGGCGTGGACAGCTGGAAAAGAAGACCCTTTGAGCTTGACTCTAGCCTGGCAGAATAAACAGACATAAAAGGTAATATTAAGTGGGAGGCACACCTTGAGGCTATGGGCCAGGAGCAGCCTTCTAGGTCATCTGTGAAGTATAGAACTCTCTTCACTGACCCAGAAAGGGGAGGGGAGGAAATGAGCCCCAGTGGGCTCTCACTTCAAGTACCCAGTCACACCAAGTAAGTACAAACCTCTTCAAAGACAGTGGAAGTTAGGGAGTTAGGCTGGAGTAGGATACTTGTGAAACAGTAATGCAAGTGTCCCTAGGGAGGGCCAAAACCTCCTATAGAAAGGCTCACTTGATCTTAATTTTCAGTATGAATAGAGAGCATGAAAGCAGGGACACACAAAACTTTATGGGAGAAGCAGAGAGGTAAGGGAACTTTCATGGTTCTGAGAGATGGAGAATTAACGTACCAACTGGAAAATTATTCTCAGAACAGTCACAGAACTGGAAGGAACTTTGTAGGTTCCGAATTATAGATTAAAGAGAACTGAGGAAAGGTAGAGAGGTAGTGGAATGTTTTAGATGCTATCCTATGGATGCTTCACACTAACAAACCAAAATATTCTTTCTAGGTAAATCTTCAAACTGAGGAGAAACAGTTTAGAGTAGAGCCCGAATTGATCATAACAGGAACAACAGGGAAAGAGGAAAAAGAATATAGATGGGGGCTGGGGATGTAGCTCAGTGGTAGAGCGCTTGCCTAGCATGGTTGAGGCACTTGGTTCGATCCTCAGCACCACATAAAATAAAACAAAGTATAAAAAAAACATAGAAATTAAAGGGAGTAAAACAGGAGACTGTATTTATGACTACTTGATAAACATAATATACTCAGGAATTCCAGACCTATAAAGGTGAAAAACCTCTCTTGGCCCACCCTTCTCCCTTATAAGTATAGAAAAACTAGCTTACCATAAAAATTTTCAAGACTAAAGGTTTACAATCAAATTACATACAAAGTTACTTTTAAAAACCGAATAAGGATCAGTGAAAACACTCCAGGAAGTCATGCCCACAAATAGATGAAAATTGACCCTAATATTTTAAAACAATTTTAAATCATACATAATAATCACATAATGATAGGTAGAAGTTATGGAAGAATAACATAAATCAAGATTATGGAAACCCAGGAATGAGTGATTTAGAGGAGGAAACACTTAAAAATCATAAATGGAGAGAAAAGATTCAAGAAAAAAAAAATGCTGGAGAAAGATAAGAGTCAAAGAAGATGCAATATACGTATGTGATAAGAATTCCTAAAGAAGAAAAACAGTATAATAGGAAAAGTACTTTAAAATTTTTAAATAAACTTTATTTATTTATTTATTTATTTATTTATTTATTTATTTATTTTGCGGTGCTGAGGATTGAACCCAGGGCCTTGTACTTGTGAGGCAAGCACTCTATCAACTGAGCTATATCCCCAGCCCTAAAATAAACTTTTAAAAAAATTTCCTAAAATTGGAAAAAAAAAAGCTTTATAATACTAATGAAAGGACATACCACATATCTGGAAGCATCAGCTCAAGTTGGACACTATCAAGATATATTCAAATAAAATCCATTGAACATTCATACAAAAAGTCCAAGTCTTTTTGAAGGAAAAAAAATTAGACCATGATCACTTTTTGACAGCAACACTTTATGATAGAACATAATATAGTAAAGTATTTAAGGTATTTAAGGAAAAACATAAGCCATTCTTGGGAAAGCTAGAAAATGAGATTCAAACAACCAAAATAACTAGAGACATGTACATGAGGACTAGTGGTGAATATATTAATATTCTACCTATGAAACTGTATGATGCTGCTAGCCATAAAAGCACAAATACTGTGTGATTCCAATCATAAAAATCAGTCAAAAATCATAGAAATAAAACAGAAAGGTAGCTGTCAAGGACTTAGGGGGAGGAGAGAGGGAAATTTCATATTTGATGAGGAGAGTTTCAGTTTTGCAAGATGAAAAAGTTCTAGAGATCTGTTTCACAACTATGTGGGTATACTTTACTGAATACTTAAAAGGGGACAATGCTGCAACACAGTGTAACTATCAAAGTGACAGAATAAGAAGAATTTGAAACAAAAGTGGAGTAAGTACAATAATTGCCTTGCAGGTACTGGCAAATAGTTTCAGTATTGTTCACAGTAGGGAACCAACAGACATTGCTTTCCTAGAAATGATAGATGCCTAGGGATTATTTAAAGGTATAGATACAAATGTAACTATTGGAATAAATATAAACCTTAAGTATTAAGGAATTATATATGAGGAGACTGGAGTTGTGACTCAGTGGTAGAGCACTTGGCATGTGTGAGGCCCTGGGTTCAATACTCAGCACCACATATAAATAAATTAAAAGATCCATTGACAACTAAAAAAATATTTTTAAAAAAATTATATATAAACATAAAATAAGGCAAACAACATAGATAGACTCTATGTGTACACAGTCAGCCTTCCATACCCACAGGTTCCGCATCCATGGATTCAACCAACTAAACTGAAAATATTTAGGGGGAAAAAAGTAAACATGTACAAACTTTTTCCCTTGTCATTACTCGTTAAACATTTAAGTATTAACTATATAGCATTTACAGTGTGCTAGGTATTACAAGTAATATAGAGATGATTTAAAGGCTATGGGAAGATGTGCATAGGTTATATGCAAATACTAGACCATTTTATGGAAGGGACTTGAGCGTCCACAGATTTTGGATGTGTGGGAGCTCCTGGAACCAATCTGTCACACCAAAGGAAGACTGTATGATTATGAAACAATATGACAAATCTGAGGACAGTTATAAAGATCATATCAACAAATGGAAATGAGCTTAACTCATTTATTAGACTAGATAACAAAAAAATAGACTAGATAACAAAAATTCAACACTATGCTGCATATAAGACATAATAGATTATGGGCAGTGGAGGAGAGGAAAAAGGAGAGAATGATTCAGAAAGGTTAAAAAGTATAAAGATGCAGACAAATGAAATAAGAGATCACATTCTTGGTATCTGGTAAGGCAGAATTCAGACTAAAAAGAGAAAGAAGGACACTTAAGCTAAAAACTGCAATATACAATGAAGATTTAACACTTTCTAGAACTTCCAACAGTAGCCACAGCTTTCATGAAGAACTTAGATATCCAAGGAGAAATAGAACTAAAAGGAGACTTCAATATACCTGACTCAATTATAAAAAGATCAAGTAGACAAAAAAAAAAGAGTGGATACAGAACACTTAATCAGTGAGATCTTTCAGATCTCTAATAAACTCTGAAAAGGGAGGGTATACTTTTTTTGAGTGCTCATGGAAACATACAGGACAAATTTGCCATTTCCTAGGCTATAATGAAAATTCAGCAAACATCAATAAACTTCAAAGAATAGAAATAATGCAGAAAAATGTACAAAATATAATTAAAAGTCTTACATTGAAACTTGCAAACATGCTACTGATTAATTCTTAAGTTAAACTGCAGAATTTCTTGAAAATAAGAATGGAAATTTTGTATTTCCAAGGCTTTCAGAGGAAAATGTATAGCATTTAATGCTTTAAATAATTTAAATAAAAATGAAATTCAAGAATACTTTAAAGGCTATGAAACAACATCAAAGAATCCCCCCCAACAAAAAAGATTGAATTTTAAAAAGCAAAATTAATGCCATAATTTCTGTTTCTAAGAACTAGAAAAAAAATTGATCATAGGGGGAAATTCATCAAAATAAATCACTAACATACCAACAGGGAGAAAAGTGAGGAGGCACAAATATATAAAATTATTAACAATGAAAGAATAATAATCATCAAAGTAAAGGAAACAGTATCATAAGAAACCATATAACTCTATGCAAATAAATTTGAAGAATTAGATGGAGTGGATAATTTCTAAGAAAACTATAACTTACCAGACTAGCATTAAGTCTTAAGTGACAAATTTTCTTAGATGAAACCAGAAAAATTAAAGTACTTCCCTCACAATAAAACTCCTGGCATAGGTAGTCTGACAGCGAAATGCTACCAAACCTATAGAAATCAAATTGCTCAATGGTTCTTAAAACTTTTTCTGGGTGTTAAAAAGGAAAATTTCAAAATTCATATTAGGGAGGAAGTAAAATATTAATCTGAAATCTATGAAATATTGTTCAGCAGACCATTCTCTGTTATATCACTATAAAAACTCTTCAGTATTAGCAAGTAGAATCCCAAAGCACACTTTAAAATAATATATAATGACCAAGTAGGATTTATTAACAATTTGCAAGAATGGTTTTATATTAGGAAATCTGTTACTATAATTCATATTCATAGAATTAAGGAGTAAAATCATATAATCATCTCCACAGACATAGAAAAGGCAACTGACAAAGTCATTTCTAAGATAATCTATAATTCAATCCTATACATATAAAAGTACCATCAGACTTTTTTTTTCCTGAAGTTCACAAATTAGTTGTAAAATTCCTTTGGAAAGACAGACAGAGAAGAAAAGCTGGGAAAATCCTGCAAAAGAACCATGAGAGAACTAGCCTTACAGACATTTAAATATACTATAATTTCTATTTAAAGAAATTTATAAAGACTTTATTTTATTTAAAAGTTTAATATTGGTAGCCCAATGGAACAGATAATCCACATAGAAATCTGGTATATGGTAAAAGGAGTTTAGATGAGTGAGGGGAAAATTAGTTTCAACTATGAATACATGGTATCTCTGTAACTGAATGACTATATTAGATTTCTTAAAAATGATAAAATTGGATCCACAACTCAAATCATAATAAATTCAATTAGTATGAGGGATTTAAATGTAAAGAAATGAAACCATATAAGTACTAAAAGAAAACATGGGTGAAATCCGATATGATTTGGAAATGGAGGAAAGTCGTTAGTTATAAATAAATGCTAATTCCCTAAATGAAAATAAGATTCCATTAACATTAACTCAAAGACAAAGAGTTTAACAAATCCTTTAAGGGACTGGGGATAGACAGCTTGGTGGTAGAGCACTTGCCTAGTATATGCAAGACCCTGCATTCAATCCCCTGAGTCACCAAGAAAAAAAAAAAAATCCTTTAAATTGAAATACTAAATTACTTAAGCAAGTCTTCAACTTTACAGTCCTATCCCTATCATATTTAACTATAAAATTGCACATATAGAAACAAAACAATGATAAATAGGTATTTTACCACTACATTCAAACTGTAAAGTATCAACTGATTATCATTGAAATACAGCATTCTTGATATCTTCTTTGTTTTCAGACCTAAAACAAACAACAAGAAAGGAAATCTGATTTTGTTTAATAAGATTTATTTCCCTATTAAATTACTTTGGAATAGACTGGTTCAAATATCTTTTTCCTGTGATGTACTTTGATAATATGTGAACACTAAAATGCAACATAATAATACATAGTAACAATAAAGTTCCTAAAAAATATTTTAATCTTAATATATTTACATCTCCCCAAAGAAATAGTAATTATTTCCATTTAAGCACACCACTTATTTTAATAACTAATATTTTGAAAAAAGAAAAAAGATAAAATCAGGCCAGCATGGTGGTATGTGCTATAATCCTAGTTATTTGCAAGGCTGAGACAGGAAGATCTCTAATTTGAGGCCTGCCAGGGCAACACAGCAAGTCCCTATCTTTCCTCCAGGGGTGAGGGTGCGGGGGGGGGGGGACAAATGAAAGAAAGAAAAAAAATTCATTTTATACATAAAATGTCATATTTGAAGACTAAGGCCTAAAATACAAATGTTCAGTTACTTTTAAGCATTTTTATTTACATATATTGGTTTGCTCTCTTGGTCTATTTTTCACAACTTGTAATTATTTTCATAAATGCCTTGGCTGAAATCCTAGGACAATATAGAATTCAACCGAGCTCAATAGAGATTCATTCATGTATAACTATCTTCTAGGAGCAAAGCTTATTTTAAAAACAAAAAACAGACACCAAAAGCCTAACACTTCTTAAAAGATTATGTTTGGGGCTTCCTAAATTGTTTAACAGATCAGAATGAAAAATTCTTGTAAACAATTCAGTTCTTTTCTTAGTCTTGTGTCCTTTTATCTTAAAAGGCTGTATAGTATAATTGCTCTGCAAATATCAGAATTTTCTATATATTGTGCAGTGTACACAAAGAAGCCGTGAAATGGCTTATCTTGTACTTATCAACTTGTTTATTTTTGTGCTTCCAAAAAAGCTGTATTTTTTAACACAAGCAGCTGCTACTTTGTAAATATTTTAATGGCTTCTGTTAAGTAGAGCTGTCAGTTTAACAAACAATATTATAAAAGATTTTCATTCTTCCATGTGATTGCACATCTTAAAATGTGTTTTACCCTGAAAATTCTTTGGAGATTTTAGACTGGAAAGGATATCTCCTTTGAAGGCACAGAGCCAACAAAAGAATAGATTAGATTTAAAGAATAATATACAAGATCACCAGAGAAATAATGCCATTCATTTCAGAAGACAAATGTATAAGAGCAATAAGTTCTCTTAGCTCACTTCTTGTGACTCAGGCAGTTTGTTGAAATGAAACAGCATTGGCGTTATGCCAGACATTTCAGGTATGACCTTGATTCTTTTGCCATTTAATAGATATTGGTTTAGAGCAAGCCAATTAACCTCTTTGACCCTCAGTTTCTGTATCTGCAAATGGGGTAATGATACCTACCTTACAGGGTCATTATGAGAATTAGAGATAATATATGTAAATGGCCTAACTCAATAGAGGTGACAATTTATTCTCTTTACCTACCTAGCAACCGGGAGTCTCCCAATCATTCTTTAGCCTTTCTCTTTTATATTTTTATTCATCCAAGCTTATCTCTTCTTTCTTTTCTGTCTACTTCAACGTGAATTCAAAGTGAGAATTATTTTAGAGATAATCTAACTTACCACTTTTGCTGAACAAATAAGGAAATAGAAGCTCAGAGAGATAAAATGACTTGTCCAAGATCACAGTGAAAAACAGATCACACCCTGTCTCCTTGATTTTGTTAGTGTTTTCCTTCTTGCTGTGAAATGAAATTTGATAAGGCAGTTCTTTCCTGGGTCTGAAGAAGCATGTATAGAAAAGAAAGAAAAATTAGTGCAAGAGACAAGAAAAGGAAAAAGATTAAAGAAAAAGGAGCAGGGAGAGCTTTCCTTTTAAAGCAGAGTGCAGCAATCTTTTTATGCAGAGCCAGGCAGTAAGTATTTTAGACTTTGCAAGTCATTCTCAACTCTGACATTGTTTACATATTGTCTAAGGCTGATTTTGTACTATAAACAGGTGTGGCTATGTCCCAGAAAACTTTTTGGACAATCAAATTTTGATTTCATATAAATTTCACATCAAAAAATCTTTCTTTTTTCTAACCATTTAAAAATGTAAAAACTATTCTTGGGTCATGAGCCATACAAAAGCAGATGGAGGGCTGTATTTGGCTCATGAGCTATATAATTTGATGACCCTATTCTACGGCAAACTCAAATGTATTTGGGAATATACGCCTGATGATAAATGGAACAGATACTTAGCTTTGGTGTCATGGAAATAATAGGATTCAGTTAGGACTTTGATGAAATGGAGCACACCTAACTAAAGTGGGTGGTATCCCTTCTGGTTCAGCAGATTGCTCCTCCTAAGAAATGGAGGCCAAATACTGGCAAACCTTCTGATTTTTTCAAAAAGAAGTCAAAACTCTGATGTTTTATTTGAAATCTACCAATTTTAAGTGTTGGCAAATAATTTGAAATAATTTTTAGATACTATAAGTCAAATATCTACAAACTGAATTTGATACATGGATTGCCAGTCTAAAATATTTTGTCAAGTAAAATTCTAGGTAATTCATTATTTCTGTCAAACTTTCAATAATGGATGGAACTACCACACAGAAGATCGATGTGGGAATAGAGGACTTCAGCACAACCATAGACTCATTAGGCATGGCAGACATATATAGAATGCTCACCTCAAAACTGCAGAATATGAATTCTTATCAGGTGCACATGAAACATTCTCCAGGACTTCAGGATACATGAAGGACACATTTTTTTTTTTCTCAATACTAGGAATTAAACCCAGAGCCTACTGCATAGTAGGCAAATGCTGTACCCCTGAACTACATCCTCAACCCTAAAATCAGTTTTTTAACACATTTTAAAAGATTCAAATCAGAAATTTTCTAACAAAAGAATAAAATGAAGTCAACAGAAAACTGGAAATTCCACAAATATATGAAAATTAAACAACCAGTCAACCAATGGGTCAAAGAAGAAATCACAAAGTAAATTAGAAAATATCTTGAGACAAATGAAAGTGAAAACACAAATACCTGACTGAATGTATGGGTTTTAGTAAAATTAGTAGTAAGAGAGAAGTTTAAGGGTACAAGTGTTTACATTGAAAAAGAAGAAAAAAATCAACAACCTAACTTTATAGCATAGGAAACTGAAAAACAAACAAACAAACAAACTAAACCCAATGCTAGCAGAAAGAAAGAATAAAGGTCAGAACAGTGATATATTAAATAGAAAAACAATAGGAAAAAAAATCAGTGAAATCTGGGAATTTTTCAAAAATATCAACAAAAATGAAAATTAACTAGATTAAGAAAACACACGTAACTAAAATCAGAAGTGAAAATTCAGACATAATAATGAATACTACATACATAAAAATGATTGTAAGATAGTATCAAACAACTGCATGCCAAAAAATTCCAAACTTTGATAAATGGACTAAGTTCTATAAATATACAACCTACCAAGACTGGATCTTGAAGAAATAGATATGAGCAGACCTATAACCAGTAAGGGGACTGAATCAGTAACCAAAACTTGCCAACAACAACAGCAACAAAGCCCTGGACCTGATGGCTTCATGGAGAATTGTACCAAAAATTCACAGAAGTAAAACCAGTCCTCAAACTTTTCTAAAACATCGAGGCAGGATCTTCCTAAATTCACTATATGTGGCACTCATTACCCTAACACCAAAATCAGACAACTACAGACCAATACCTCTGATAAATATTGATGCAGAAAACCTTAACGAAATACTACCAAACCAAATTCATCAATACAGTAAAAAGATTATACACTGTGATCACATAGGATTTATTACTGTAAAGAGTGGCTCAACATGTGAAAATCATTCAGTGTAATATAGCAAATTAACAGAAAGAAGGACAAAAAACTGCACCATCATTGATGCACACAAAGGCGTCTGACAAAATTTAAGACCTTTTCATAACTACACTCAATAAGGTATAAAAGTAAATTACTTCAACATAATAAAGGCTATACATTAAAGTCCCATAGCTAAAATACTACTAAATGAAAAACAACTGAAAGCCTTTCTCTTGGATTAAAAAAAAAAAAAAGACAAGAATGCTTGCTCTTTACATTTCATTTTAACAATATACTAGAATGTTCTGGCCACATCAACTATGCAAGAAAAATAAAAGGTATACAAATCAGAAAGGAAGAAGTATAACTATCTGTAGATGACACGATGTTATACATAGAAAATTATAAAATTCCACTAAAAAAACTACTAGAACAAACAAATCCAATGAAGTTGCAGACCAACACATAAGTCAGTTGTATTGCTATATGCTAACAATGAGTGATCTGAAAAAGTAATTATGAAAACAACTACATTTACAGTAGCATTAAAAAGAATAAAACAAACCTAATCAAGGAGATGAAAGACTTATAAACCGAAATCTATAAAACATTGCTGAGAAGGGCAGGGCTTGCCTGCAGGTCTTTTCACTGCTGAGGCTCTCCGAATGGCAGGCAGGTGAAGGACATCAAGATCTCCCAGAGACTCAGCTTCCCATACCAGATGCTGAAGGGGTTTTATTGCCACACTGAGAAGACCATTGCCAGGTGGCTCATCTGGCAAAGACTCTTCAGTGAAGAGGACTCAGCGTCAAAGCTGTTCCTCCCTCCTCATTCCCAGCCTCTTATGCACCCAGTTCAAGATGTCGCAAGGGACGGTGCTGGACAATGCAGACTTGCCAGTGTGGCCAGCAGTTCCACAGTGATCCCGTGCTTCTTGGGAAACCTGTGTGAGGCCCAGCTGAAGAACCAGGCATATTCTAAACCACCACACCCTTTGCCAAACACAGCCCACCCCATTCTAACTCACCTTCCTAAGGAGAAAGTGTAGTCTCAGTTTCCAATCACCAGTGATGGATTTACCCCATTTTCAAGATAAATAAAGTTTGTTTTTAAAATTTTGTTAAAAGAAATTGAGGACAAAATAAATGGAAATCCATTCCACATTCATGGAAAGACTTAATATTGCTAAAATGTCAATATTTCCCAAAGCAGTCTACAGATCCAATACAATCCCTTTCATAATTCCAAAGTAACTTTTACAAAAACAGAAAAATCTGTTCTAAAATGCTTATAGAATCTCAAGGGATGCTGAATAGCCAAGACAATCTTGATAAATAACAAATTTGGAGATTTTCTTGATTTCAAAACCCATTATTAGAAAGATACAGTAATCAAAACAGTGTGGTACAGGCATAAAAAAGACACACACACCTATAAAACAGAATTAAGAGCCCAGAAATAAACCCTCAAGTATATGATAAAACAATTTTCAAAAAGGATGACTTAATGGAGAATCACCTCTTCAACAAATGGTGCTGAGAAACCTATATATGCAAAAAAGTTGAACTGTTATACTTCACTCTTTTTAAAATATTTCCAGTTGTTGATGGACCTTTATTTATATTATTTATATGTGGTGCTGAGAATTGAACCCAGTGCCTCACACATGCCAGGCAGGTGCTCTACCACTGATCTTCAACGCCAGACCCCTTACATCTTTTAAAAATTATGAAGATGTTACAAAATTAAAATGAATTAAGGACTTAAATATAAGACCCCAAAGTATAAAACTCCTAGAAGAAAACTAGGAAAACAGCTTCATATAATATTAGATATGGCAGTCATTTCTTGGCTATGAAACCAAAAGCACACACACAAAAAAGCAAAAATAGACCATATCAAACTCAAAAACATCTGTAGATCAAATGATACAATAAAATGTCAGTAAAGTGAAAAGATGATCTATGGGATGGGAGAAAATATTTACACATCATGTATCTTATAAATGACTAATATCTAGACTATATAAAGAACTCCTACATATAAACAAAAATAAAAATAAAGATGGGCAAGACTTGAACTGACATTTCTCCAAAGAAGATATACAAAAGACCAAGAAGCATATAAAACGATCAACATCACTAATCATTAGAGAAATGCAAATCCAAACCACTGTGATATCTTAGAATCTTAGAATGATTACATTAAAAAATAATAATAAGTATTAGCAAGGTTGTGGGCAATTAGAAATTGTGCACTGTTGATGGGATTGTAAAATGATGCAAACCATGATTTTTAAAAAGTATGGTATTTCCTTGAACATTAAAAATAGAGCTACCATATGAGCTGCCAATCCCACTTCTAGGTATACATGCAAAACGACTGAAAACAGGGTCTTAAGGAGATAATGCACACTGATATTATAACAGCATCATTCACAATAACCAGGAATTCTGTAGAAGCAGCCCAGATGTTCACAGACAGATAAAATATGCTATATTATGCAATGAAATGTTAATAAGCCTTAAAAAGGAAAAAAATCCTGTCACATACTATTACATGGATAAATCTGGAGGACATTAGGTTTAGTGAAAAAAGCCAGTTACAAAAACACAAATACTGTGTGATACCACTTATCCAAGGTGTCTAAATTTTCCAAGTTCATATAAACAGAAAATAAAATGGTAATTATCAGGGGCTGTTTGGAGTAAATGAAGAATTTTTTAGCCTATGTAGTTTGTTTTGTAGATGTAAAAGTTCTAGAGACACATGCTGTATGTACAACAATGTGAATATACTTAACACTACTGAACTATACATTTAAAAGTAATTAAGATAGGAAAAATTATATGGAATTTTTGTCACAGTTTAACAATTTAAAAAATATACAGTCTGTGGTTCTAAGATTTTTTTATTGTTCTTTTTAACAAGGTTTGTTTCTCATAACAAATATATTTTTTCACAACTTATGTTTCAAGCAATTTTTTCTATTAATACATTTTAATTATACAGAATGGCCTTATTGTGGCACATTTGTACATGCAAATAACATACTTTGATCATACCTATCCCCCCATTACTCCTAGCCCCTCTCTTCTCTAATAGTTTCTCTGTTACTTTCATCTTTTTTTTAATCCCCCACTAGATTTCCACAGATGAGGAAAACATAATTCTGGGCTTCCTGAGTCTGGCTTATTTCTCTTAGCATGATCTCCAGTCATATCCATTTTCCTCCAGATGACAGGATTTCATTCTTCATTATGGTTGAATAATACTCCAGTTGTATGTGACGTGTGTGCGCGTGCGCGCACACACACACACATGTATATACCACAATTTCTTTATCCATTCACCCACTAGGCTTATTCCATTATGTGGCTATTGTGAGTTGTACCACAATAAACATGGGTATGCAGAGTGTAGATATCTCTGTAGTATGCTGACTTTAATTCCTTCCAGTATACACCTAGAAGTGGTATAGATGGATATATGGTGGTTCTATTTTTAGTTTTTAAAGGAACTTTCTCTCCCTTCTTCCTTTCCCCTTAGTTCCCTGCCTCTCCTCTCCTGATATCCCTTCAGTTTTTGAGTGATCACTTTTTTTCTCTCTGATTCTACATATAAGAGAAAACATTTGACCCTTGATTTTCTGAGTCTGGCTTATTTCACTTAGCATGATGTTCTCTAGCTCCATCCATTTATCAGAAAATGACATTATTTCCTTCTTTATGGTTGAGTAGAACTCTTTTATTCATTCATCAGATGACTGGAACCCATTGCCATTCTAACTGGGAGTGAGAGGGAATCTCAGTGTGGATTTAATTTGCATTTCTCTGATGGTTAAAGAAGTTGAACATTTTTTCAAATGTTGGCCATTTGTACTTCATTTGAGAAGTGCCTGTTCAGTTTATTTGCCCATTTATTGAGTGATTTTTTAATTAAATTTTTGAGTTCTTTATATATTCAGCATATTGGTCCATTTTCTCCCATTTTGTAAGCAATCTCTTCACTCTGTTAATTGTTTACTGTGCAGATATTTTTTAATTTGATGCGGTCCCATTTGTTGATTTTTGCTGTTATTTTTTAAGCTATTATAGCCCTATTCAGGAAGTCATCACATGTGCCTATGTCTTGAAGTATTTCCCTATTTTTTTTCTAGCATTTTCAAAGTTTTGGCTCTTACATTTAGGTCTCTGATTCATTTTGAATTGTTTTTTGTACAGGGTGAGAGAGCAGAATCTAGTTTCCATCTTCTACATAAGAATAACCAGTTTTCCCAGCACTTTGGTATTTTGGGACTGGCTTATTTTACTCAGCATGATAGTCTATACAGTTCCATCCATTTACCAGCAAATTCCATAATTTCACTCGTGTTTAAGGCTGAGTAATAGTCCATTGTGTATATTTATCACATTTTCTTTGTCCATTCTTCTGTTGATGGGCAACTAGGTTGGTTCCATAGCTTCGCTATTGTGAATTGAACTGCTATAAACATTGATGTGGCTGCATCACTTGTAGTATGCTGATTTTAAGTCCTTTGGGTATATGACAAGGAGTTTGGATAACTAGATCAAATGGTGGTTCCATTTTAAGTTTTCTAAGGAATCTTCATACTGCTTTCCAGAGTGGTTGCACCAATTTTCAGTCCCATCAGCAATGTATGCGTGAACCTTTCCCCCCATGTCCTTGCCAACATTTATTGTTACTTGTAATCTTGGTAATTGCCATTCTGACTGGGGTAAGATGGACTCTCAGTGTACTTCAGATCTGCATTTCTCTAATTGGTAGAGATGTTGAACACTTTTTCATTTATTTGTTGACCATTAGTATTTTTCTTCTGTGAAGTGCCTATTCAGTTCCTTAGTCTATTTATTGATTGGGTTGTGTGTGTGTGTGTGTAAGTTTTTTGAGTTCTTTGTATATCCTGGAGATTAACAATCTGAGGTGTTGATGGCAAAAATTTTCTCCATTCTGTAGGCTCTCTCTTCACATTGTTTTCTTTGCTGTGAAGAAGCTTTTTAGTTTGATACCATCTCATTTATTGATTCTTGATTTTGCTTCTTGTGCTTTAGGAGTCTTGTTAAGGAAGTTGGTTCCTAAGCTGACATGATAAAGATTTGGGCCTACTTCTACTAGGCACAGAGACTCTGGTCTAATGCCCAGGTCCTTGATCCATTTTGAGTTGAGTTTTATGCAGGGCTCTGAGATAAAGAGGTTTAGTTTCATTTACTACATATGTATATCCGGTTTTCCCAGCACCATTTGTTGAAGAGGCTATCTTTTCTCCAATGTATGTTTATGACACCTTTGTCTAGTATGAGATAACTGTACTTATGTGGGTTTGTCTTTGTGTCTTCTATTTTGTGTCATTGGCCTTCATGTCTGTTTTGGTGCCAATACCATGCCATTTTTGTTACTATAGTTCTGTATTGTAGTTTAAGGTCTGGAATTGTGATGCCTCCTGTGTCACTTTTCTCAATACAGATTGCTTTGGCAATTCTGGGCCTCTTATTTTTCCAAATGAATTTCATGACTGCCTTTCTTTTTTCTATGAAGAACATCATCAGAACCTTAATAGAAACTGTGTTCAACCTGTATATTGCTGTAGTCTGACCATTTTGATAATATTCTACCAAAGAACATGGGTGATCTTTCCAGATATCTTCTAAGGTCTTTTTCAATTTCTTTAGTGTTCTATAGTTTTTATTGTAGAGGTGTTTCATCTCTTGTTAGATTGATTCCCAAATATTTTTTGAGGTTACTCTGAATGGGATAGTTTTCCTGATTTCCCTTTCACTTGATTCATCATTGGTGTCTAGGAACACAACTGATGTTGTGTGTTAATGGGTGTTAATTTTATATCCTGCTACTTTGCTGAATTCATTTATGAATTCTAGATGCTTTCTGGTGGAGTTTTTTGGGTCTTCTAAATATAGAATCATGTCAAATAGGGCTAGTTCTTCTTTCCCTATTGGTATCCCTTTAATTTCTTTATTTTATCAATTGCTCTGGCTAGAGTTTCAAGGACTGTGTTAAATAGAAGTGGTGAAAATGGGCATCCCTGTCTTGTTCCAGTTTTTAGAGGGAATGCTTTCAGTTTTTCTCCATTAGAATGATGTTGGCTTTGGGTTTAGCATATATATAGCTTTTACAATGTTGAGATAAGTTCCTACTATCCCTAGTTTTGTTTTGTTTTGTTTTGTTTTCAGTGTTTTTAGCATGAATGGATGCTGAATTTTGTCAAATCCAGTACCATTTGTTAAAAAGGCTGTCTTCTCTCCAGTAGGCTGTCTTTGAAACCTTTGTTAAGAATCCGATGGTGGTAACTGTGCAAGTTTGTCTCTGCATTCTATATTCTGTCCTATTAGTGTACATGTCCATTTTTATGCTAGTACCATGTTGTTTTTGTACTATTATTCTGTACCGTGTTTTGAAATCAGATATTCTCAGGGTGCCTCCAGCATTGCTCTTTTTGCCTCGGGATTGTTATGGCTATTCAGGGTCTTTTTATGCCCCCATTTGAATTCTATGATTTTTTTTTCTAGTTCTCTGAAGACTATCATTGGTATTTTGATGCCATTAAAATGGTAATATTGCCATTTTAACAATAATAGTTCTGCTGATCCATGAATATGGAAGGTCTTTCCATCCTCTTCAATTTCCATCTTCAACATCTTATAATTTTCATTTTAGTGGTCTTTAACCTCCTTGGTTAAGTTTATTCCTAGGTATTTGTTTTTTCTGAAGCTATTGTGAATGGGATTTTCCTGATTTCTTTCTCAGTTCACTATTGTTGTTTAGAAAAGTTATTGATTTTTGTGTGTTAATTTTGTATCCTGCTACTTTTGCTGGATTTGTTTTCAGATCTAAAAGTCTTCCAGTGGAGTCTTGAGAGTCTTCTAAGTGCAGGATCATATCATTTGCAAATAGGGATAGTTTGACTTCTTCCTTTCCTATTCATATGCCTCTTCTTTCTCTTGTCTAGTTGTTATGGCTAAAATTGAATAGGAGTGGTAAGAGTAAACATTCTTTATCGTTCCTGATCTTAGAGGAAACATTTTTTTTTCCTCATTCAGCATGATGTTGGCTATGTTCTTTTGCACATAGCCTATATTATGTTGAGTAAGACCCTCCTATATACCTAGTTTCTTCAGGGCTTTTATCATGAAGGTATGTTGAGTTTGGTCAAAGGTTGTTTTCTATATATAGTGAGATGATCATGTGATTTTTTAATTCCTTGATTCTATATGTGGTATATTATGTTTATCGATTTGCTGATGTTGAGCCATTCTTGCATCCATGACATGAAACCAATTTGATCATGGTATATAATCTTTTTAATGTGCTGTTAAATTCAACTTACAAGTATTTTAATGAGGATTTTTGTGTCACTGTTCATCAAGGATATTAGCCTGTAACAGTCTTTTTTGTTGTGCCCTTATCTGGCATTGGTATCATGTGATACTGGCTTGTAGAATGTGTTTGGAAGCATTCTTTTGTTTCATGGAATACTTTGAGAAGCATTGCTTAAGTAGTTCTTAATGTCTGGTAAAATTCAGCAATGAATCCATCCAGTTTTGGGCCTTTCTTTTTTGAAAGACTTTTCATTACTGCTTTAATCTCATGACAGTCCAACAATTTTTTAAAAACATTCCCCCTCAAAGTTGCTAAATTTTCTCTATACATTTTTATACATGTGTTTGATGTGGGAATATACATCTCCTTATGTACTTTAAAATGCTAATTGAGGGCTAGATGTATGTGTAACTCAGTGGTAGAGTGCTTGCCTAACATGTGTTAAGGCCCTGGATTCCATCCCCAGTACCGCCAAAAATAAATAATGCTAACTGGAAGCAAATACTGGAAGTTATTTTCCTTTCCTTTTCAAATTGTATGCTCTATGTGAAAGAGTAAAATAATTCATTTCTTGTAATATTTCAAGAAAATAAAATCGTCTAGTAATTGGATAACAAAACAAAAAGAATATTTGATTACTTAAGGTCAAGCAAAAACACTATGAATAAGCAAGGTGCAAATGAATTTTTAAAAATCTGAACTTGAAAACATTCATCATTCTGTTATCAAACTCCTCTGGCTAAAGACAATGTAAGAAGGACAGAAGTCACAAAGGGACTTGAACTACAAGATTTTCATTGTGTGCCATATAATAAAAAATAAAGAAAAAAGTTTTATTGATATATGTTAAAGTCTTTCTGTAATCTTACTTATGATGGTATTAAGCAGAAATTATATTGTATTTTACTCACATATTAATTATTTTTTAACAGAATTCCTGGGGCCCTTGGACAGAAGGGATATGCTAAATGAAGCTTTTGTTGGCCTATCTTTAGCATCTCAAGGGGAAGACTCATTCCCAGATGATCTTCTTTCCTTTGGTTCAATCCAAAGGCATAGTATTCAACAAAAAATACGGAATGACTCTTCTAACAGGTAAGATATATTGAACTGAAAAGTTACTCCTTAAAAGGAAGTATTTAGTATTCTGTACTTTGAATATTCCCACAAGTGCAAACTAAGAGTTAAGCAAGAATATTTCAAAATGTCAAGGAAAAATATACATTTTTCTCATAGCTAAAATGTTGCATTAGTTAGGTCATGCAAGAGCAGGCATAATGGAGGCAGAAATGTAAAAAGATAGAATGAATATTATTCTAAGCCAAAATGAAATTATTATAGCATATTTTTTCTGTAGTTAAATTATAGGATTAAATTACCTTAAATGAATATGAATTTTAGAATATATAATTCAAATTATAATTTACATGATCTATTTTTATCTATAATATATGATCTATAATTATATGATCTAATTTATACTTTAATACAATCTATTTTCTGAACTCTAATAGATGAAAATTTAAACATCTAGCTTGTCACATGGGTTTTCTGAGAAGACAAATAGAATAAATGTGAGATTAAAAATACTATTGTTATTTACAGTGATAACTGTAGTGTTATTTATGATAATAGTAATGGTATTGTTTACAATGATAAGAACCTCAAGCAAAGGTGTGTAATTTTTTGGTGTGAAATTACAAATAGTAAATGCTTTAGGCTTTTCAGGCCATTTAGATTTTTTGGCAACTACTCAATCCTGCTATTGTAGTATAAAAGCAACCATAGACAACATATAAATAAATGAAAATTATTGGGTTACAATAACACTTAATTTACAAAAACACACAGAGGGCCAGATTTGGCCCCTGGTCTGTAGTTTATAGATGATCCTAGCTATATGTAATAAGTGAAAAGGGCAATATTTTAAATTCATGTATATTGATTATACACATGACCTTATAATACCCTTGAGAAAAATGTCTCAAACTACATAGATTAACAGTAAATAAAAAGGGGCAGAATTGCCAAGTATAACAGAGTTTATTTAGATGATGGTAAATCCTCTCCCCAAGAAACAATTATAAAACTGAACAAAACCCCCATTTTAGGGCTGTTGAAATCAAATGAAAGCAAACAATAAATTGAGAATCATTTATTTATAAACAAATCACTGAATTCTAGTAATAAAGTAGAAATTTGTGATGTTCTTGTTAGAGGTTGCTCCCATCCTCTTCCCTGACTTAAACTAGTTCTACCTGAGTAGAACTGGCTATGAAAACCAACAGTTTGACTTGATTTGGTGCTCAGTGTGGAAAAACCCTTGCCTAGCAGCACTATTAATAAAAGTAGCAAACTCATTTTCAGTAAAAGTGACAGACTTGAAAGAAAGAAACAGGAAAAGCCACTGTTCTGCTCTTCTAGTTAGATCAAATATTCAAATGACATGTGAAAAGTTTAACAGGTTGATGCTGGAAGTGACAGAACCAAAGAGGGGCTAATTAAGTTCTCCACAAGTTCCTTGTGGGTTGTATTACTATCATTTTTGGCTTTCTTTTGCCTAATAGGACACTTTAAGTTTTTTCCTTAATGCTGATTTCCTTCTTCACACCCAATTTCCAAAAAGATGCTCCTCCCTTTTTGCCTTAATATCATCCCCCATCCCCCAACCCCAGAATAAATAATAAAGATCTTGATTACAGAGAGAATAGGATTCAAGCCCCAAACCATAAAAAGAAGCAAAGAAAATTCCTTTTTAAATACAGATTTCTCAATGCAGATTTGGTAAATAATTATACACCAAATATCATAGAAACCATCTCTGTGAAGAAAAATCAAAAGAATATATAGATAAACATTAGTGGCAGAATACTATTTTATTTCAGAATAGATAAAGTAGGCAAAAATAAGGAGAAAATATAGCTGAACAATCAGTAATGTAGATATGGATTTTATCAAATTCTATACCCAGAAATACAATGTCTTCCCAAATGGAATATTACAAAAAATGATGTTAGGTGCCAAAAGATATCATTAAGTTTCATTAAATGTGATCAATGGGCCAGGCACGGTGATACACACTTATAAACCCAGCAATTTTGGAAGCTGGGGCAGGATTGCAAGTTTGAGATCAGCCTCAGCCACTTAGCAAGACCTTCAGCAACCAAGGAAGTCCTGTCTCTAAATAAAAATGAAAAGGACTGGGAGGTAACTCAGTATCAGAGCGTCCCTGGTCCAATGTCCAGTACCACCACCCCCACCAAAAAAAAAAAAAAAAAAGAAGAAGAAGATTGATGGTTTCTAATCACAGTGTACTTTCAGTCGAATTTGGGGAGAGGGAGGTACTTGGGATGAAACCCTGGGGTGCTTCATCACCGAGCTACATTTCCAACTCTTTTTATTTCTTGTTTTGAGATAGGATCTTGCAGAGTTGCTGAGGGTCTCACTGATTTACTGAGACTGGCTTTGAACTTGCAAGCCTCCTGTCTCAGCCTCCTGAATTACTGGTATTACAGGTGTGCACCACTGTGCCTGGCTACCAATAGGAATTTTAAACAAGAATCAAAATGCCCTTCATTCCAGAAATTTTAAAAATTTCTATGAAACAACTGAGGTAAAAGAGAATATACAACATGAAATTTCTAAAAGTAATATTTAAAATAATGAGTGATCAGAATAAAACTGACAGTACTAAACATTTTTTTAAGAAGCCAACACCACTTCCATTGGAACTTTATTTTTAAAAATTAGAGCTTTATACTTACACATTGTAGTTAGGTTCATCCTGACAAACTCATATCTACATGGAAATCAACAGTGCTAAATATTTTTATCAGAATATAAATGAAAGAATAAATGAACTGTACCTTAAAAGCCTTAAAAATCATGAAACCAAATCAAAATAAATCACAAGGAAAGAATTAATAAAGATAGAATAGAGCAGGGACTGGCAAACTTTTCCTAAATGACTAGTGTAAATATTTTAAGCTTGTGGACCATATGTTTTATGCAGCAACCACTCAATTCTTCTGCACCATCAAGGCAGCCAAGGACAATACATAAATGAACAGATGTGGCTGTAGTCCAATAAAACTTTATTTACAAAAACAAGCAAGCAGCCTGTTGGCCAGAGTTTACTAACACATTAGGTAGACGACAAAAACAAACAAACAAACAAAAAAACTATAGACCTAATTATCAAATAGATGTTTTTGGAAAAAAAATCAATATCTTGATAGAAAATACAAATACTGAAATGCAGAAAAAGAAATTGCAGAGGGAGGAAAAATTAAACATTTAAACCACAGATTTTTTAAAAATCATGAGACTAGTTTTAAGATTTCTTTGCAAATAAAATAATGTCCTAGGTAAATACATATTTCCCAAAGTGGCTACTATTCAAATTAAAAATCTGAAGCACACCAATTTCCATAAAGGAAATCAACAAAGTTATTTACGAATTACCCTGTGAAAAAGCTGCTGGCCCAGATGATTTGATAGAATTCTGCCAAACCTTCAAAGATCAGGTGTTCCCAATATTCCACAAATTATACCAAAGGATTGAAAATAAAGAGCTTTCTATAGTACAGAAAAACTAAAAAATACCATTCATGAATACCAATGTTAAATAGTAACAAAATCTTAACACTTGAATCTATCCTGGGAATACAAAGTTAGTTCATTTTATCAAATCCATTAATGTCATACATCATACTAATAGATCTAAAATGAATAAAATCCATATGATTATAGATGTTTAAAACATTTTTGACAGAATTCATCTATTCCTGATGAAAATACTCAAGAAAATAGAACTAGAGGATACTTTCTTAACATAAGAAAAAATACATAACAGTCTTGTCAGTATCTATCTCCCTTAATGGAACTTCAGTGGGAGCATTTCCACTAAGATTAGAAAGAGAGCATGAATACTCATTGTTTCCACTACTTTTCAATGCTGTACTGGAGGTATTAGCCAGTACAACTTGATAAATCAACTAAAGCAAGGGTTGGCAAATTATGCCCCATGGGCCAAATTAAACCTGCTGCCTTTTCTGTAAATAAAGTTTACTGAAATATAGCCATGCTCATTTGATTGTTGTCTATGGTTTAATATAGTCAGATCATATGGGCTGCAAAGCCAAATATATTTCTTAACTAGCACTTTGTAAAAGAAATTTGCTACTTTCTGAACTTAGTTTTATTTTCTTATTATCTCTTATGCCTCTATCTTGAAGCCAGGCATAGTGCCTGTAATTCCTGCAACTCAGGAAGCTGAGGCAGGAGGATTGCCAGTTTGAGGTCAGTCCCAGCAACTTAGTGATATCTTGTCTCAAGAAATAAAAGGATTGGGGATAGAACTTAATGGTAAAATGCTTAGTACCAAACAAACAACAACAACAAATATAACCCTATCTCCATTTTACAATAAGACAATGATAAAATCAATGACAATAATAATCAATGATAAAACTAATTCAGATATTTTAAAAGTTTAGTAAGGTGGATAATATAAAATTGACATAGAACAATCAATAACCTCTACAAACACAAGCAATAACCAGTTACGGGACAAAGTGTTAATGAAAAACCAAATCCCTATTTACAATCTTAATGATGGAAATTGAATACTTAGGATTAAACATAGCAAATTAGCAAAATTTATATGCAGGAATCTTTAAAACACTCAGACATAAAAATAGCCTCAAAAAAGTAGAATTCTTGGATCACTCAACATTATTAAGATGTCAGTTCTCCCTATATTAATTTATGTTTAATGTAATACCAATAAAATACATGTTTTTATGGAGTTAGACAAGTTTATATTAAAGTTCTTACATAAAAACCAGCATATAAAAATATACAAGGGAAATACTAAAAAGAGAAACCACCGGGAGGGACTAATCCCAATAGATGTTAAAACCCATACAAAGTCTTAAAACTGTCACATTTGTAATTTTATTATGTGATTATTAGATTAATATCTGCTTTCTCATTAATCTGTAAACTCTGTGAAGGTAGGAACACCACGACTGTCTTAGGCAAATTTCTCCAAGCCACATCATGATGCCTGTGATGGTTGACATAGTTAACGCCAATAGGTAGGCAATATATTGGGGTACCAGGCCCACTGTTCTCTTGGAGTTCTCAGTTGTATTGAGAACAGAAATGATATAGATAAAAATATGCAAAATTATGTGAATAAGTCTTTTGGTTAATGGTTAATATTAGGAAAAATATAAATATTTGGTAATCGTGGAAATCTGCACTGGAAGGTAGTATTTGAGACCAGAAGGACAAGGAGTCATTTATGTGAAGATGTGGTAAGGTGACAGAGTACTCCATGGGAAGTAAACTGTACGTACAAAGACCTAAGGGTGGAAACGAGTTTGAGAGGTTCAAGTAACAGAGCTAATACAGTTATACTGTAAAGGGGGTAGGGGTTGGAGGAGGTTTAATTATGTAGAACTTTAGTAGGCCATGAAATTAGGTCTTCATTCTAATTGTAGAGAGAAGCCATTTATAGGGATTGTAGCGTATGGTAGGCAGAACAGCCTTCCAAAGATGTCCATGTCCTAATCTCTAGATGTGAACATGTTAAATTACATGGCAAACAGAGAAGTAAGGCAGCAGATAGAATTTAGACTGTTAATTACATCACTTCAAAATAGGGAATATTAACCTGGATTCTCCAGATAGGACTAATATAATCCTTAAATGTAGATAAAAGAATCCGGGTCAGAGGGATTCAGTGTGAAAAGGACTCAACTCACCACTGCTGGTTTTGAAAATGGAGGAAGTAGACCATGAGCCAAAGAATACGGGTGATCTCTAGAAGTCTGAAAAATGTATAAAGTAGACAATGAATATACAAAATAATTAGGAGTTTCCAAATTAAAGCAGTTACAACACCTAAGGGTTTAAATGAGGTTTTGTAATACCACTATGTGAATTGACTAAACTTTATGCTTTTATACATTATTTTTAATGTCATTAATAATAATATTCAAATGTTTAGCTTTTATCTTTTCAACCTGGCTGACTGAGACTTTATTTGTTATATGTCATTAATATCATTATTCAAATGACTGGTTTCTAATATTTTTGACTGGGTAACTAAAGTAATGTTATACAACTCAAAGCATTGTTTAGAAAAAAAATCATACAGGATGAGAAGAGCAGTGTATAAATAAAATAAATGATCCTAGGACTAAACTAAAATAATAACCTTTGGGCTTGAATTGTTATATTTCCAATAAATCAACTTCCCTAGTTGCCTCAGTTTTCTCATTTATATATTCAAGGTCTAAAATTCTTTATTATAAAGCAAATAAAGATTATATTTGCAGCAAATTTATATACTTTGATATTCACTGTCATAAATTCTTTATAGTACTGATTAGTTTGCTGTTTATTGTATCTGAGTTCATACCTAAGAAACTCCAAATGAAATACTGTCCTGTTAGAAGTTGTTAAATTTTAACTTGATTTTCTTGATTCACATCTAAGCAATTTTCCTTTCAGTTGAAAAAAAGAGAAAAAATATCCACATATTCAGAATCTGATATGTGCCTGTAAACAATATAACTGATGAAAATTTTCAGTGTTTACAAAACAAAGAAATTGTCAACAGAATGCCTGGCAATAGACTTACCAGAAAAAAAATTACAGCCTATAATTCATGAAGATTGGCTCAAAACAAATTGTCCCTGCCAACAGAAAATCTGACAATTATTCTGTTGTCTCATTTGGCTCAGCCTAAGTTGACCTTGTTTATTCATCTCAGTCTTTTAATTCTTGTTAACTTGGCATGAGAGGAGAACATATGGCATATGTCTAGGAAGTCCATTTCTGCATCTTAAACTGAAATAAATGTAGAATATACTGAGCATTTCCCATGTGTTGAGCTCTTAAGGTAGCTTTAATATGTATTAGGTAGAACCAGTTCAGATTAGGCCCACCAGGTGTTTTATGTTACCTGCCTGTAAACTAGAAATTCCGTACAGACACATTTTTCTAAGTCTTAGTATGTGACTAAAACCCACCAATTTTAAACATATTTCTAAAGAAGATAGTTTTAAGCTCTTTTAGAACATGAAAATGAAAATGTTATCAGCAATTTGACAACCTAAAGATATTTACAGGTTTTCACGGAATCTAAGGCTATGTTTAAGAAAGCTAATGGAGATAATGTGAGATAGATAATACAAGTTGAAGAACAAAAAGACTGTTTCCATTTTCTCTATCTTAATCTAGTATAGTTTTTAAAAATTTCTTTTTCCGACCTACTGAGGCTTACTGTGAAAGAAAAATTACATTTTATTATGGCTTTATGTCTCAAACATCGTGAGGAAGTAAACTTATTTATAGATTCATAGCTCTTTAATGGAATTGTAGTTCTCTAGTACCAGAGCTAGAAAAACATAAACCTTACAAAATTCAGAGTCCCAAAGTGTATGCATTTTAAGGAATAGTGTTTGGGCATGGAATGTATGATTTTGCAAACTAAGTCAAATGAAAAAACATGAAAGTATAATTTCATATATAAAGCTTTATTCCTATCTTTTGAAACTCTTAAATCTTTATTAGTGGACTTTATGTGGCATTACTATTTGCATAATATTTGTCTTCTTCAAAGCTCATATCATTCACACTTCATAAATTGTGGATCAAAGATAAAATTTCAGCTATAGGAAGTTCTTACTAACGAAATACTTATTATGAGACCCTGATGTTATGAGTTTACATGGAGCAACAAAAGTCTTTATAACATGAATTATTTAAGAATGAGGGTCTGGGGTTGTGGAAGAGCACTTGCCTAGCTTGTGTGAGGCACTGGGTTCGATTCTCAGAACCACATATAAATAAATGAATAAAATAAAGGTATAGGAGCTGGGAAGATGGCAGACTAGAGGGAGGCTTCATTCCTTGTCGCTCTGTAATTCAGGTTTCAAGCAGAGGATATGTCTCTCAGTGAGGCTGTTCTTGCTGCTTATTGATCCCCTGCTGTTTACCCCATTTGTCCACTGTGATCACCTGCAGTCTGCCAGCATATCAACTACTTTTTTGAGTACAGATTGCTCACTGGCACCTATCATCTGACATTTGCCTGCCTCTTGCCTGCCTTTCACCTACCCATCACCCATTGCCCAAGGTCCACCTGCTGATCATCCACAATAGCCAGTAGACCAACTGTAGATGGCCAGTGGATCACCAACTGCCTGCTGTTGCCTGGAAATCCACTGTCACAGTACCTGTAGGCTTGGTTACATGTGGTGGCTGCCATTTTGAGACAACAGCCAGGACCTGTAGGATCCCTAACCAGACTGACTGAGCCCCATCTCCAGGATGCCTCAGCACGACTGACCACACCCCACCTCCAGGGACCCCCTGCTAACCACCACGCCCACAACCTGGGCTGCAGCTCCCCATTTGCCAACACATTTGGAAGCCAGAGCAGCCATCTTGGATTATCCTGGAAGCAGTAGCTCCCATCTTTAGATGGGGCAAATCCCATCCTGAGATGCCTACTGGAGACTGGAAGCTCATTGTCAGGTACCTCTCACGCATCAGGATACTGAAGACAGGGAGGTTTGAATACTATATGACTGTTATAGTGTAGATTTTTTTTTCCTCCTTTTTGAAAATTTTTGAGTTTTTATTTCTTTACTTTTCTTGCTCTATTTTCCTTTTATTTACCTATTTCCTCAGAGTCTTTCTCCCTTTTCTTATGCTAACAACCAACTTCTTTTGATTACACTTTCACTCCTTCTACAATCTAGAACTTCTATATGCTCCTTTCTTATCCCATTAACAGTTACATCCTACACCCCTCTGACCCTAACCCCTCCCCATCCTCTTTGTCCTCCATTAGAAACTGCAGACTTCATTGCAAATCTGTTATACTGTAGATAATAATTGAACTCATTCTCTCTGTTTATTATGACAATATTGTTAATGTCTTCATAGGGGCTATTTGGTTTATGGATGCATGTTGTCTGAATTGGGTGCTGCTAATATTGATCTCCCCCTAAAAGAAGAGGTTTTGGAAATCTATACGATCACTATAAGCCTACAGGGGGAAACTGCAATACCCCAGATCTGCACTGCTAGAGGTGAATATGCCTGAATAACATGAAAAAAGAAGGGAAGAAAATGGTCCAAACAAACCTAGATTCTATATTAACAGAATCCAGTAACAGCATGGTAAAAGAAATGTCAGAAAAGAGTTCAGAATATACATAATTAAAATGATTCATGAAGCAAAGGATTAGATAAGAGAGCAAATGCAGGCAATGAATGATCACTCCAATAAGCAGTTCAAAGAGAAACTGCAGGAAGCAAAAGATCATTTTAACAAAGAGAGATTCTAAAAACAAAACAAAACAAAAAAACAAATCCTTGAAATGAAGGAAACAATAAACCAAATAAAAAACTCAATGGAAAGCATCACCAACAGACTACATTACTTGGAAGACAGAACCTCAGACAATGAAGACAAAATATTTAATCTTAAGTAAAGTTGACCAAATAGAGATGATGGTAATAAATTATGAATGAAACCTCCAAGAACTATGGGATATCATGAAAAGACCAAATTTAAGTATTATCAGGATTGAGGAAGGCACAGAGATACAAAACAAAGGAATGAACAACCTATTCAATGAAATATCAGAAGATTTTCCAAACCCGAAGAATGTAATAGAAAATCAAACACAAGAGGCTTACAGAACACTAAATGTACAAAATTACAACAGATCCACACCAAGGCACATTATAATGAAAATGCCTAACATACAAAATAAAGATAGGATTTGAAGGCTATGAGAGAAAAGCATCAGATTACATATGGGGGAAACCAATACAGATATCAGCAGATTTCTTAACCCAGACCCTAAAAGCTAGAAGACCTGGAACAACATATTTCAAGCTCTGAAAGAACATCATTGCCAACCAAGAATCCTATACCCAGCAAAACAAACTTTCAGATTTGAAGACAAAATAAAATCCTTCCATGATAAACAAAAGTTAAAAGGATTTACAAATAGAAAGACTGAGCTACAGAACATTCTCAGCAAAATATTCCTTGAGGAAGAAGTGAAAAACAATGTAGGTCAGCAAAGGAAGGAACTATCTTAAAGGAAAAGCCAATCAAAGGAGAAACTAAGTCAAGTTAAAAACCAAAAATAAGCCCAAATGACTGGGAATACAAATCATATCTCAATAATAACCCTGAATGTTAATGGCCTAAACTCATCAATCAAAAGACATAGACTGGCAGATTGGATTAAAAAGAAAGACCCAGGGAGTGGGCAGATAGCTCAGCTCGCAGAGCACTTGCCTTGCGTGCACATGGGCCCAGGTTTGAATCCCCAGCACCTTGGAAAAAGAAAGACCCAACAATATACCATCTTTAAGAGATTCATCTCATAGAAAAAGATATCCACAGACTAAAGGTGAAAGCATGGGAAAAAAACCTACCATGCACATGGACTCAGTAAAAAAGTGAGGGTTTCCATCCTTAGATAAAGTGGCCTTTAAGCCAAAGTTAGTCAGAAGGGATAAAGAAGGACGTTTCATACTGCATAAATCAGGAAGACATAATGATCATAAATATTTATGCCCCCAACAATGGCACATCCATGTACATCAAACAAACCCTTCTCAATTCCAGGAATCAAATTGACCACAACACAATAATTCTGGGTGACTTTAACACACCACTGTCACCACTGGATAGATCTTCCAAACAAAAAGAAACTCAATAACACATAGAACTCAATAATACAATCAATAACTTAGACTTGACATATATAGAATATTCCATCCATCAATGAGAGAATATACTTTCTTCTCAGCAGCACATGGATCCTTCTCTAAAATAGACCATATGTTATGCCACAAAGCAGCCCTTAGTAAGTGCAAAAAAGAAATGGAGATACTACCTTGTGTTCTATTAGATCATAATGGAATGAAATTAAAAATCATTGACAAAATAAAAAACAGACATTACTTCAACACCTGGAGACTAACGAATATGCTATTGAATGAAGCATGTATAACAGAAAACACCAGGGAAGAGATAAAAAAATTCTTAGAGGAAAATGCGAATGTCAATACAACATATCAAAATCTCTGGGACACTATGAAAGCAGTACTAAGAGGAAAATTCATTGCATTTAAGAAAATAATAAAAAGTCAACAACTAAATTATTGGCTCAGCTTGCTGCCAGTATTTTGCCCCACCCCCCCACACACACCATTTTACAACCCAGATTGTCAGCCTGCAAACAGCTATTGGTCCACTCATCAGTCTGTGAACATTCTCGTCAGTCATTGGTTCGTTATTATTAACCTGTGAATTGGACTACTTAAGAATAGTTCCACCACCATTCTCTCTCTCTCTCTCTCTCTCCCTCACTCTTGCTCTTGCACATGCTCTCTCGCTCTCTATCTCTCTCTCACTCACTCTCACTTGCTCGCTCTCTCACCCTGCAGGCAGACACTCTGCCTGTCTGCTTAATAAAATCTGTTCTGTGAGTTCCCACGTCCAGAGTGGTTTCTGGGTGCTTTCATAAATGACTTAACATTACATCTCAAAGCCCTAGAAAATAAGAACAGAAAAACACCAAAAGTAGTAGAAGACAGGAAATAATTAAAATCAGAGCTGAAATCAATGAAATTGAAACAAAAGAAACAATTCAAAAAATTGACAAAACAAAAAGTTTGTTCTTTGAAAAAGTAAAATAAAGGTCTATCAACATCTAAAATAATTTTAAAAAAGAATGACTTAATTATTGTAAACTCAGTCTCCATTTATATACCACTCCTCAGAAAATAACTAGCATTTATTTCCATCTGTGAAGTGCTAGTTCATCAGTATTTCCACTAATTATCAGCTAGCTATATATTCAACACATTAATATAAATATTTCAAACCAACTGAAAATCATACCAAATTTTTTTTCATGCAATTCATGAAAGAGATGTTGGAGAAGTGTTCAGATGTCTTGTAAAACCTCTGATAAATGAGGATATGACACTTAGATCAATTAACTGAAAAAGAAATTCTACAAGGATAATGAAATAAAATGAACTGCAAATGAGTTTATCAAAGTATTAGTATAGCCCTCAAGAAAAATGAGAAAGACTTTGTGCCTTTTTTAAAAATGACCATGAATACTGTGAAAGTCAATATGAAATTAAAGATGAATCATGCTACTAAACATTTTGGTCAGAAAAGCTAGGACCACTCCTCATCCCCCAAATCAAGTAGATTTACTCTTTTTTTCTTATAAGAATTTACACAGAGTAGAAATTATATGTAGAAAATTAGTGTTTATTTACTCGATTTATTTATTTATTTTTGCAGACTCTAGGGATTGAACCCTGGGTCTCAGGTATGCTAAACAAGCACTCTACCACTGAGCTACATCCCCAATTCCATATTTTATTAGCATAAGATAAGTTTATCTGTTTTTACTTTTTATTTTTTAGTCACATTCTTTTCTTCCTGAAAGCAGTTATCCTCAGATACACACCTCCCATAACTTTGTTAAGATGCTGTTAATATGCAATTTCAAAATCATGATATATATTCCTTGTGAACCAAGCAGAAATATCTATTTACATTTACTGTTTTTCACTATTTCCTTGGCCCAACTTTAATCTCTCTGACATATTCTTTGAAACTAGATTTGCATACTTTTCTGTGTTAAGAAAGAGAGTAAAAAGTTAGGAAGTGAAGACTTTCAGGAGCTGGGAATATAGCTCAGTGGTAGAGCCTAGCATGATTGAGGCCATGGGTTGGATCCCCAGCACCATGAAAAGAAAAACTGAACAACTATGCTAATTTCAGACAAAGTAGATTTCAGAGCAAAGGAAATTAACAGATAACAAAGGATACTGCATAATGCTAAAAGAGATAATTTTACTGAGTAAGCACAGCAATTCTAAACGTGTGTATCTGACAACACAGTGCATAATTCTTGAATCAAAATGATGGAAGACAAAATAGGAATATGCAAATCCAGTTTGATACTGTATTACACTCCTCTAAGCATTGCTAGAACTATTGTACACACTAGGGCACTCTCTATCTTCTGAGTGATCTAATCCATTTCTAAGGCATTCATTTTTAATTGTATCTACCTCCAATTTTTTTTTGGGGGGGTGGGGTCCTGGGCATTGAACTCGGGGGCACTTGACCACTGAGTCACATCCCCAGCCCTATTTTCTCTTTTATTTAGAGACATGGTCTCCCTGAATTGCTTAGCCCCTAGCTTTTGCTGAGGCTGGCTTTGAACTTGAGATCCTCCTGCCTCAGCCTCCTGAGCCACTGGGATTACAGGTGTGTGCCACCACACCCAGCTCTACCTTCGATTTTATCTCTACCCAGAATCATAACTGCCTTGTGTATTTTCTGACTTGCATGCTATGACAGATGGAAAATGACCCAACCTAAAAATCTTGGTGTTCTGTCCTGTCCTGGGATCTCTATTTGGCTCTCCTTCCCTTTTTAAAACAATAGCAGTACAACACATATCTTCAGGTCCAGATGATTCACTGGTTAATTCTTCCATGTGTTTAGAGAAAACAGTACTGTCAATTTCTTTCAAGAAATATAAGGCAAGACCATATATCCTGCCTTATTTTCTGAGACTACCATCACCCAAACAACACAATACAAAAATAGAAAACTAGACTGCTATCTCTCAAAAATATGGGAGCAAAAATACTCCACAAAGATTAATAAATGGAATCAGTAATAAAGGGTGAACATTCCTAATCCAAATATTTGAAATCCAGATACTCCAAAGCACAAAACTTTTTGAGTGTCAATGTGATGCCACAAGTGTAAGATTCCACACCTGACCTCATGTTGGCAAGTCATAGTCAAAAGGCAGGCAAACTCAAAATATTATATAAAATTACGTTGGTTCTATGTGTATGAGGCATATATGAAACATAAATGAACTCTGTGTTTAGCCTGGAGTCCAGTCCCCAAGATATCTCATTATGTATATGCAATTTAAAAAAATCCAAATACTTCCAATCCCCAAGTTATTTAGATAAGGAATATTCAGTCTGTGTATAAAAACAATAATATACCACAATCATTTGGAGTTTATCTTAGGAATGCAAGGCTCATTGAATATTCAAAAAATCAAAGTAATGCACTATATTTACAGCTTAAAAAAGAAAAATCAACTGATTGGATTAACTGGTGCATAAAGAATACAACAAAATTTAATACCCAGACATGGTTTTAAAAAGAAACTCAGAAAACTAGGAACAGAAGGGAAATTATTCAACCTTATAGAGGATCCACAAGAAAGAAAACAAAAACCTATAGCTAAAATCATTCTTGATTTCTTGATAGAGAAAAACGGAATGCTTTCCTCCTAAGATAGGAAACATTGTAAAGATGTCCATTTTCACCATACTTATTGAACACCATAATGAAGTCTTAGCCAATGCAGTAAAGCAAGAAAAAGAGATGAAAGACATACATCTCAAAAAAGAAATGAAATGATACCAATTTGTAGACAAAATACTTTTCTCATAGAATATAAAAAACAACAACAAAAAACTATAGTCAGTGAGTTTAGCAGAGTTATAAGTTCAGTGCAGAATAATCAATTCTGTTTCTATATAATAGAAATATGCAATTGAAACCAAGAAGTTCTTTAAATTACACTAGTTCTAAAATAAATGAAATGCTTAGGTATAAATCTAAACAAACATGTATAAAACAACTATGCTGAAAACTATATATACTACTTAAGGAAATCAAAGAAGGCCAAAATGGTGAGGTATATCATGTTTATAAATTGGAAGACTCAACATAGTAAAGATGTCAACTGTCTTATTATTGATCTAAAAATTCAATGTATATATATACAATGGAGTTTTACTCAGCCATTAAAAAGAGTGAAATTATGGCATTTGCCAGTAAATGGATAGAAATGGAGAAATCATTCTAAGTGAAATTAACCAAGGTCAAAAACTCAAGGTAAATTTTTTTTCTCTTATATGGAAGCTAGAGTAAAATAAAGGGAGGGAAGGATACAATTACATAAGGAACCAATCAAATACAAATTAAAAGGTAAGTGAAAAGGAAGTCTAGTAGAGTAGAAGAAGGAGAAGGGATGATGGGAGGAAAAAGGGAGGATCATGAACTGAAACTGATTTTGATGCATATATGAGTTTGTCAGGATGAACCCTAACTAATATGTACAACCATAAAGCTCTAATAAAAATGATATTTCATTAAAAATAATAAAGTAAAATAAAAAATCAATGTAATTCTGACTGAAATTCCAAAAGAATTTTTTGTTTTATTTTTTATATACAGGCAAGCTGATTTAAAAATTCATTTGGGATGACAATGGAACTATAATAAGTAAAAATATCTTGGAAAAAAAGGAATTGATGTTGGAAGAATCACACATGATCTTAGGACTTTTTCTTTTTTATTATTATTTTGACTCATTGTACACAAATGGGATACAACTTTCGTTTCTCTAGTTGCACACAAAGTAGAATCACACCATTTGTGTAATCATACATGTACATATGGTAATGATAATTCTCTCATTCTCTTTCCTTCCCCCTTATACCCCTTCCGCACCCCTCATTTTCCTCTAAACAACCCATCCTTCCTCCATTCTTGCCTTACCCCGCCCCCCATTATTTATCATCATCCATTTATCAGAGAAATCATTTGGCCTTTAGTTTTTTGGGATTGGCTTATTTCATCTAGCATGATATTCTCCAACTCCATCCATTTACCTGCAAATGCCATAATTTTATTCTTCTTTATCTGAGTAGTATTCCACAGTGTCTTTATCCATTCATCTACTGAAGGGCATTTAGGTTGGTTCCACAATCTAGCTATTGTGAATTGAGCTGTTATAAATGTTGATGTGGTTGCGTCACTGTAGTATGCTAATTTTAAGTCCTTGGGGTATAGACCAAAGAATGGGTTAGCTGGGTCAAATGGTGGTTCCATTCCAAATTTTCTGAGGAATATCTAACAGGTTTTGGCAGACATTTTCTGTGAAGAACCATATAGGTTTTGTAGGCCATATAATCTCTTTTGCAACTACTTAACTGACATTACAGTGAGAAAGAAACCAGAGATAATACATAAATGAATGGGTATATATGCGTTCTGATAAAACTGTATTTACAAAAATAAGAACTGGATTTGTCCTGTGTACTATGGTTTACCTCTCTCATCTAAAGCTACACTGATCAAGAAATTACAGTATTAGCAGAAGGACAGATACATGTATTAGTGAAAAATAACACAGAATCCAGAAATAGAGCCATACAAATATCTCCAACTGGTTTTTGACAAATGTATAAACACAATTTGATTTTAAAAAATGATTTTTCAACAAATGGCATTGGAACAGCCGGACATCTGTGTGCAAAAAAGAAGGAATTATAACCTAAACCTCATACCTTACTCTCAAAAATAAAAACAGATCACTGGTCTAAATGTAAAATGTGAAACTACCAACTTAAAAAAATAGAGAGAAAGAAATATTTGTAATCTAGGATTCAGCAAAGATTCTCAGACCACACACTAAAAGTACAACCCATTTTAAAAAAATGATAAACTGTTCTTTAATGACTTTTTAAAAAAATTTCTTTTGTAGTTTTATATGGACAGCATGCCTTTATTTTATTTTGTTTCTATTTATGCGGTGCTAACGATTGAACCCACTGCCACTGAGCTACAGCATCAGCCCCTTTAACAACTTTTATTCTTCAAAAAGCCGCTGTTAAACAAGCACTCTACCAGCTGAGCTATCCCCAGTACCAAAAAAACAAACAAACAAAAAAATAAAAACAAAAGCCGCTGTTAGAAAATTGACAAGCTAGGTGCTGGGAGAAAATACTTGCAAATCACATATCCATGAAGGATTTGTATCCCAACTATATAAAGAACTTTCAAGCTCAACAGTAAAAAACAAACAAACAAAAAGTCCCAACTAAAATGGGCAAAAGTCCTGAACAGACACTTCAATAAGGAGATATGCAAAATTAAAACCATTAGGAGCTACTCCTGCATTAGAATGTCTAAGTAAAAAAAATATATATGTTTATACATATATACACACACACACTGATAGTTTCAAGCACTGAGAAGAAGGATGCAAAGTAACTTGAACTTTCATATATTGCTGGTGAGAATACAAAATGTTACAGCCATTCTAGGAAATAGCAGTTTCTTATAAAGTTAAGCATATATTTGCCATATGATCCATCAGTCTTGAGTATTTAGAGTAGAGAAATTAATACTTATATTCACAAAAGAACCTGTACATGAATTTTTTTATAGTAGTTTTATTCATAATTTTCAAAACCTGAGAAAATAAATATCTTTCAACAGATGAATAACTAAACTGGTATATAACTACATAATGGAATACTGTTTAGCAATGAAAAGTAACAAACTGTTGATTCATACAACTTGTATGATATCAAAGGCCTTATACTGAGTGAGAGAAAATGAAAATGGTCATAGAAGTTTACATTGTATGATTCAAATTATATGACATTCTTGAGCTCAGAACTATAGTTATAGAGAAAAGGTAAGTAGTTGCCAGGGTTATGGATAGGAAAGGTGTGACTATAAAGTATGAGGAAGGTTTTTTGACATGGTAAAACTGTTTCATGTTCTGATTGTTCTGTTGTTAATAGCATGAATCTAAGCATCTGTTACAATTCAGAGAATTATATACCTTTAAAAATGTATGATAATTTTATACATTTAAAACAGATATGATTATATAAGTGAAAGATAATGACAAAATTTTATAAGGCAGAATTATCTCAGCTTCATTTTAAAAATCCATAGCAATTAGGAGAGGAACACTCTGGATCATTAGATTATGTTATTATTATGTTAATCTTAGGTTTTCTACACTAATTGTGGATTATTTTTGAAATTAGGAAAATAAAATTTATTTGATATGAAATTTTTACTACTTTAATTTCATAATACCCAGGAATTCAGAGCATCATATTTTGTTTCCATGATTATTTCTCTTAAAAACTATATATATAAAACATATGTACATTAAAATTTAATCTCAGTGTTCTTCAAAACATCTTACAAAATATTTAATGGTGAAATACTTGAAAGTAACTTTCTATGTTTTAAAATAATGATATTAAAATTAGTAGGTTGTTGACAGTTTCCTGAGAAATTTTAAATTGCATTTTTAAAACATGTAGAAATTTGAAATATTTAATACTTTGCTTATATTAATCTTTATGGTATTATATCCACAACTTGCATCTAACCTTAAATTTTTCTTTCTTAATTACTTGACTCATACACTACAGACAAGTAATTGACAGAAGGAGCAAACCTGAAAAAGACATCTGTGCTGGATCTTTGATGACTCATACCAGTAATGCAGAAGGTAATATTATTCAAGGTACCCAGAGCATTCAAAGTATAACCCCTCAAAAATTTATAATTTATAAGAGCTTTCTATAAATAAATAAGAATAAGAAAACCAAGAGCATTTAAAAATTCAGTATAAGACTGCTTTGGTTGATGTAATATAAAATGCCAAGTCACCTGATTATAACTAAGGCTAAATTTTAATAAGTATACAAATTCATATAGATGCCTTTGGGAATCTTGTTAAAATGTTGATTCTTACTCAGTAGATCTGGAGTGGGGCCCATGATTCTGCATTTCTAATAAGTTCTCAAAGTAATACATACTCAGCTAAACTGAAGACTACACTTGAGTAGGCAAGCTCGAGGATCACTGATAAAAATGGCGTGATTTGGGGCTGGGGTTGCGGCTCAGTGGTAGAGCGCTTGCCTAGCATGTGTGAGGCACTGGGTTTGATTCTCAGTACCACGTGTAAATAAATGAATAAAGGTCTATCAACATCTAAAATATATACATATATTTTTAAAATGGCATGATTCTTGCTCTGTTTAATAGAAAATAAATGTACATGTAAGTACTATATCTCAAGATAGCCATGTAATATACTCCCTAACAGTGGTACCCTTCTCACTCTCCCCTAAAGATGAATATAGCATGGCCCACTCCTTTTTTTTCCTTTCCCTCAAGAAGAGGTTACTCTGATGAACTATTACCTTAATCTATGTTCTGTTGTTATAAACAGAATTCCTGAGACTAGGTAGGAAAGAAATTTATTTAGGGTCCAGTTCTGGAGGATAGAGTTCAAGATCTAGCAGCTTCATATGGGGCGGGCCTCATGCTTCACTTCATGTTTTATCAAGTAAGACTGCTTTCATGGTAACTAGGTCCAGTCCCAAGAAAAAACTGCATGAATCATCTTAACAACCTGATTACCTTCTAAAGGTCCCACCACCTCTCAACACTGTTATACTGGGCACCAGATTTCATTATGAGTTTCAGAAAAGACAAGCCATATTCATTTTGAAATGCAAACTGTGGAAGAGAGAGAGATGGAAAAGGACAAGAGAAGCAAGTGGAATTAAGATGTTTTGTGTGGACTTTTTCTTCTGGAGAGTTTAGGAGGGAAATACATGAAAGTAACTTCAGCCTCTGTGAGAAGTAGATAGCAGAGAAAATGAATTTTAAGAAGTATCATACAGTGCCAGGCATAGAATGGCTACTCATATTTTTTCCCTTAAACTGAAGCCTACCAATTGTATGTCAGAAAGCCTTATACCATAGTCCCAACTGTGACCTAAAATATGGTCACTTCAATATCTCAGCTAATCCTCACTTATGAAATCAAATTTCAGTAGAATGATTCTCATATAGGATAGGCAGATAAATGAAACAATTAAAACAACTTGTTTTAATAATTATAATTTTTAAAAATTATTATTTTTAATAATTTAAAAATACATGATATTAAGTAGGAAAAATGGTATTTTACCTTTTTGAGTTTGTGTTTTTCCTTGAATTTTGAGGAAAATAGGATTAATAGGCCAAGAGGAAAGTTGAAATTAGAAAGTTAGTGCAGGCTGGGGATATAGCTCAGTTGGTAGAGTGTTTGCCTCATAAGCACAAGGCCTTGCATTCAATCCCCAGCACCACAAAAAAAAAAAAAAAAAAAGAAAGTTAGTGGTGCCTACAATGTAACCAGAATGATTACTTTCAAATGAAAAAAAATAAATAAATAAAGAAGAAAAAAGTATCAGTGTGGTCAATATAGTTTCCCTTATGGCATTTAAGAAATGTAATTGAAACCTGAGTTATTTCAAAACTACTTCTGGTTATTGGACTTTGTCTTTTTCACAGAGACAGTCATTACACTAGAATAGTAGATCACAGGTTTAAATGCTATATAAGGCTAATGATGCTATGTTATAAACAAGGTAGTGGAAGATAATGACTAAAATGTAGGTTATGAGCCAGAACATGAGCAGGCTTTGGTGTAAGGCTAAAGAGTTTATATTTATTTCAGTTGGTAGTGTTATAGCTTTGAAAGGTATGAAGCAGGTAAGTGAAATAATAAAAATTATAAGAATATGATGGCCTTATCCTAAGTTGACTGATATGAGAAATGAAAAGAAAAAACTAGGTAGTAAGTTTGTTATAATAAAGTAATAAAAGCCTTGAGTGAAAATAATGATAGTGGGAATAGCAAAGGATAAATTTGAGAAACATTCATGATAAAAAAAAGAAACAATGTGACTTCTTGAATTCCTTTACCCAACACTTCAACAAATATTTATTGACTTCCTATTATTATATGCCAGAAACTATGTTATGCAGTAGGATAGAAAACATAGTCCTTGCCTCCAAGGTAAATAACTGATAGAAATGTAGTAAAATTTAATATATTCTCCAAACTGCCCATAAAGTGACCTTAACTGTTTAGACCATTTATAATCTGTCCACATCATCTCCAGTCAGTTTTATTTTGCACTACTCCACAATTCTTAACTGCTTCTACTTCCTCATCACCCAAAATGTATTAATATCTATATGATTATATTTCCTTCATATCACCTGTAGTAGCATTTGACATTGTTAATTATTTCTTCCTATAATATTCCCTTTTTCTTCTTTGTACTCTAACCCACTGAATCCTCTTGCCCTCTTGGGATCTTGAAGCCCTAATAATAACTATTTTGGAAATAGTAGACAGATAAAGGAATTATTTAAGCCATCTAATATAGGTGGATAGATAGCAAATCCTGTCCTCTCTTTCTGCCCTACTATATTGCGCTGCAACACTTAAGCAACAAAGGATAAATGCAGTTAAAAAAAATCAACAAATATGGGCAGTATTAATCAAGGTTCGTCAAAGAAAGAGAACTAATAGGAAGGGAGTGGTGTGTGTGTATGTGTGTGTGTATGCATACAAGTACAGACAGAGACAGAGAGACTGATTGATTATAAGGAATTGACTCACACAATTAGGAAGGCTAACAAGTCCCAGGATCTGCAGTTGGCAAGCTGGAAACCCAGGAGAGCCAACAGTGTGGTTAGCCAATAGTGCAGTGAAGGCCAGCAGGCTTGAGCCCCAGGAAGAGTAAAAAGAGAAAACCCATGTCCCAGCTCAACAGCAGTCAGACAGGAGTTCTCTCTAGGGGTGATAGTAGCTGGACATGAAAATGTACAGAGGGAGGACAGGTTGGAATCTGTTGGCACCCAGTCTCTTACCATAAAAATATTCAAAGAGTAATGGCTGATATTTCACTTTCTCCTTCCAAATCTTGCACAATTTTTCCTTGGCCATTTCTAACATGGAAATACACAGGGAAGGATGTTCTGGGAAACATGGTTCTAGCTTAGCCAAATTTATTTACACAGTATAAACCATCATGATGGTAATATTTTCTAACACAAAATAATAGGCAAGAATTCTATAGAGGTAAGGTATGATGAGGAAACTATGCAGACTTAATATTATATACAGAAAAGCAAAAATAAACAAAAAAACCCTTATATTGTTGACCAAGTGTGTTAAACTGAAAATTGAAAGTTGAAATTAGCCCACAGAGAAAAAACAGAAAACGATCCTAAAGACAAAGTTATAATAGTTCTTCCCTTCTGTCTTTTCAGAAATTGTACATGAAACAAAGTATCTGTGGAGAACCAGTTTCATTTTTTAATTTCTAATCTGATATGGATCAATACCTTTGTAAAATATATGAAAAACAAAATGAAAATGCAAAATAATGTCCAAGAAATTTATTAGATTAAACTACATAAAATTATTCCATGGAACTGCCATAAAAATTCTTGATTTTTCTCAATGCTTTCTTTTTTAAAAATTTATTTTGATTCATTGTACACAAATGGGGTACAACTGTTGTTTCTTGTTGTACACAAAGTAGAGCTGCACCATTTGTGTAATCATACATTTATATAGGGTAATGATGTTTGTCTCATTATGTTATTTTTCCTTCCCCCCACCCCCTTGCTTTACTTCTTTTTAACCACAAATAATCAGCTCATAGACCAGTAATAATGATTTGTAGACCAGTTACTGGTCTTTATCCCACAATCTGAATAACACTGAACTAAGAATAACTTTTACTGAATTTAGGCAGGAAGCTCAAGTAATACATTTGAGAAGAAATAATAGAAACTGGATGAATTTAAACCAAAGAGACCTAATGAGTATGAATTGCAAGGAACTTCAGAGACTAATGATCACAATTATTACTCTCTGAAACATCATAAGCTGGACACAGTGGTGCAGGACAAAAATCCCAGGGGCCCAGGAGGCTGAGACTAGAGGATCACAAGTTTGAGGCCAGCCTCAGCAACTTAGCAGTATTCTCAGCAACTCAGCAAAACCCTTTCTCAAATTTTTAAAAAATTTTTTTAAAAAGGCAGCTGGATTGAGTCCCAAGTTTTTGGTTTTTTTGTTTGTTTGTTTGTTTTTTGTTTCTTTGTTTATTTGTTTTGGTTTGGTTTGGTTTGGGTTTTGGTGCTATTGTGAATGGAATAGTTTTCCTAATTTCTCATTCAGTTAATTCATCATTGATTGTATAGGAACACAAATGATTTATGGGTGTTAATTTTATATCCTGCTATCTTTGCTGAACTCATTTATGAGTTCTAGAAGTTTTCTGGTGAATTTTTAGGTCTTCTATATGTAGAATCATGTTGTTGGCAAATAGTTTGAGTTCTTTTCTTATTCTTATTCCTTTAATTTCTTTCCTTTGCCTAATTGCTCTGGCTAGAGACTTAAGGATGATAAGTGGTAAAAGAGGGCATCCTTGTCTTGTTCCAGTTTTTAGAGGGAGTGCCTTCAATTTTTCTTCACTTGAATGATGTTCGTCTTGGATTTAACATATGTCTGTATGGTAAATGTGTGTGTGTGTGTGTGTGTGTGTGTGTGTGTGTGTGTGTCTTCTATAATGTTGAGGTATGTTCTTACTATCCCTAGTTTTTCTAGTGTTTCGAACATGAATGGATGCTGTATTTTGTCAAATGCTTTTCTGCATTTATTGAGATTATCATGTGATTCTTAAGTCTTTTGATGTGATGATGAATTACATTTATTGACTTCCCCATGTTGACCCGAAATTACATCATGGTGTACTATCTTTTTAGTATGTTTTTGAATGCAATTTGCTAGTATTTTATTAAGAATTTTTGTATCTATGTTCATCAGGAATATTGGTCTGAAGTTTTCTTTCCATGATGTGTCTTTGTCTGGTTTTGGTATCAGGGTGATACTAGTTTCTTAGAATGAGTTCATATAAGGGTTCACTCCTTTTCTATTTCATAAAATAATTTAAGAAGGATTGATATTAGTTCTTCTTTGAAGGTCTGGTAGAACTCAGCTGAGAATCCATCTGGTCATAGGCTTTTCTTTGTTGGTAGGCCTTTGATAGTATCTTCAGTTTCATTGCTTGAAACTGATTTGTTTAAATTTTCTATGTCCTCCTGATTCAATTTGGGTAAGTCCTTCATCTCTAGAAATTTGTTGATGTTTTCAAGATTTTCTATTTTTTTAGAGTATAAATTTTCAAAATTGTTTCTAATCAGAATAATAATCATCATAATCATAATAATCATCTGTATTTCAGTAGTGTCCTTTTTATCACAAATTATAGTAATTTGAATTTTCTCTCTCTCAGTCTTTGTTTGGCTAAGGGTTTACAAATTTATTTATTTTTTTCAAAGAACCAACTTTATGTTCCATTAATTTTTTTGAATTTTTTTGTTTCAATTTCATTGATTTGGGCTCTGATTTTAATTATTTCCTGTCTTCTGCTACAATGAAAACTACAGAACACTAAAGAAAGAAATTGAAGAAGACCTTAGAAGATGAAAAGATCTCCCGTGTTCTTGGATAGACACAGTCAATATTGTCAAAATGACCACACTACCAAAAGCAATATATATATATTTAATGCAATTCCTATTAAAATTCCAATGGCATTCTTTATAAAAATAGATAAAGCAGTCACAAAATTCATTTGGAAAAATAAGAGGCCCAGAATAGCCAAAGCAATCCTTATCAAGAAAAATGACGCAGGAGGCATCATAATACCAGAACTTAAATTATACTACAGTGATACAGTAGCAAAAATGGCATGGTATTGGCACCAAAACAGATATGAAGACCAGTGAACAGAATAGAAGACATGGTGTCATACCAACATAAATACAGTTATCTCAAACTAGACAAAGGCACCATAAACATACATTGGAGAAAAGATAGCCTCTTCAACAAATGGTGATGGGAAAACTGGAAATCCATATAAGGCAAAATGAAATTAAACCCCTGTCTCTCACCCTGAACATTGTGGCTCAAGGACCTAGGCATTAGAACAGAGATCCTGTGCCTTCTAGAAGAAAAAGTAGGCCCAAATCTCTGTCATGACAGCTTAGGAACCAACTTCCTCAACAAGACTCCTAAAGCACAAGAAGTAAAATCAAGAATCAATAATGGGATGGTATCAAACTAAAAAGTTTCTTCACAGCAAAGAAAACGATCAAGAACATGAAGAGAGAACCTACAGAATGGGAGAAAATCTTTGCCACCAGCACCTCAGATAGAGTGTTAATCTCCAGGATATTCAAAGGACTCAAAAAACTTAACACTAAAAACAAACAAAAAAACTCAAATAACCCAATCAGTAATAGGCTAAGGAACTGAATAGGTACTTCACAGAAGAAATACAAATGGTCAACAAATATATGAAAAAATGTTCAACATCTCTACCAATTAGAGAAATACAAATCAAAAGTACACTGAGCCACCTCACCCCAGTCAGAATGGCATTTATCAAGATATAATAATAAATGTTGGCGAGGATGTGGGGAAAAAGGTTCAGGTTCACTCACATATTGCTGGTGGGACTGAAAACTTGGTGCAACTACTCTGGAAAGCAATATGGAGATACTTTAGAAAATTTAGAATGGAACCACCATTTGACCTAGTTATCCCATTCCTTGGCATATACCCAAAGGACTTAAAATCAGCATACTACAAGTAATGCAGTCACATCAATTTTTATAGCACCTCAATTCACAATAGCTAGATTGTGGAACCAACCTAGGTGTCCATCAACAGAAGAATGGATAAAGCAAATGTGGTGTATATATACACAATGGAATATTACTCAACCATAAAGAAGAATGAAATTATGGAATTTGCTGGTAAATGGATGGAACTGAAGACTATCATGCTAAGTGAAATAAGCCAATCTACCAAAAACAAAGACTGAATGTTCTTTTTGATATTTGGGAGTGGGGAAGGGAAGAATAGAGGTTCATGTATATTTAAAAAGATCAAATTTTAAAAAGAAAACCTGAAAATGACAAAAAAATGTGGGAGGATGACTGAAGATGTTGCTCAGTGGTAAAGTGCCCCTGGGTTCAATTCCTAGTATATGCTTACATACATACATATGTACATACATACATAAAGTATCATATGGGTCACTTAATAGTGAATACTTGCTTGGTCAGATACTAAAAAAAGATTATCCAATAACTTAGCAGTCATCCTATAAAACAATGAGACCAAGATACAACAAAAGGCTTTTATGAAAAGCAAGTCTTATCACATCAATTTAATTTACCTGTGTCACAGTCTACATAATAAATTACAGATAGAATTAATCTATATTATCCTGATTTCAAAAAGAATTTTATTGCATCTTGTACTCTAAAACAAGCTAGAAAATGGTTTGTTTTTGTTTTGTGTTTTAGGTCTCAGGACCTCATTAAAATAACTTTTTCTCCATATTTTTATTATTGCATTATAATTATACATAATGATGGAACTCATTCTTACATATTCATTCATATGTTCCCCTTTCCTTCCTCCTTACTTTTCCTTGGTCCCCTCCTCTATTTTTATTCCTTTTATTTCCTTCTCTTGGCTGATTTCTCTGGCTAAAACTTCTAGTACTACATTGAATAAGAGTGGTGAGAGTGTACATTCTTGTCTTGTTCCATATCTCAAAGGAAGGGCTTTGTTTTCCCCCATTCACTTTGAGGTTGGCTTTGGGTCTGTCACATATAGCCTTTATGATGTTGAGGTGAATTCCTTATATCCCTAGTTTCTGCAGTGTTTTATCGTAAATGGGTGATGAATTTTGTCAAAGGCTTTTATCTATTGAGATGACTGTGATTTTTGTCCTTTATTTATGTGGTGAATTACAGTTATTGTTTTGCATATGCTAAATCATCCCTGGAATAAAACCAACTTCGTCATGATATACAATCTTCTTAATATGTTGTTGAATATGACTTGCTAATGTTTTATTAAGGATTTCTGCATCTAAGGGACATTGGTCTGTAGTTTTCTTTCCTCGATGTGAGCTTATCTGATTTTGGTATGAAGGTGATACTGGCTTCATAGGATGAATTTGGAAGTATTCTATCCCTTTCTATTTCATGGAATAATTTGAAGAAAACTGGCATTAGTTCTTTTTTAAAGGTTTGGCAAAATTCAGCTGAGAAGCCATCTGATCCTAGACTTTTCTTTGTTGAAAGTCTTTTTATTATGTTTCTATCTCATTGCTAGTTATTGGTCTGGAGCTTTCTATGTCCTCTTAATTCTATTTTGGCATGTTATATATTGTAGAAATGTATCCATTTCTTGTAGATTTTCCAATTTATTGGAGTATAAATTTTCAAAATAGTCCCTAATTATCCTCTGGATTTCTGTGATGTCTGTGGTGATTTCACCTTTTAAAATAATCTCTAATTTTATTAATTGGGGTCTTTTTTTTCTTTTGGTAGTTTGCCTAAGAGTTTGTTGATCTTGTTTATTTTTTCAAAGAAATTTTCATTGATTCTTTGTATTTTTTAATCTTTATTTCATTGATTTCAGCTCTGATCTTAATTATTTTGTTCCTTCTACTGTCTTTCAAATTGATTTGTTCTGGTTTTTCAAGATGCATAATTAGGTTGTTTATTTAGAATCTTTCTGATTTTCTGATATAGGCACTAACAGCTATAAGCTTCTTTGAATTACCTTCACAGTGTCTTGGAGCATCTGGTATGATGTATCACTATTCTCATTTGAGTCTAACAATTTTTAAATTTCTCTCCTGATTTCTTCACCCATTCATCATTCAGAAACATTGTTTAATTTCCATGTGTTTATGTAGTTTCTGTAGTTTTGGGGGGACATGTTGATTTCTAATTACATCCATTATGATCAGATACGATGCAAGGAATTATATCAGTTTTTTTATATTTGCTCAGAGTTACTTTGGGGGCCTCACACATGGTCTGTTTTGGAGACAGTTCCTTGAGCAGCTGAATAAAAAGTGAATTTGGTGGTTGTTAGTGAAATGTTCTACAAATGCCTATTAAGTCTATTTGATTTATAATATTTTTAGGTATCAAAAGTTCTTACTGTCTGGGCATGGTGGCCCATGCCTGTAATCCCAGCAGCTCAAGAGGCTGAGGCAGGAGGATCACAAGTTCAATGCCAGCCTCAGCAGTTTAGCAAGGCCCTAAGCAACTCAGTGAGGACCCATCTCTAAATAAAATTTAAAAAGGGCTGGGGATGTGCCTCAGTGGTTAAGTGCCCCTGAGTTCAATCCTCAGTACCCCAAAAGGGGGGGGGGCAGTTCTTACTGAGTTTATCTGTCAATGACCTATCAATTGGCAAGAGAGGTATTTTGAAATCATTCAGTATTTATTGTACTGGGGTCTATCTGTGTGCTTAATTCAAGTAGTGTATTTTATCTAATTAGGTACACCAATGTTTGGGGCATAAATGTTTACTATTGTTACATCTTCTTGTTGAATTTTTCCGTTTACCATAATGAAGTGACCTTATTTGTCTTTTCTGATTAATTTTGGCTTGAAGTCTGCTATGTCAGATATCAGAGTATCCTGCTTGTTTTCAGGCTCTATTTACCAGATATATTTCCATCCTTTCACTTTCAACTTTGGAGGTTTTTATTTCTTTCATGTATTCAATATTTTCTTTAGTATTACTTTAAGTGTTTTCTGTGGTGCTGGCTTAGTTATGAATTTTCTTAGTTTCCCTTCATCTTGGCTTTTTTTTTTTTTTTTTCTTGAATTCTGAACAGTTGCTTTGCCAGATATAGCAATCTTGTTTGACAGTTATTTTCTCTCAGGGCTTGAAATACATCATTCTGTCTAGATTTGAGTTTGTGCTGAGAAATGAGATATAATGCTATTCAGCTTCCCTCTATGACCTGATATTTTCTCTTGAGGCTTTTAAAATTCTATCCTTGTTTTGTATGTTGGGCATTTTAATTACAATGTGACATGGAGAGCTTCTTTTTTGATCTTGTCTTTTTGGAGTTGTGAATGCCTTCTGAATCTGTATGTCCATCTCAGTCTCAAGGTTTAGAAATTTTTCTATTATTTTTTTCCTAAAATATTTATCCATGCTGTTAGCTTGTATCTCACAACCCAGTGGTTCTTAAATTTGGTCTTTTAATGTTCTCCCAGAGTTCTTGTATAGTCTGGTCATGGTTACTCTTTTTCTTTAATACAATCTGAAAGTTCAAGGCCAGCAACTGTCTTCAAGTTCTGAGATCCTGTCTTCGGTATGGTATACTCTATTAGACTTTCAACTGAACATTTTATTTTATTGTGACTTTCCAAGATTTTTGGTTGGTTCCCTCCCTCCCTCTTTCTCATATTGGGAATTGAACCCAGAAATGCTTTACCACTAAGGTTATTTTATTTTGAGAAAGGGTCTCCATAAATTGCTTAGGACCTCACTAAGTTGCTGAGGCTGGCTTTGAACTTGTGATCCTCCTGTCTTAGTCTCCTGAGTCACTGGGATTATAAGCATGCACCACTATACCTGACTTCTATACATGATTCTTTTTAAATATCTATCTCCTTGCTGAATTTTTCATTCATATCCTATACTGACTTCCTTAATTCATTCAGTTGTTTTTCTGTGTTTTCTTGGAATTCATTGATCATTTTTACAATCCTTCTTTTGAATTCATTATCTGGTATTTTATCTATTTCAATATATTTGGAGTCACATTAATTTAATTATATCTGTCATAGTCCAAACTAATAAGTTACAGATATAATCTACATTCCCCTGATTTCAAAGTCTTTTGATTGTGTTCTACACTCTAAATCAAGTTTAAAAATTATTTCTTTTATTTTTGTTTTGTAGTAACTGAGGATTAAATCCAGAGGTATGTTTACTACTGAGCTACATCCCCAGCCCTTTTAATTTCTCTTTTGAGACATGGTACTGTTAATCTGCAGGAGCTGGCTTTGAACTCACTATCCTTCCCCCTCAGCCTCCAGAACCCCACCACACCCAGCTAGAAAATTATTCAATCCTAATACCTCTCTGTCATTACTAGGGATAATTCTCAATTACAATGTCAATAATAAAGCAAATAGTCATTGAGGATTTACAATGCACCAGATATTCTACTAAGTGCTTTAGTGCTGTGCTGAAGTTAGCCATCTTCCATTTAAGGAATAACTATCATTCTGTTATTTGCATAGCAATAAAAATTTAAATGACATAGAAAAGAACACTCTTTTACATTTTTAAATAGCAGGATAAAAACAAAAAGAACAATAATCTGTGAAACATGAAAATTATATGAAATTCAATTTCAGTGTCCATAATAAAGTTTTATTGGCATGCAGTCATGCTCATTCTTTCACATATCACTTATAACTCTTTTCAGGCTGCAATGACAGAATTGATTAGTGCTTAACATTGCTGCTTGGCACATTACAAATTTCAGTGACATGGGTATAAATCCATATCATTTCAAGTGACATATATATTGCCATAGCACATTTTATTTTTATTACCAGTGAATGAACATATCAAAACAAGAAAAGAGCAACTATGGAAACTGAGGGAGGAGGCTCATAAGTTTGAGGCCAGCCTCAGTAGTTTAGCAAGACCCTGTCTCAAATGAAAATTAAAAAAAAAAAAAAAAGACTGGGGATGTAGCTCAATGAGAAAAGTGCCCTTAGGCCTGCATTCAATCTCCAGTTTAAAAAAAAAAAAAAAAAAAGACAAATATCAAGAGAAGAACCTAATAGAATTCTATAAAATAAGATGCTGCTCATGGATTGTTATCACTGGTAGTACTTACTTTTTTGAAAAGGCATTCTCAAAAATAAAATATCATCAGAGATCAACATTAACATGAACTTTTGTAGTTGAGTTTGATGAGAAAAAACACTAACACTGAATCTTAAATGCAATGATATATCTCCCTATTCTCATTAGATGTGTTTTTTTAAAATGCAATTATTATTACTGTAATTATTACTGTAATTTCATCAATAAAAATTTTCTCTTGTATTTAAGTGCTTACCTAGTGTTTTTAATTTTGTCTCTTAGCCCAAAAAGCCTAAAATATTTACTCTATGATTCTTCATATAATGTGGATCAGCTATCCCAATATAGTTCAGAGATGGGAACTGACATAGTTGACAAGAAACTAAGTAAAGATGCTGACTTTTATTAGAAAATAAATAATCGGTATATATTTAGAAGTCTGAAGTAATCACTTCATTACACCAATCTCTATAGAGGTCCATCTACAAACTACTATAAATCTTAAGACTCCTGCTATAAAAGTTATTTTTCCTTTCTATGAAAATTTTGGCATGAATTCAGGAAACAGTGATGATGACTAATATGGTGAAACATAGGGTCTGTTTTTTTAAGTTTTTAAAAATGAAGTTGTTTAGCTAAAAAATATCAAGCTTATGGGGTAACAATTATTATTTAAAAACCATACAAAATACTGTCAGCTGTTTTTATAGTGTGTGGAAAAGATTTTAAAACATGCTTAACCATTGTGAATTGAGCTGCTGAAACATTGGGGAATGCTAACAACAGGGGAATGGAAGAATAGAAGTTTAGTGGATTAAACAAATGGGAATGAAGGGAAGGGAATGGGGAAAAGGAATAGGAAAGACAGTAGAATGAATCTGACACAACTTTCCTATGTTCACATATGAATACACCACAGTGAATCTTCACATCACATAGGATCCAGACTGGGATCCTAATTTGAATAAAATATACTCCATGTTTGTATAAATATGTCAAAGTGTACTGTCATGTATATCTAAAACCAATAAAAATTAAAAACATGCTAAATTAAAGCTGGGTAGTTTTGTTTAGTCATAAAAATAATTCACTGATCATTGAAGAGACAAATGTTGATCCAGTTTATGAAAGAGATTGCTAATTTTATACTCAGAGATCATCAACAAGAGAATAAACATCTTATTGTATGTAGGATTTAAATGTTTATCTGCCTAACATCAAGAACCAACTTATTTTTTAAAAATCAGTTGTCCTATGAAACATTACAAAACAGATTTTAGAGCATGGCTCCTCTGTATCATGTTAGGAAATTTTTGAACTATATAAACAAAACATCCCAAACTATACAAGAATACCCCCATATAACAGGAAAGAGAGTTAATAACAAACAAGTAAGAAGTATATTTAGAGAAATACAATCATCATCAAGTCATTACCTGGTGCTAGCTCTATAAGGAGGAATAATATGCTATCAATAAGTTTTAGGAAATGTCTAATCTACTTAGGAAGCTAAACTAAATGAATAAAGAGAATAATACAAGTTAGCACCAGATGCAGTGGCACATACCTATAATCCCAGCAACTTGTGAGGTTGAATTAAGAGGATAACAAGTTTGAGGCCAGCTGGGCTACTTAGGGAGACCCCGTCTCAAAATTAAAAATGAGGACTGGGGAAGTAGCTCAGTGGCAAAGTGCACCTTGGATCAATCCCCAGAACAACAACAAAAAAAAGGTTGTGTGTGTGTGTGTGTGTGTGTGTATAGACAGAGTGCCAAATGAATAGCACGTGCTTTAAGAGAAACATAACTGAGATTTATAAATACCATCAATTATATCCAATTCATTGTTTCAAGGATGACAATATGTAAAATAATTCCTACCTAATGCCTGTCAATAAAGAGAAATTACATTGTGGCAGTAATGACAGTTCTTTTCTGTCTCCTTGTACTAAGCCAGGGTCAGCAGATACAGTGCTCATATTAGAAGAGTTACCTCAGTAATCAATTATAACTTCCTTTCCTATTGAGTGAAAAAAAAAATGGAGAGAGAGAGAAGGAAGTGACTTCTCAACACAGTTGCCCAGGTAACCACCACTATTCAACCAGAGCTGACATTTAGATGAAACTACTTGCCATGCTAGCATGACATCATTTTAACAACAGAAAGGACAAGATATAGTCTGCTTATTTTATTTGGGTGAGGATATTAGCTATAACTTGTATATAAGGATATTTAGCAATTTCATATATTTTAAGGTTTGGTTTTCAGCATTTTAATTTATTTAAATTATATTTGAAGTATTTCTCTTTCATGAAGAAATTTAAAGTTTTGTTAATTTTCAGAAAGTCCTTTATTTGATTTTTAAGGTCATTACTGTTGGGTTCTTTTATTTTAGGAGAACGGAAAGAAGATTACAGAGGACAGGTAATTTCTCTTACTATTTGTCATTAGACATTTAAATTCCAAGAGAAAAACATGATATGTGATTATTTTAAACTAGGAAATGCTGCCTTAGTCTACATTAACTTGACTACATTTCTATACTAAGTTTCTTAAAAGACTTAGCTTTGCATTATTTCAAAGTTATAATTATTAAAATGGTTTTTTAAGTAAAATTATGCATAATATGTACAAATGAAGTAATATATCTCAAATTTGACTCAAAAGAGTTCAGTAGCAGGAAATTAGGAAGCTGAAAATTGATGAAGCTGGATGATAATAGAGCAGTTCATGTATATCATTCTCTCATTGGTATATGTTTGAAGTTATTCAAAGTACAAAGTTTAAAATGCCCTTATAATAGAAACTTATCTGATGCATTTTATTACATATATGTATAATCTTTATAAGTAATGTATATAGAAATATTAATTCTAACAAGTGATCCTGAACCCCTTTCCACATTCTGTTAATTCTGAGTAGAGGTATCAAAGTCCTATATTATACCATTTCAAAAAAGCTTGGTATGAGAAATCCTAATAATTTTATGCCCAAAATGGATTATTACAGTAACTGATTCATTCTGAGACTTAAGGTTAAATGATTTATTACTAACATCATAATTAATGAATTTTACAATTCATTCCATCACTCTATGCCTCAACTTCTTTATCTGTAAAATAGAAATAATTCCACATACCCCAGAGGATTTTTATGAAGCTCTATTATGAACATGAATGTGGTAGAACTTTGTTACTTATATGTAACTATACTAATGACAGTAATTATCAACATTATTACTTCAATCTACCCTATGGAAATACCTATATTGAAAAAAATTTAAATCTTGATTTATTTAGAGGAAAATACTCCATTTTATAGTTGAAAAAACATGTATAATAATTTTCTTTTAACTTGTTAAAGCTTAAAGATACTTTACCATAAATTTTATGTATTTTAGATTGTTTAGTTTTTTAGAACAATTGTTAAAGAAAAAAACATCATTCTATCAAAATTTTACAGTCATGTCCACTTGGATACACAAGTGTGCATGAGATCCAAGCAAGAAAACTAACTTTCCAAGAATTTTTCTGGAAGGGCTGATATACAGAATAAGAGAAACATCAGTTTATGTACTAATGTACAGAATGGTGGTGGTAACCTAACTGCTCACACACTTTAAGTTCAGTCCTCTAGCTTACTGTGTAGAAATTTTTATTAAGGGCTGGGGTTATGGCTCAGTGGTAGGGCAGTCACCTAGTGCACGTGAAGCACTGGGTTCAATCCTCAGTACCACATAAAAATGAATAAATAAAAACAAAGCTTTAAAAAAAGAGAAATTGTTACCAAGCACAAGTTAGATACAGATTTTAATAACCTATTATCATTTGTAAAGGTCTTCTCATTCAAAATTTTCATATACTACATTTTAGAGATTGTCCATATGTATCTGCATAATTTTCATATAGTAAGTGTATTAGTCCATTTTCTGTTGCTGTAATGAAATGCATGAAGCTATGTATTTTTTGGAGAAAAGAGGCTTACTTAGGCTTCAGTTTGAAATGCTGAAAGTCCAAGATATCTAGCTGTCCCATCAGTTCAGCCTCTGGCAAGGGCCTAACAGATATCATCACAGTGGAAGGAGTATGCATGTGTAAGAAATCACATTGGGCAAGACCAAAAGCCAGAGAGAGATTCAGGGACCAAGCTTGCTCTTTTACACCTTTTTCTGGCAAGAATTCATTCCACAAAATCAGAATTAATTCCTTTTGAGAACCGTCTCCCCAGTAACCTAGTCATCATGCACTAAGCCCCACCTCTTTTATTTATTTTTTGGTACTGGGGAATGAATCCAGGGGCACTTGAACTACATCCCTAGTACTTTTTATTTTTTGAGACAGAGTTTTGCTAATTTGCTAAGGGTCTTGCTAAGTTGCTGAGGCTGGCCTCAAACTTGTGATCTCAACCTCCCAAATTGCTGGGATTACAGGCATTTCCCACTGTACCTTGAAACTTCTGTCACTCCTTAAAGCTGCCATACTGGGGACTAAGCTCCCAACAAATGAGCCTTTGGGGGCAAACCACATCCATACTATAGTAGTAACTATTTTTCAACCTATTTATCTTTAATCACCTCTTTGTCACCTTGAATCAATTGGATGTATTTGGCAGCAACAACAAAAGCAACAGTTATTTTTTAACATTTATCAGGTGCTTATTAAATAGCTGGTACTTGTCTCCATAACTTAATGTTTTAATTCACAGCAAACTCTCACAACTACTGTATGAGATGGATACTGCTATTAGCCCCATACAATTAAATTATACATGAAGATTAAATAATTTACCCATAGTCACGTAGCTTGAAAGGTATCAAGCTGGAATTCAGACTTAATCTGACTCTAGACCAAGGTTTCTCAACCTCAGCACTTGTGACATGTGGGGCCAAATAATCCTTTTGTTGTTGGGGCCATCCTCTGTATTGTAGAATATTTAGCAGCAATCCTTACTAGATGCTAGGAGTTTCCCTAACCAAACTATGATGACCAAATAACTCTAGCCATTGCCAGATGTTCCCCTGGGGCATAGGATGGCAAAATCAATTCTGGTTAAGGACTGTTGTCTAGAGCAACCCCTATTCATATTATATTGAAACCCCTTATAAAACATTACCTCTCTGAAAGTCACACAATGGAAATACGGAAAGCTATACTATAACATAAAACTCACCTATAATCCTCCCCATCCAGATGATACTACTACCAGTACCTTTGAAATCCTCTGGATGCTCCTGCATAATTACATTCTTTTCCTTTCATCTACTCTCATCATCTTAATTTGTGTTAATCATTTCTTGCCCTTTTTTTTTTTTTTTTGGTTTTCCTATATGAGGCTATATCCTAGCATGTCATTTTATTTTCTCTCTTCCTGACATTTATGGAAGTGGAAACAGTGCATTCTTATTAGTTTTTTTTTTTCCCACTTGCTATTATGCTTTTACATACATCTGGTGTGTATGGGTGCAGGTGTATTCATTTTCATTGTCTATAATATTCCACTGAATGAATATCACAACTTATTCATCCACTCTACTCAATTTATTCATTGCTCTTCTATTAATGAACATTTGATTCTAGATTTCATATTAGAAACAGTGCTGCTATTAACATTCTTCTACATTAGGCCCTAGGGTATGGACTTAAGAGTAGAATTTCTGGTCACAGGTAATGCACATCTTAGATTTTAATAAATTTCCAAGGTAGTTTTCCTAATTTACATTCCCTCCAAATAAAAATTTTTATTGCTTCATATCTTGCTAATACTTGTTAACACTTAGATTTTTAAATTTTTTGCCATTCTCAGTAGCTGTGAAACAGATTCACATTAGTTTTGATTTGCTTTTGTCTCATTAATAATGAAGTTGAATATCTTTTCTTATGTTCTGATCATCTGTGTTTCTTCTTCCTTAAATGCTTATTCGTATCTTCTACTTACTTTTCTATTGGGTTCTTTGCCCTTAAAACTCACTAATTTGCATTTTTTTTTTCCTTGTGGTACAAGCGATTGAATCTAGGGCTTCATGCATGTTAGACAAGCATTTTACCACTGAGCTACATCCCCAGCACTTTTTAAGTATTTTGAGACAGGGTCTCACTAAATTGTCGAGGCTAGTCTCACACTTACAATCTTCCTACCTCAGTCTTCCAAGTAGCTGGGATTACAGATACGTACCACCACACCCAGTTTGTAAAAATTCTTCACATATTCTGAGAACTAATCCTTTTTCAGTGTTACAAATAATTTCTCACATTTTATTGTTTGTTTCTTCCCTATCCACATTGATAAAGAGAAATGTGTCTTTGTTAAAGATGAGAACTTATGACCCTTTCCCTTTATGATATGCTTTTTATTTATATCTTGTTTAAGATGTCTTTTCTGCTGGGCATGGTGGCACATGTCTGTAGTTGTAGCTGCTTGGGAGGCTGAGGCAGGAAGACCCAAGTTCCAGGCCAAAGTGGGCAACTTAGCAAGACCCTATATCAAACTAAAAATGTCTGGGGATGTTGCTTAGTGGTAGAGTGCTTGTCTAGCATCATCAAGGCCCTGGGTTCAATCCCAGTAGCACACACAGAGATGAAATATGTATTTCCCTACTTCTAGTGTCATACAGATTTTCCCATTGTTAAAATGTTTGCCATTCATGTTTGTTTAACCCATTTAATTCATTTTTTAAGTTAAACCCAGGATTAAAATGAAGTTAATCTAAACATATATAGAAATAACATACTACTGTTTTTAGAGTTTAATTCTAATTTGGATAAGTAAAGCCTACAAATTGCCAAACAGACCAAAGATGGTATGAACAAATGATTATATATTAATCAGGTTCCATAGAAACATATTATTTATAAAGATTATATTTAATGAACTTGACAGATTTCTTTCACTTTTAAGAAACAACACAACAAATCTAATTCTAAACATAAAAATCAGCAAATGAGTTGGTCCTGGTCTACTTATTCCAGGTCCCCAACTATACAAGAAATACTTAAGTATTCTTTCTAGGAAAGTTTTAGGTAATGTCAGATTCTCATGCTATAATTATAATGAATGGTATGTCTTTTTAAAAATATATGCCATTTTTGTTTTGTCTGTTTTACTTAGATATTGTATATCAGTAAAAACTGTTTCTTGTCTTGGAATTTTAGACATCTTTGAGATAAATACAGGCAGTACTGAAAGTTGTTTAGGCATATTTAAGGTAATGATGGCTATGGGCCCTACACCTGATACTTGACGTAAATCACAAGTTAATAAGCAGGAAATAGTGCATACTAAAAATGGGACAGTGAGAACCAGATGCATTGGCACACCTATAGTTCCACCTAATCAGAAGCAGAAGAATAGCTTGAGATCAGGGGCTCAAGGCCAGCCTGGGCAATATAGAGAGCCTCTATCTTGAAAAGTAAATAAAAAGGAAAGTGAGGTTGCAAAATTGGAGATTTTGTTGTTATTTTCTTGGGATTGAACCCAGGGGCACTTTACTACTGAGCTATATATCACCAATCCTTTTTGTTTTTTATTTTGAGACAGGGTCATGCTATATTGCCTTAAACTTGCAATCCTCCTGTTTCAGCCTGCCAAATTACTGGGATTACAGGTGTGTGCCACCATGTCCAGCCAAAAATAGGGATTTTATAATTCTGTCTTTTGTATTTATTCCTTGCACTTTTTTCCAAAGAAAAGAATTTCCCTTATCAACTATTTGGTTTCCATGAAAAGAAGCTTATAAAAAGCAGGATAAGCCAGGTATGCTTGTGCATGCCTATAGTCCTATCTATTTGGGAAGAAGACTTGGGCTTGTGTGTTTATGACCAGCCTAGACAATGTAGCAAGACCCCCATCCCAAAATAAAATAAAGCAAGATAAGTGAGATAAATGCCTGATTCTTTCCTTTTATTTGTCAGTGTTCAAAGCAAGGTTCAGCAAACTTTTTCTGTGAGGGACCAGATAGAAAATATTTTAGGCTTTGTAGACCAGGTAGCATGTAGTCTCATATCACAACTACTCAACTCTGACACTGTAGCAAAAAAGCAGACACAGACAGTAGTTAAATGAATGCGGGTGGTTATATTCCAATAAAACATTATTTATAAAAATTAAAAACTTGAATAATTGTGTTATGAAATAATCTTTTTATCCCCCCCCCAATCATTAGAAAATATAGAAACTCTTCTTAGCTCACAGGTCTTGCATTTATAAAGAATGAACTGGATATAAGCCATGAGCCAGAGTTTGCCTATCCCTGGTACAGAGTAATGAGTTGGTGTCCCAGCAACTTCCACATACCCAACTGGGAGGAGGAAGTGTCTATTCAAAATCTTGAAAAGCCTATAGATCATCAGAAGTTATATATATTTCAGTACCCTGTAGTCATTATTGTTTTTGATACTCCCATTGTCTCCAAGTTGACTCCTCTGTCGTTTAGGTATAACCATATTAGTCATTAGCTGCCTTAATTTTTGGCATGAGATGTCTCAGAACCTTAAATCCCCTGCCTTAGATCTGAATTTACTATTTCTCCAGATCTACTATTTTCTCTGGAGCAGTTTTGGCTTTTAAACTTTTAGTAGACAGGGCAAGAAAAAACATAAGTTGTTCTCATATTCCTAATTTCAAATTAATATGAAGAGAGTTTTTTAATTTTTTTCTTGTAGCTCTTTTTTCTTATGCTAAACCATCACTTTTCTTATGTTAATTAACCATCACTTTACTGAAATTACTTAAACTTACCCATGACCTACAAATTGTCAAATCCAATGGACAATTATTAGTATAGCCATGTTTCACATAACTTTTCTATTGATGACAAATTGCCATCTTAGTTTGTCTTATGAACTCCATTCAAAATTAAATCACCTAACACATTTCATACAATGTATCCCCATTGTTAAGCAATGGATATATTGCTCACTTAACTCAGAGATATAGTATTTGACACAAGTGATTATGTTCTTTTGTCTTGAAGTATTTGGTTTCCACTGTATCCTACGGTACAAGTTCTTCTACCTCACTATTCCATTTCTACCTACATCAATAATTGTTTTTACTTGCCTGCTATGTTTTCTTCTGTTAACAATTCTATATATTAAACCTTGACATTTTTAACAGAATTCTAACATTTTTAACAGCAGAAAGATATGGATATCTCAAGTCCAGGTTCCATCTTGAACTTCAGACTGATATATCCTATTGCTGCAAACCATGCCTAAACTGTCTTTTGTGAAGTTCCATAGCATCTTGTACCTCTAACACCATAAGTAGCTCTTTTTGTTATAACTCTGGTTTGTCTCCCCCATTAAACTGTAACTTTCTTTTGTGGTACTGGGGATTGAACCCAGGCTACTGTACCATTGAGCTATACCCCCAGCCCTTTTTATATTTTGAGACAATGTCTCACCAAGTTACCCACATTGCCCTCAAGTTTGCAATCCTCCTGCTTAGCCTCCTGAGTTGCTGGGATTGATTACAGGCATGTGCCAACATACCTGGTGATCATAAATTTCTTAAAGGTAATATTTGTAACCACTTTGCTGTCTTATATTTAATATTAGGCATGGAATTTTGTAGTGAATGTTTGTCAGATATCATAGTACAAAAAGAAAATCAATAATTTTTTACTAGATAATATCTCAAATCTAATATGTCCAAAACCAAACTCATCATTTTGCCCTTAAGCTCCAAAACTGCTCTATTTTATTGTCTGTGTCATTTTTGATTTGCTATAATCCACTCACAACAAATCCAAATCCAAGCAATCATCAAGTTCAATTTTTGCTCCTAAATATTTCTACAATCTAATCCTATATCCATTGTAATTTGTCTGAATCATCACCACATGGAGTATTGCTTTCTAATTATTATTTTTGTATTGAGTCTTTTCCCAACACTGCCATCACAACCTCACATCTAGCCTCTACAACGCTTTCTGAGTGATCTACCTAAGTATCATTCTCCTACTACAATTCCATAGGACAAGGGCCCATCTCTTCCTTATAAGACTCTCCTTGACCTAACTTGTACCTTCCTCTCCAGTTTATCTACTGCCACTGTACCTCAAAATGTGAGTCATTTAATTATTGTGTCCGTGATACCAATTAAATTATTTAACATAAGTGCCAATAAATATTGATATAAACAAACCAGACCTATGTAAACTTACTTTCTCATTAATGATTTTTTCTAACACTTTAGTGAAAAATCTTAGACATACAGAAACATTGTAAGAATGCACAGTACATTTTACAGTAAGTTGCAAACATCTGTACACTTCACCCCTTTAGTCATGTTAGCATGCATGTCATTAATTAGAATTTAATTTTTATTTAGTCTTTTCCCTCCACCTATAACATATATGTAAGTGAAATGCACCAAATTTAAGTATTCCATTATGAGTGTACATATATTATGCATAATATACATGTTATATTATGCCTACATCATTATAGATTCTGTAGCCAAAAAGTAGAATCAACCCAGGTCTCCATCAACAGATGAATAAAGAAAATTATGAAAATACACATATATGTATATCATATATATATAATATGAGAGAGAGATTGAGTATGGGTGGAGACATATAATAGACCATCATAGACCTGGAAGATCTCATTGGAAAATTAAAATTATTAAAAGCAGTCACATGAAGCCAGATGTGGGGACTCATACTTGTAATCCCAGTGGCAGGAGGATCACAAGTTCAAGGCCAGCCTCAGCAACTCAGTAAGACCCTGTCTCTAAATAAGTAATAAAAAGGGCTAGGGATGTTGCTCAGTGGTTAAGGTTCTGGGTTCAAGGTTCAATCCCTGATACCAAAAAAAAAGCAGTCATGTTTTCAGACATTCTAAAGAGCCACCTTTGTGCTCATGCAAGATGCACGCTCAGAAAAGACTTGAAAAGACCTCCAAAACTCAGAAGGAAGGCCAAGAAAAATACGGAAGGACATCCATGGAAAAGAGCCAGTCTGCACAGAATGGGAGAGAGATGACTATTTCCAAATGCTCAATGTGTCCACCATGATGGAAAAAAAACCCAAATCACAATATATACAAAGAAACAAGAACTCATTCAAAAATAATAATAATTTTGTCTGGGATTATAGTTCAGTGGTAGAGTATTTGCTTATTAAGCACAAGGCCTGGGTTCAGTAGTTATCATCATCATCATTATCATCATCATCAGAAACAATCCCTGAATAAACAAGGGTATCACCTTACTAGAAAAAGACTTTAAAACAACTGTCTTAAATGCATTTAAACAACTAAAAGAAAATATGGACAATTAGCTAAAGGAAATCAAGAAAACCAAATAAATAGAATATTAACAGAAATTATAAAACAATTGCAAACAAAAAACAAAAACAAAAAAATGAAAAATCATTCCTAACTAAAGAATAGAAGTGGACATACAAACTCAAGTTCTACAAACTCAGTGTAGTAAACCCAAAGAGACCCACACCATTATAATCAAACTATTGAAAGTCAAAAACAAAGAGAGAATCTTAAACGGAACAAGAGAAAAACAACTTGTCACACACAAGGGAAGTGTATTAAGATTATCTGCAGAATTCTCAGTAGAAACCTTACAGGCCCAAAAGACATGAGATGATATAGACAGAATAATAGGGAAAGGAAGAAAATAAAAAAACATCAACTAAGAATACTGTACCTAGGAAAACTTTCCTTCAATAATGAGAAAAAAATTAAGACCTCCCATACCTAGTGATATTGACTAAACAAAAGGTATTTAAGTCAATACAACTGGACTTGCCCTTCAAGAAATCTAAAGGGGGGGGGGGCGGTCCTTCAAAATGAAACAAAAGGATGCTACAGAGAAATTTAAAGTCGTATGAAAGTTAAGTATAAAGTTCACCAATAAAGATGAACATGTTGACAAATACAGAATCCTAATTTTATAATTACAATGTACAAATCCACTTTTAATTCTTGTATAGAATCTATAAAATGAAAATACACAAACTACAAGCCTATGTTAATGAGTACATGATATACAAATATATAAAGATGTACTTATGTGCAAATGAATTCAGTAAAACTTTAAAATGTGTTTTATAATTGCAATGTTTAGCACAAATACAATCATCTATAAAATTGCATACAAAAGAAATGTATCAAAAGACATTGGCTGAATGGGGAAAGAAAACAGAATCCAACAATATGGTGCACACAAAAGACTTGTTTTTTTCTTTTTATCTAACATATAAGCTGAAAGTGACAAAATAGAGAAATAGTTCATGTAAATAATAACCACAAGAGAGCGGGATTACTTATACTAACATCAGATAAAACAGATTTTCAGTCATAACCTGTTGCATGAGAACAAGAAGGATACTATATAATGATTAAAGGGTCAATTTACCAGCAAAATATCACAATGTTAAGTATTTATGCATCTAACACCAGAGCTCCTACATACATGCAGCAAACAGTGACAGAATTGAAGGAAGAAATAAAAAGCAACACTGTGTTAGGAGACTTCCAATATCTTATTTTCAGTAATGGATTTAACAACTAGAGGATCAATAAGAAAACAAAACATGCTACCTAGCCCCTATCAAATCTCAATTTTTTTTTGCAGAAATCCATCCTTAAATTCATATGAAAAATCAAGGGGAGCTCCAGCCCGCAGGCAGCTTCAGGGACCAGGACAGGGCAGCCAGGGACTTCCCCAAGCAGCCCTGCTCCCTCCAGCGGCAGGTGCCTTTCAAGGCTAGTTTCTGGGAGCAGACCACCCAGTGAGAGCCTATCTACACAGAGCCAGCCACAAGTCCCGGAGCCAGTGGAGAGCTCCTGCCCACGGGCAGCCTCTGGGACCAGGGCAGGGCAGCCAGAGACTTCTCCAGGCGACCCTGCTCCCTCTGGCCGCAGGCTCTTTCCACGGGGCAATCCAAGATGGCAGACTAGAGGGTGACTGAATCTCCTGTTGCTCCAGAACCCAAGATTCAAGAAGGAGAGGCATTGAGAGACTCAGACTAAAATAGAGCCACGGGGTGAGTCTCCCCCACCAGGTGAAGCTCGGCCCAGGCAGCAGGCCTGGATAGGGGCGGCTTCTCAGAGCAGGGCAGGGCACCTAGAGTCTTCCCCAGGTAGCCCTGCTCCCTCCGGCGGTGGGCTCCTCCCACACGGCTAGCTTCTCGGAGCAGGTCCCCCAATGAGAGCATTTCTGCACAGAACCAGCTCCAAGTCCCTGAGCCAGCAGCGAGCTCCAGCCCACAGGCAGCTTCAGGGACCAGGACAGGGCAGCCAGGGACTTCCCCAAGCAGCCCTGCTCCCTCCGGCGGCAAGCTCCTTTCATGCCAGCTTCTCAGAGCAGACCGCCCAGTGAGAGCCTTTCTGCACAGAGCCAGCTCCAAGCCCTGGAACCAGTAGCGGGCTAGGGGCAGCTTTCTTTGGAAACACTGCTTTATCAAGTTCCTCCAAGACTTCAGGCTACTGAAGGCTGGGAGGTGATATACTGGAAATCTACAGGGACACTATAAGCCAATAGAGGAAATCTGCAATATCTCAGGGTCCCACTGACATCTGACCAATATGAGAAAACAAGGGAAGAAAATGTTCCAAACAAACCTAGATACTATATCAATAAAACCCAATGACAGCACAGCAGAAGGAATGTCAGAAAGGGAGTTCAGAATGTACATAATTAAAATAATCAGGGACGCAAACGAGGAGATGAAAGAGCAAATGCAGGCATTGAAGGAGGAGATGAAAGAGCAAATGCAGGCATTCAATGATCACACCAATCACCAGTTAAAAGAGCAAATACGGGAAGCAAGAGATCATTTCAATGAAGAGTTAGAGATACTGAAAAAAAAAACAAACAGAGGGGCTGGGGAGATAGCAGGGGCTGGGGAGATAGCTCAGCTGGGAGAGCGCTTACCTCCCAAGCACAAGGACCTGAGTTTGATCCCCAGTACCACAAAAAAAAAAAAAAAAAAAAAAAAAAAACAGAAACCCTTGAAATGAAGGTAACAATAAACCAAGTTAAAAACTCCATAAAAGCATAACCAATAGGATAGAACACCTGGAAGACAGAACCTCAGACATTGAAGACAAAATATTTAATCTTGAAAACAGTTGACCAAACAGAGAAGATGGTAAGAAATCATGAACAGAATCTACAAGAATTATGGGATATCATGAAAAGGCCAAATTTAAGAATTATTGGGATTGAGGAAGGCTTAGAGAAGCAAACCAAAGGAATGAACAATCTATTCAATGAAATAATATCAGAAAATTTCCCAAATCTGAAGAATGAAATGGAAAACCAAGTACAAGAGGCTTATAGGACTCCAAATACACAAAATTACAACAGACCCACACCAAGGCACATTATTATGAAAATACCTAACATACAAAATAAAGAGAATTTTAAAGGCTGCGAGAGAAAAGAATCAAATTACATTCAGGGGGAAACCAATAAGAATATCAGCAGATTTTTCAATCCAGACCCTAAAAGCTAGAAGGGCCTGGAACAACATTTACCAAGCCCTGAAAGAAAATGGATGCCAACCAACAATCTTATACCCAGCAAAACTTACTTTCAGATTTGACGATGAAATAAGATCCTTCCATGATAAACAAAAGCTAAAGGAATTTACAAAAAGAAAGCCGGCATTACAGAACATTCTCAGCAAAATATTCCATGAGGAAGAGATGAAAAACAACGATGCAAATCAGCAACGGGAGGCACTAGCCTAAAGGAATAGCCAAAAAGGAGAAACCAAATTATGTCAAAAAACAAAAATGAGTCAAATGACCGGGAATACAAATCATATCACAGTAATAACCCTGAATGTTAATGGCCTGAACTCATCAATCAAAAGACATAGACTGGCAGATTGGATTAAAAAGAAAAATCCAACAATATGCTGCCTGCAAGAGACTCATCTCATATAAAGAGATACCCATAGACTAAAGGTGAAAGGATGGGAAAAAACATACCATGCACATGGACACAGCAAAAAAGCTGGAGTATCCATCCTCATTTCAGATAATGTGGACTTCAAGCCAAAACTAGTCAGAAGGGATAAAGAAGGACATTACATACTGCTTAAGGGAAGCATAAATCAGCAAGACATAACGATCATAAATATCTATGCCCCAAACATTGGCTCATCCATGTGCGTCAAACAAATCCTTCTTAATTCCAGAAATCAAATAGACCACAACACAATAATACTAGGCAATTTTAACACACCTCTCTCACCACTGGATAGATCGTCCAAACAAAAATTGAATAAAGAAACCATAGATCTCAATAACACAATCTACAATTTAGACTTAACCGACATATATAGAATATACCACCCAACAAAGAACGAATACACTTTCTTCTCAGCAGCACATGGATCCTTCTCTAAAATAGACCATATTTTATGCCACAAAGTTACTGTTAGCAAATACAAGAAGATAGAGATACTACCTTGTATTCTATCAGATCATAATGGATTGAAATTAGAAATAAATGACAGAATAAAAAACAGAAACTTCTCCAATACCTGGAGATTAAATAATACGCTATTATATGATAAATGGATAACAGAAGACATCAGGAAGGAAATAAAAAATTCTTAGAAGTAAACGAGAACAAAGACACATCATATCAAAATCTCTGGGACACTATGAAAGCAGTACTTAGAGGAAGATTTATTTCATGGGGCGCATTCAACAAAAGAAGTAGAAATCAACAAATAAACGACTTAACACTACAGCTCAAAGCCCTAGAAATAGAAGAGCAGACCAACACCAAAAGTAGTAGAAGACAGGAAATAGTTAAAATCAGAGCCAAATTCAAAAAATTGAAACAAAAGAAACAACCAGAAAAATTAACAAAATAAATAGTTGGTTCTTTGAAAAAAATAAAACAAAATTGATAAACCCTTAGCCACACTAACAAAGAGAAAGAGGGAGAAAACTCAAATTACTAAAATTTGGAATGAACAAAGAAATATCCCAACAGACACGAATGAAATACAAAACATAATTAAAAGCTATTTTGAAAATCTATATTCCAAGAAAACAGAAAACCTTGAAGATATCAACAGGTTTCTAGAGACATATGAATTGCCTAAACTGAACGAGGAGGACACACACAATTTAAATAGACCAATTTCAAGTAATGAAATAGAAGAAGTCATCAAAAGCCTACCAACAAAGTAAAGTCCGGGACCAGATGGGTTCTCAGCCGAGTTCTACAGAACCTTTAAAGAAGAGCTCATTCCAATACTCCTCAAAGTATTCCATGAAATAGAAGAGGAGAGAACCCTCCCAAACTCATTCTATGAAGCCAATATCACCCTGATACCTAAACCAGACAGAGACACATCGAGGAAAGAAAATTTCAGACCAATATCCTTAATGAACATCGACGCAAAAATTCTCAACAAAATTTTAGAAAATTGCATACAAAAATATATTAAAAAGATAGTACACCATGATCAAGTGGGTTTTATCCCAGGGATGCAAGGTTGGTTCAACATCTGGAAATCAATAAATGTCATTCACCATATCAACAGACTTAAAGGTAAGAATCACATGATTATTGCGATAGATGCAGAAAAAGCATTTGATAAAATACAGCATCCCTTCGTGCTCAAAACACTAGAAAAAATAGGGATAGTGGGAACATTCCTTAACATTGTAAAAGCCATCTATGCTAAGCCCATGGCCAATATCATTCTAAATGGTGAAAAACTGAAAGCATTCCCCCAAAAAACTGGAACAAGGCAGGGATGCCCTCTTTCACCACTTCTATTCAACATCATCCTTGAAACTCAAGCCAGAGCAATTAGACAAACCAAAGAAATTAAAGGGATACAAATTGGAAAAGAAGAACTTAAACTATCCCTGTTTGCTGATGACATGATTATATATTTAGAGGAACCTGGAAATTCCACCAGAAAACTTTTAGAACTCATAAGTGAATTCAGTAAAGTAGCAGGTTACAAGATTAATGCTCATAAATCCAATGCATTTTTATACATAAGTGATGAATCTTCAGAAGGAGAAATTAGGAAAACTACCCCATTCACAATAGCATCGAAAAAAATAAAATACTTGGGAATCAGTCTCACAAAAGAGGTGAAAGACCTCTACAATGAGAACTACAGAACACTAAAGAAACAAACTAAAGAAAACCTTAGAAGATGGAAAGATCTCCCATGTTCTTGGATAGGCAGAATTAATATTGTCAAAATGGCCATACTACCTAAAGTGCTATACAGATTCAATGCAATTCCAATTAAAATCCCAATGATGTACCTTACAGAAATAGAGCAAGCAATTATGAAATTCATCTGGAAGAATAAGAAACCCAGAATAGCTAAAGCAATCCTTAGTAGAAAGAGCGAAGCAGGGGGTATCACAATACCAGATCTTCAACTCTATTACAAAGTAATAGTAACAAAAACGGCATGGTATTGGTACCAAAATAGACAGGTAGATCAATGGTACACAATAGAGGACATGGACACAAACCCAAATAAATACAATTTTCTCATACTAGACAAGGGGCCAAAAATATGCAACGGAGAAAAGATAGCCTCTTCAACAAGTGGTGCTTGGAAAACTGGAAAACCATATGCAACAGAATGAAATTAAACCCCTATCTCTCACCCTACACAAAACTCAACTCAAAATGGATCAAGGACCTCGGAATCAGACCAGAGACCCTGCATCTTATAGAAGAAAAAGTAGGTCCAAATCTTCAACTTCTTGGCTTAGGATCAGACTTCCTTAACAGGACTCCCATAGCACAAGAAATAAAAGCAAGAATCAACAACTGGGATAGATTCAAACTAAAAAGCTTTCTCTCAGCAAAGGAAACTATCAGTAATGTGAAGAGAGAGCCTACAGAATGGGAGAATATCTTTGCCACTCATACTTCAGATAGAGCGCTAATTTCCAGAATCTATAAAGAACTCAAAAAACTCTACACCAAGAATGCAAATAATCCAATCAACAAATGGGCTAAGGAAATGAACAGACACTTCACAGAAGAAGATGTACAAGCAATCAACAGATATATGAAAAAATGTTCACCATCTTTAGTAATAAGAGAAATGCAAATCAAAACTACCCTAGGATTCCATCTCACCCCAGTTAGAATGGCGATTATCAAGAACACAAGCAACAATAGGTGTTGGCGAGGATGTGGGGAAAAAGGTACACTCATACATTGCTGGTGGGGTTGCAAATTAGTGCAGCCACTCTGGAAAGCAGTATGGAGATTCCTCAGAAAACTTGGAATGGAACCACCATTTGACCCAGCTATCCCACTCCTTGGCCTATACCCAAAGGACTTAAAATCAGCATATTACAGAGATACAGCCACACCAATGTTCATTGCTGCTCAATTCACCATAGCCAGATTGTGGAACCAACCTAGATGCCCTTCAGTTGATGAATGGATAAAGAAACTGTGGCATATATATACAATGGAATATTACTCCGCCATAAAGAATAATAAAATTATGGCATTTGCAAGCAAATGGATGAAATTGGAGAATATCATGCTAAGTGAGATAAGCCAATCTCAAAAAAGTAAAGGGTGAATGATCTCGCTGATAAGCGGATGAGGACATATAATGGAAGATGGGAGGGGTTAGCATTAGGGTTAGGGTTAGGTTTAGGGTTAGGGTCAAGGAGGATGGTAAGAATGGAGGAAGGAAGGACTGTATAGAGGGAAAAGAGGGGTGGGAGGGGTGGGGGGAAGGGAAAAAATAGAATGAATCAAACAACATTACCCTATGTAAATTTATGATTACACAAATGATATGCCTTGACTCCATGGACAAATAGAAAAATGACATGTATCCCATTTGTTTACAATAAAAAAAAAAAAGAAAAAAGAAAAAAAAATCAAGGAACCTCCAAAAGTCAAATCAATCTTGAAAAAGAATGAGGTTGGAGAACACATATTCCTAATTTCAAAATTTACTAAAAGCTACAGTAATCAAAACAGTGTGGCATTGGAAAGACATATAGAACTATGGAAAAAAATAGAGAGCTTGGAAATAAACCTCCGTGTACATACATAAATGATTTTTGACAAGGGTTTGGGGATAGTCAGCTTTGTTGCTGTGACCAAAATGTCTGACAAGAACAACTACAGGAGGAAAAGTTTATTTGGGGTTTACAGTTTCAGAGGTTTAGTCCATGATTGGCTTACTCCATCACTCTGGACCCATAGTGAGGCAAAACATCATGGCAGGAGGGTGTGGCAGAGGAAAGCTGCTCACCTCATGATAGCCAGGAAGCTGAGAGAGGGAGAATAAGGAATCAGGGATAAAATATAAACCTGAAGTTTTACCCCTAGTGACCTAGATTCCTTTAGCGATGTCCATATGCCTACAGTTAACCACCAAGTTCATTCAAATTATTAATCCATCAAATGGATTAACCCACTGATTAGGGTACAGCTCTCTTAATCTATTTCACCTCTGAACATTCCTACAATAATGGCAGCTTTGGGGGAATACCTCATATCCAAACCATAACAGGCACTAAGATAATTTGATAGGGAAAAGAGTCCTTTCAACAGATGGTGCTGGGAAAATGGATGTACACATGCAAAAGAATGAAGTTGTCTTCCTTCTTGACACCATATAAAAAAATTAAAATGTATTAAAGACCTGTACATAAGATCTAAAACTAGAACCCTCTTAACACGTGGGGATAACCTCCACAACACTGAATTTAACAATTACTCAACAGGTAAGACACCAAGAAGCACAGGTAACAAGAAATACCGGATAATTTGGATCCCTAGCAACACAAACAAACCAACCTGAATTTCATTAATTTTTTTTAAAATCTGCCCATCAAAAGACACCATCAGCTGAGTAAAAACAGCCATTATAATGTGTGTGAAGTAGCCAGGTGTGGTGGCACATGCTTGTAATCTCAGGGGCTGAGGCAGGAGGATCCAGAGTTCAAAGTCAGTCTCAGCAACTTAGTGAGGCCCTAAGCAACTCAAGGAGACTCTGGGGTGGTGGGGAAGTCTGGGGGTGTGACTCAATAGTTTAATGCCCCTAGCTTCAATCCCCTGTTTTACCAAAAGGAAAAAACAAACAGAATACAAAAGCATTGGCAAGGATGTGGAGAAACTGGAACATTTGTGCATTGCTGGTGAGAATGTAAAATGGTATAGCCTCTGTGGAAAATGGAATGGTAGTTCCTTAAAAAATTAAACATCAAACTACTATATGATCCAATAATTCCATATCTGTTACATACCCAAAAGAATTGAAAACAGGAACTTAAACTTACTTGTTCAGCAATGCATAGCAGTATTATTCACAATACCTAAAAGATGAAAACAACCCAATGTCCATCAGCATTTAAAGGGATAGATGCGCCATGGCATGTATACACAATTAAATATTATTAAGCCCTAAAAAGAGAATGCAATTTTGATACTTGATATAAATGGATGAACCTTGAAGATATTATGCTAAGTGAAATAAACCAGATTCAAAGAGACAAACATGGCATGACTCCACTCATATGAAATACCTGGTTTCATGTGTTTATTGACATTTGGAAGAAATGTCTGTTCAGAATAGTCTTTTTTTTAGAGACAGAAAGTCTCCAAAGGGCCAGGGGAAGTGGAGAATGGGAAATTGTTATTTAATGGGCAGAGAGTTTCAGTTTGGGATGACGAAAAGTTTCTAGAGATAGATAATAGTAATTTGTTGCACATAATGTGAACACCAGTGCCACTGTTCTGTACACTTAAACAGTTAAAATGGTAAGTTTTATGTCATATATATTTCACAATAAAAAATTAGAAGAAATGCAACCATTAGAGATGTAGATAGTTCTAGAAAAGATTCTGAGAAGTATTTGTGCTAATGACAAGAACAAAAGTTTGAGTTCTCCTTTAAATTTAAGTAGATAAATTTTAGAGGTTAAATTGGGCCTGCATGTTTGAATGTTTCTACATACACAGCATACCTCTTTTTCATTCCCACTGACTTTTGTCGCAGTTAAGTAGGTAATAACTCATGTTGTGACATCTACATTATTTTGCTTGTACCTACTCATTGTCATGCTGTTTAAAAGGTATCTTAGACTTCAAAATGGCAGAAACTCATTCTTTTAGTGAGAAATTGTGGTAGACATAGCAATCTACTACTTATATTGCTCTTGATAGTCTTACTATATACCAGGAGAGTTAAGCCTGACCCAAGGGGAGTGATACAGATAGGATATGAGGTATGTGTACATACATACACCTATATCCTCAATATTTACATACTGACAATTACATTAATAAAGAGCACCCTGAAGCATAAGTGTGTAACTTCTTAAAGTGATTGACAGAGTAGTGATTTTTCACTAACATTCTTCTATCATAAATTAATTACTTATAGGGCAGTATCTTTAAGTATTGGTTGAAATACAGTAAATGATAAATTATTTTTATGCTCATTCTTTCCTTCAAATGATTTCTTTTAATATGTTAAAATATGTCAACATACTCCCTTAAGTAGGTGACTTGGGTGAACCGCTAGGTAAAAAATTTTTTACACAGCCATAATATAATGATCATTCTTTATAAATACTGAATTTATCTTAGTATTTATGTCCTGTTAGGTCAGAAATTGGGCGACTATATGACAGAGAGCAGAGCAACTGAGACAAAGGGTAGCGCCACACCACGATCAGGCAGGAAAACTCCACTGAACCTTACCTGCACCTATCACTCAGCAGGACACCCGCCCATTCAGGCCTATAAAGACCCTGGGCAGCTGGAGCCACGTGCAATTTTCTCGGGCTCCTTACCCTGACCTGTATCCCGGGGTGGGGGGATTTTGCCTGAGACCCAAATTCCAATAAAGCTTGCTTTGGCCGCTTTCTGTTTGATTTTATGTGCCTACTAGCCGTGCCCCCAAGCTTACACTATCTCCTTCCCCAAAAAGTTAGGGCAGTTCATAAATATTATATTTATATATTATATTATCATATTAATTCATAAATATTATATGTAATATAGAAAATATACATAAAGTAAAAGTAAATTAGAAGTTGCAGAGTAAGAGATAGCTCTGGTAAGATACTAGATACAAATTAAAACTGAGTTTAATTCTGAATTTGAGGAGGCATAGCAAAAAAGGAAATAGATTTACTTTGGAAGGCTTCATGATGTAACCTAATGAGGATTTACATGCAAACTATCTCAGTTTCAGTTTCAGTTTTGTTTATGACTTCCTTACTGCTACACACCTCTATACCTATACATAATCTAAGTGTAATCTTTAAAAATAATATCACATGATTGTTATGTCATATTAGGTAATGGCAAAGCATTTATAAACTCCAAAACATGGTTCACTATATTTGTTCTTTTTTACTAAAATATTCAAATAATAAATTTATCTGAGGAAATGTTTTTTCTAGCACATTCATACTCAACAATGTTTATGCCAGAAAACTGAAAAACTAAACAGGTTTTTATGTAGAGTTTTGAAAAAGACATTTCCTATTCACAGAGAGGCTTCTTATGATACCTCTTCTATGTAAGCTTAAGATATTATATTAAATCATAATCCACTGAAGGCATTTCTGTGGAGGATGAAATAACATGTTCTAAATACATGTTCTAAATGCATGCCTTTCTGATAGTTAACACAGAAGTTAGGAAGTTAGATAGTTAGCTTATCTATTAACTTGTCTCTCTTAAGTACTTGAAGCCTCAAACTAACCTTTGGCAAATGCTAGACAATAGTCAGTTTGAGAATGCATTTCCTAGAAATGACCAAAGTACTAAAACTCGGCAACATTAACTAAAAAGAAGTCTCATTATGATATCAAATATGCAAGAGGCAGAGTTAATGTTTAATAGTGAAACTTGAATTGCTGGTCAGCTTACTCAGGAAAGGATCTACTGCCACATGATGGGTTTTTGGCATGAATGTAATCCAGGGCCTTAAGTGACAAAACTAGGGAGTCAGAGGAGCTAATCATAAAGAAGCCTGTAAAACCCAGGCTTTTAACATTGTAGTATGTTAAAAAGAAAAAAACTGCAGTGGAAAAAGCACTGCAAAGAGAAATAAGAAATTCTAATCCCAGCTTTACCACTAAATAAGTGACTGGACAAAGCACTTCACCCACATGAGCATCAGTTTGCTTACCTATAAAATGAAAGGATTTCAGATTAGGAGTTTTCAGGTTTCTTCTATCTCTAAAATATTCATCCTCTGGAAATTTAATTATTGTTATATCTGAAACTTGAGAAGAGACATTAGTAACAGAGGAAACCTAGTGCAAAACAAAGGCATAACTTATATCAAAGAAAAAAATCTGTATTAAGTGAGCAACAGGTCAAAATCCAGTTTTTAGCAAAGCAAACCTTAACATGTCTTGAATTTGCTTAAGAAAGTCTATATACATTTAAAAGAAAGTGACCTGGTATTACCCAACATTAGGTAACAGCAGTAGGGTGTGTCTTAGAAAGTGCGCTTAACTATATGTAGAAATCAAATGAGAAACTGGGGAAAACCCTTTTGTTGTGTAAATTACTACAGGAATTAACTTGTACCTTCATTCAGTCAAGGGTGAGCATAATTTCAGCACATAATAAAATGAAGATCAACCTCCTCTAGAACTACAACTTCCTATTACCAAACAAAATCATCTTTTCCCAAACTAGGAAAGAAACAAAGCAAAACTACCAGTTCTACACTGTTTATCAAAGGATGGAATTTCATAAGCTTTGATTTGGTTCAAAAATTTTATTTTTACAGTTCTATAACAAGGAAATAATCCTAAATCCAGAAAATAATTAATGTCTAAGAATATCCATCATAGGGTTACTTATAAAAAAAAATGACAAAAATTTCACCAAAAAAAGAAATCATTAAAGTTGTAGTATTTGATGGAATAAAATTCAATCATTAGAAACAAAGACTATGGGAACACTAAAAAGTGTTCAAAGAGCAGCCAAAGTGTTCAAAGAAAACAAAAGATGTGGAATCATATACAAAATTTTAGCTAGGCTTAAAATAAGTAAATAAAGTGTGAAAAAAGATAACTGGAAGGAAATAATGCTAACCATATTTTATGTGATTGGTGAGACAGCTAAATTTTTGTGCTTCTCTGTTTTCCAAATTTGGTTTAATTCATATGCTTTACTTTTAATGATTAAACAACTGAATATAAAACACTTTGTCACTAATTTTCAAAATATCCCTCTAAGTACAAGTCAAGGTTATTTAGCATGGTACAGCCTATCATGGAAACCTTGGAAATGCCTTAAAAGTCTTTTCAGTGGATTTTAAAGAAAACGTTTATGGCTTTTTAAAAAAAGTCCTGTGATCACCAGAAAGGAAGAAGGGAGGAAAGACAGAAGGGAAGAAGGTAGCAGGGAAGAAAAGAGAGGAAAATAGCTAAACCACATGACACTTTATGTGAAACCTGGTCTTTCAGCTAGAAGTATTTCCAGATACTAGGAAAATAAAATAATTTACCTAGGATCTCTGCCAGCTGAGCAAAACCTAACTACAGGTTCCTCACTGACCATTCTAATGGTATAGAAATTAGACTTTAGTATGGCAGTTTATAGGCCAAGAGTTGGAGCTTGTCTTTAAAATGACAGTGCTTTTAATGTTTTGTTTTGTTTTTAAATTGAAAGCTACCTAAAACCGCTGAACTTGCCAGCACACACACAGAAGCCTGGGGCAGTATTAAATTACTCATTCTTGTTACCTGTTTTTCCTGGTTTTTTTTGGGGGGGGTGGGGGGAGCTTGTGGGGTGGGGTGGTATGTGTACCTTAGCTTCTAGAGAGCTCACACACACCACCACCCCACACACACACACACAGTTCCCCTATTTTCCGCTCTATACCCGTTTTCCTTGAGATGTGATTATGTAAAATAGTATGAATGCAGACTTTATGAAGGGCTTCTTAGTAAAAAGAATTTTAAAGATGAAACTTAAGGAATATCTTTTTTTTTTTTTTTAAATGGTGCAAGGGATCAAACCCATATATGTTAGGCATGCACTCTATCTCTGGGCCACACCCCCAGCCTTATATTATTTTAAATATCCCAATGCAATAAAAAAATTATTTTTAGATAAATTATTTTCACCTATACTTTAAGAAAAATATGTCCAATTAGGACATGAGTGCCAGCTGTTATCCCTGCTCTCTTCACCTTTCACCTTTATCATTTTAACTGCAAACAGCCTAACTACAAATTTTCAAACAAAATGTTCCTACTGTATTATTTTTCAAATGGTATTACTCTTCAGTTTTGCCTTCAAACATACTCTAGTTTCGTTATAAAATCTTGTTTTTCTATACCTGATGATGTTAATGTTGGTATGGGGGAGATATGAAACATGGAAAGAATAACAAATGGGAAATAAATGAAGTTCTTGTTAATATTTCTTATACCTTCATAACATGTTATAAAAGGCTTATGACACTATATAATCTTTTCTATTTAATTCCTTACCTCTAATTTCTATACCATTGTAGAAATTGTAGATATCTGTAATAATAAACATCTTGAAATACTGTGCATTCAGTAAAAAAAAATCAAATTTAATACATGCATTTTATTAGAACCTTTTAGAATACATAGTATTTTAAAATCAAATAAGGCAGAATCATGATAAACTGCAGGTTACCATTTTTTGTTGGAGTACTCAGATGCTTCCAAATTTCAACTATCATTTTGTCCTTCCTTCTTTGCCTTTTTATGCTTCATACATTTCTTGATTAGTCTTTATGAATATTATATATACCTGATGATGTTAATAATTGAGTAAGATAAATATAAAGTTCTCTTATTTACATATGTACAGTATGTTTCAAATAATTTTATTTCACTCTTTTTAAATATTCGAAAATAGTAAAGATTTAAATGTTCAGTCAATATTTTTACTCTGCTTAAACATGATTTTATTTTAACTTAATTATTTTTATCTATTTATTTACAGGACATTGGAGATGGTGGTTCTCTCAAAATGGTTCATTTTGGTCTGGTGTAAAAAATGAACTTTTTAATTTCAAAAAGGAACCAATCTTTTTCACATCTAACTTTTTCATGGTCTGATTCAATTAAAATCTTCCTGTATGGATTTTTAAAAAAAGGAACTATGGTATATGTAACATAGCATAGTAATACAAAATGATCCTAAATAAAAGTTCTTAAATACTTTATTTTTAGTAATATACAAATTTTGAAAATGTCTTAAGTTGTACATTATTAGGTGCTTCAAAAGCAGAATATTTAAACCTTGTTCTCATTAGTATTTTAAAAATTTTGTCCTCTGTTGTTACCTATATCACTAATTTATATTACATATAAAATATTTATTAAGCAAAAATTTCAGCCCAAACCCATTAGTAGTAGACATTTCCCCTGGATCTTTTGAATTACTGGTATGACATACTGACTGCCTGTGAAACTCAGATATATTGTCTCCCTCTGGAGCAAAGAGCAGGCATGCTCACTACCCTGTTTTAAAAGATTTGCGCTCCTTAAGTTCAAGGTTCTTTCTCCTTTAAACAGCCCACAGTGTGCTGTTGTAATCTGGCCCTTTTCACATTGCTGTGAATGTGGGAATAGGACTCAGGAAATCAAGGCAAAAATAAATAAATTTAAAATGCTGATACTCTGGCTACTATTGTTATGATTAATAAACTGTCCTTTGTTTCTAATGCCAGGAGTCTTGTGCCATTTACCAGCAGACATGAAACAATAGTTCCATAAATTATTAGTTTGCAAGTAAGATAAAATTTCAGACACACACAGTTCTTGATACCCATCATTAGCATATAAGATATTTTCAAATTGTAGATATCTGTAATAATAAACATCTTGAAATACTGTGCATGAATTATAAAACTGAATCTTTTTAAAAGTTACACTGAAGGCTCTTATACTTCAGAGTTTTCTTCCTACTTTCTATTCATCTATCAGGGGGACATGACAAAGGAGGTGAAACTCATTTTTCAATTTAAAACTGCTCTAAAAAATTTTAGGGTAATTTTTAATGTTGTGAGTGTAATATATAAAGCAGCTCCCCTGCCCTTTCCATTGCAGCCATTTTCCCCACCTCCCAACCACTTGTCAGTCTGTGAACATCCTAGCTAGCTATTGGTTCATCAGTCAGCTTGCAAGTATCCTTCTCCGTTATTGGTCCCCTGTTAGCCCAGTGGAATTCAACCGCCATCTTTTCTCTCTTGCTTTTCTCTCCCCCTGACTTGCTTTCTTTCTCCTCCTCACTTTCCACTCTCTCTAGCATGCACCCTTTCTCTTTCCTTTCTCTTTTCCTCTCATTTTCTCTCTTACCCTGCAGGGAGACACTTTGTTTGCTTAATAAATTCCCTTATGTGATTTCCCGTGTCCGGCGTGGTTTCTGTGGGATCCCTTACATTGGTGCTGTGACTTGGGATGGATTCTTCCACTGTCTCTTAAGCGAGTGGAACCCCATCTGAGCCCCAGTGCCCCCCCGGACACAGCCCCCCTTCCATTCTGCCCGGATGCTTCTGCTCTGCATTCATCACAGGACTTCAGGTTGGTGAGTCCTCTAGGCCAGTTCCCCTAGGCCGATTTATCCAGGACCCTCGAGGTGGCTGAGAGGTGGGGATACCCCCAGCCACAACTTTTATAGTTACAGCTGGCCCCTATAGTCTGTCTTATCTGCCGGGTGGATTCCTGATTTTGTGGTGGAGATTCTCTCTCAGGGTTGAGGCTCATCTCACGCTCGTACTCGAAAACCCTGATATCAGGTCCTCAACTCTTCTTGGCTTTTGCCTGGCCCCACATTGATATTTGTGTGATGACACCATCTATGTGCCGCCATCTCGTCTCCAGTCAACTACTCTGGCCTCGGGATGCCCTGGTCACAGACTCGACTCTATCAGTCTCCACCATGGGATCTGGGTCCTCCATTCTGGAAGATTCACCCCTGGGAACTCTTCGCCTGACCCCCGGCTTAAAACCATCAAAACTTGATTATATTTGGCCACAGTACCCTTTAGATAATCAATCCAAAATGGCTGTGTAATGGCACACAGCTTCCGTCAGCAAGTGGGCAGAGGGAAAGGGATTCCTTATCTTCAAGTCTCTTCTTTCTTGCGCTTCTATGCTCTTCCAGCAAACTCGAATGTCTCCTTCTTCTCCCCCTCTTAATCCCTCCTCCTCCTCCAACTTAGACTCAGCTGTTTCTGCTTCCATTCCCTGGCCCAGCCCTCCTAGTCCTCCTGCCACAGGGTCCCACATATGCCGGTGTGGAGGGAGTAACCAGCCCAAACATCAGTGGCATGTCCCAGTAAGGAGTATGATATAAGCAGCCCCATTCCCCACAAGTAGTGCGTCCAAATCTGAATTGATACTAACCAGGAAAAAGGGTTAAAATGCCCTAGGCATCAGGTTTCTGCTAGAACATTTTAGCCCCTTTCAGATCCAGATCTCAGTCAAGGCTTACATTGAAATGTAAATGGAGGAAACAAGAATGCTCAGTGGGAAACCAGTCTCAAACCCAAGGAAAAAAGTGTCCATTTACAATTTCTCCTGGGCTGCAACTCAGAATACTTTTTCTCTCCCTTTCACCTCTTCTCTCCTTCTCATTTTCTCATGCTTTAATTAATGACCATTATCATTTTTCTTCTAGTACTTTTGTTTTTCTTAAATGCTATATTTTTGAGCTCACAATTTTGATCCTACATACCTAGGTTAATGATTTTTGATCAGTTCTTTTTATCCAACTCTAGAGTTATTTTTGAACATCTGTTACATTGCAATGGAGATAAACATTACTTTTGTGTTAAATATAAGCGTGCATAAAATTAAAATTTAAAAAATGGATCCAAATACTTTTAATTCATGTGATTTAAAAGTTTCAATATAAATTGGGTAAACTAATAGAAGTAAAATGTCTTTAAAATTAACTCACAAGTCTCTCAGTCGTCAAATTCATTAAATGTTGATGTTTATAAAATGTCTAACATCAATTTTTCTAGGACTTTTCTTCCACGGGAAAGGGATGGCAAATACTGTTGGTACACTTGTCTGATATCTTGGTGTTTTTTATTAGAGTCAACATGTATGGGATTACTCAAATGTGTTTGTTAGAGACATCTGATTAATTTATAAAGTTATCCTATGGAGTAACATATTTAAAAACATTATTCTTTGAATATTAAATGTGTTCATATTTTCCAGGTATACAAGCCTTTAAAGCAGAAAATTTATCAAACTGCTATTCTCCAAATTAAACTTGTCTGTAATGGTAATTTTAAGCTCATCATTTAATGTTCTGTTATAGGACCTGTCATCAATAGGGTATATGTAAAATTTGTTACACTGAGATGAAAGAAATTTAAATGTAAATGTATTTCTAAAACTTAGTGAGAGACTGATTTGTTTAAAGATTAATATCATGAAACATGAAAGCATTTTGCCACTTTGCCACACAAAAGGAAAAAAAAAAAGCTCTCTCAGCCTTTCTTTGATTCATGTTTTAGATATGTTAAATTGTGTTAACTAACGTTCATATAGACTCAGGAGTCAATATATGTAAACTTCTTAAAATGACATTTAAGAAAGAGTGTAATGCACAGTAGCAAAATGGGACAACAGTGACTGAGATTGGGGTCTCTGATCTCATGACTGTGGCATGCCTGGTGCCTGGGAGTGCTCCTGTGCAGGGGCACAAGATGCCTAACTGCTGTGGCAGTACATTAATCTCAAGCACACAGCTCTTGGGAAGGAAGGAAACCAGTGTTTCATCAGCTCCCTTCTCTGGTTCCTGCCCACTTTACAGTACTTGAGTACCTGAGATAAAGCTGTGCCTCACAACCCTGCTGCACATTAGAATGACTCCAAAGTAAGCCAGACTGTAACTCATTTAAAGTTGTGTTCAAAAGTTTGATGTTTGAGATTACTGTGATCTCAAACAGGGAATATAATGAATAACTCAGCCAAAATTCAAGATAGCTACCACTATAGCACAAACTGAATGTTTTACTGTTGGTAATTCCATTTTGTATTTTCCTTGTGAACTCTAATTGTTTCCTAATCAATATTTTGCAGAAGTACTGCTTCAAGAGCGAACACTGTAAATTAACTCAGAATAGTAAGCCATCACCTATAGGACAGATAATGTAAATCCCAATTAGATAAAAGGGAGTAAATAACTGTAAAGTTATAGACATTGAAGTTAAAGCCCAGTACTCTTACTTTATGACTGGTGAGACTGGCTTGCTTGATGGTTAAGATCAAACTTAGAGATTGAGATTAAATACAGAGGTCAAGAAAAGTCCATATTTGGGTCTTGCCTTTAAAGTCAGCCTAAACCCAGGGAAGAAGAGGGAACAACTTTTCTAAGGAGCTTTGCAACTCTGGGTGGGTACACCACCTCATAATCAAGGAGATTGATGAGGCCACTAGAGAATGAAAAGCCACTCAATACACCTGCTGCAGAGGAGGGTCATAGAAAAAGTGAGACACCCCTAATGCTTCCAAGGGAAGCCACCTCATTGAGGAGACCCTACCTAACCAATGGCACTAATGGAGCTAAGAAGCTGCTCTTAAGTTCTCTATGAGTGACCCCTGTGGGAACTCAGCTGACTCTTTAACAGATAGGAAGAGGTCACTTTGATCAGCTTGATCTTAAACACCTAGCAAAACAGTTAAAACCAAAATGTAGCCATTCTTGGGCATTTAAAAGAAATAATAGTTAAATGTAACTGAAGATGTACACTTGTGTTAGCCTACTAGAATAAAGACTAAAAGCTACAAAAGAGAGATTCTTAGGCAAATGTACATGATAACTATCAAGAGAAACTGCCAGAGTCAGAAGTTTTAGTCAGTTTAAGGCCTACAGACACAGATAGGCTTAATCTACATTTGCTAGTTACAGAAGTATAGAGATCTCTACTAAATGTTGTGTTTACATTCCTGATAGCCTGGACAATGTTAAAGTTCCCAAATAAAGACCTTATCCTCTCCAGCCTTTTCTAGGCCTTGTTATGGGAACAACTTCTCAGTTCTTCCACCCCCTGGTGAGGAATTACTGACTTCTGTCATCTTTATGATATGCATTGGCATGTTCCAGATTCTGCAACATTTATATTGTATCAATCTCATTTCAGTACTCATGTCTTTTTGTTCTTCTCTCATAGAAGCACCCATCCCCAGATGCCTTCACAACCTGCTCTTCCCCAACCAAACTTCTACCATGAACCCCTTGACTAATCCAATTTCTAAAAAGGGAACTCCAAACTGCTTGACCCACGCTGCCCCCTTCCAGCTTGAAGAAGCCAGATCGGTTATCACCCCCTTTCCCTATACCAGTGAAGGAGTTTCTAAAATTATAGGGGTGAATGAAGTCAGAATTGGGGACAGGCAGTTAGTGTAGAAATAGGGATCAGTCAAATCAAGGAAATGAAGTCCTTGAAAACCATCTGCCTTTGGAAGTCTGGAAGGAGAATGGACTTTTTACATCTCACCTGCAAAACCAGCCCCAGTCACTTAGGCAGGAAGGAGAGAGAAAGCTTTGGAAAGAACTGGAGAACAAAAGATTTTCTTATAAAAACAGAAACAGAGGAATGTAATGTATAAAGATGCTCCCCTGCCCTTTCCGTTGCAGCCATTTTCCCCACCTTCCCAACCACTTGTCAGTCTGTGAACATCCTAGCTAGCTATTGGTTCATCAGTCAGCTTACAAGTATCCTTCTCCGTTATTGGTCCCCTGTTAGCCCAGTGGAATTCAACCGCCATCTTTTCTCTCTTGCTTTTCTCTCCCCCTGACTTGCTTTCTTTCTCTTCCTCACTTTCTACTCTCTCTAGCATGCACCCTTTCTCTTTCCTTTCTCTTTTCCTCTCATTTTCTCTCTTACCCTGGAGGGAGACACTTTGTTTGCTTAATAAATTCCCTTATGTGATTTCCCGTGTCCAGCGTGGTTTCCGTGGGATCCCTTACAGTGAGCTACACTAAAAAGAGATAAAGTGGCCAGACATGGGGGTATGCACATGTCATCTCAGCTATTGGTGAGGCTGAGGAAGCACATTCACTTCAGAGCTGGAGTTCATGACCAACCTAGTTAATGTAATGAGACCCCCATCTTGAAACAATATAAACAAACAAAAAAGATGCAGTTATCAGCAAATTTTAATTTCCCATCCTTTTTTACCACAGATAATCAAGTTAATTCTTTAAGAAAAATTATATTTAAAAAAATATAATTTTTAAACAATTATATTTTAAAAATATAATTTTGCCAAGAATACATTTTCTCCAGACTTTATACTAAATTCATTAATCTAAAAAAACTGCACTTCTTGATCTAACATATGCTTTTGCTCATGTGACCACTGTGGGAGGGTGGTAGAAAAGTTCAGTACTGTTTCTAGGTTCTATGTAAGGAGACCACAGCCTATTATAATGAGATATTAAAGAAAATATGGTTATGAATACATCTGTTGTTCTATGTAATGATGATATTATAAAATAAACATGTTTGCCAGTTCTCTAAGTGAAAACTAAGAAAACCTTTTTTTCCTTAAGTTCTCCATTTTTCCAACTTTACATACCTCTGAAAAATGGACTCAAATATACAAAAAACTAAGTGTAGATAGTAAACAATATAATATGAATTAGAGCTTTCATAATGTCCATGTAAATACTGTATTTTCTACATGCTGTAAATCTGGAGATGTTTATTAAACATTCCAATAAACTGATATTCCTGCTTTGCTAGAGCCCGGAAGAATTATGAATGGGCTACTATAGCTCTAAAGAGAAAATTTCTCAGAAAAAATTTCTACATAATTCACATTAACTAGGACATTATGCCTTATTACTTGAATTGTGTTTGGAATGCCAATATCTAGTGTTTTGGGTCCAGCAAAAGGCCAAAAAGCCAAAATTGAGATCTTCTACTTTCTTCTTACTGAGTTTATCAATGTTACTGAAGGAGCTAAAATTATACTACTCTGGAATATTAATAAAGTTAAAAAAAACACTTGAAAAATGGTGCAAGATCACTGATATTTGTGCTGATTCTTTAAGGCAAGAGATGAAATTCCCATATAAAAGATGCAACATTCTTATCATCAAGACCAGAAAGTTGAGGTTCAAAGGAATTCTGTACAAAAAAAAGGAGTTCTACTAACCCTTATCAAATGGCTACTTCTCTACCCAGTTCACTACCTGACCCAAGTCCTTTGCATTTTTTCCAACTTCTTTGTTCAAGTAATTAATGTTAGATGCTTCTTTAGGTTTGCATTTCCTTATAAGGCCTCTGGTACCATATAAAACTTGCATTAAATAAATATTGTGCTTTTCTCTATTAATCTACTTGTGTCAATTGGTTTATTGGCACGGGGATTAAAACCAAGGTACTTTACCACTGAGTTATATCCCCAACCCTTTTCTCATGTTTTATTTTGAGACAGGGTCCCACTAAGTTGCTTAGGGTCTCTATAAATTGTTGAGGCTGGCCTTGAACTTGTTTGCAATCCTTCTGTCTCAGCCTCCCAGAGTTGCTGGGATTACAGGTGTGTGTCATTATGTCCTGCGGTCAGTTAAATTCTTGGGTCCAGCTAGAACCCAAAGAGGATGGAGTACTGTTTTGCCATTCCCACATTAGTAAAGACTAAGATAATTAAATTTACAACTAAAGTTCTATTCTATAACTATACCTCTTCTATAGATTTAGAACATACTTAAAAACCAATGGAATAGAGAACCTAGAAATAAACCTTTATATACATGACCAGATGATTTTTCAACCAATGTGCCAAGACCATTGATTTGGGAAAGGATAGTTTTTTCAATAAACAGGGAGAAATAGGACATCCACATGCAAAAGTATGGACCTGGACCTTTACCTTGTATCATATACAAAAACTAACTCAAAATGGATTCAAGACCCAAACATAAGACCTAGAACTATAAAACTTAAGAAAACACAACTTCATTAGATTGTACTTAAAAATTATTTCTTTGATGTGATGTAATGCATCACAGGTAAACTGAAATCACTGAAATTAATAATTTCTATGCACTACAGGACACTACATCAACAAAGTAAAAAGGAAGAAAATGTTTTAAAATCATATCTGATAAGGACTTAATATCTAGAAAATATGAAGAATTCCAACAACTCCAGTTGGGTTGAGAAATACGAACAAAAAAGCAAGTAACCAACTTGAGCAAAGAATCTGAATAAATATTTCTTCAAAGAAGATATACAAATGACCAACAAGACATGAAATGATGCTCAACATCACTAATCTTTAGGAAAAGGAAAACCAAAACTATAACATAACACTTCATACACATTGGGATGCCTATTACATTAAAAAAAAAAAAAAAAAAAAAAAAGACCTAGCATAGATGAGGTCACTGGTTCACAAAATAAAATAGAAAATAAACAAGAGAATATAGCAAATATTAGCAAGATGAATTGGAACCCTTAGTACATTGGTGTTGGGAATATAAAGTATAGCCACTATGGAAAATAGTACAGTGATTCCTCAAAAAAATTAAAATAGAACCAGGCACAGCCCCAGTGACTCAGGATGCTGAGGAAGGAAGATTGCAAGTTCAAGGCCAGTCTTGCCAACTTGACAAGAATCTATCTCAAAATAAAAAAGGGCTGGGGATATAGCTCAGTGGTAGAGTGCTCCTTTGTTCAATTCCCATTACCCCCCCACAAAAAAAATTCAAAACAATTACCATATGATCTAGCAATTCTACTTTTTGTAAATACCCAAAGGAATTGAAAGAAGGAATTCAAGCAGGTATCTATATACCCATGTTAATAGTGGTATTATTCACAATAGCCAAAACACAGCAACAGCCTAAATGTTAGTCAACAGAAAAATGAATAAATGTGTATGTATATATATACACACACACACATATACACACACATATTACAATATTCAGCCTTAAGATAATATTTGACACATGCTACCCCACCTATATACTTTGAAGATAATGTGCTAAGTGAAATAAGTCAGTCATGAAAAGACAAACATTGTATAATTACATTAAAATGAAGTATCTCGAGTAGTCAAATTCATAGAAACAGGAAGTAGAACTGTGGTTGCCAGAGGCTGAAGAGAGAAGGAAACCAGGGGTTGTTTAATGGGTATACTGTTTTGGTTTTGCAAGATAAAAAGTTCTAGAGATTGTTTTCACAACAATGTGACTACACTTAACCTACTGAATTATACACTTTAAAAATGGTTTAAGATGGTAAATTTAAAAAAATTTTTTTTATTTGTTAATGGACCTTTATTTATTTATATGAGGTGCTGAGAATTGAACCCAGTGCCTCACACATGCTAGGCAAGTGCTTTACCACTGAGTTAAAACCCCATGTTGTGTTCATTTACCACAATTTTTAAAAGATTTTTTATATTATATGACATCGAAGGTCTTGAAATCTTTTGAGATATGCTGTCTTCCTAAAATGACTCCAAGAGAAAAGAACTTCCAGATTAACAAGGTTTTGCTAAGACTATGCTTATATTTTAATAATCTAGAACCATAACCCTGATTAAATAAATATCAGTTGGTATTTTTATAAAGTCATGAAAGAAAACCCAAAAGAATCAACAAGAAAACTCCTGGAACCAATATGTGATTATAACAAGATTGTAGGATGCAACATTAATAAGGTGAACCACTTTTGTATGCACCAGAAAAGAGCAAGTAGAATTTGAAATTAAAGCACTATTGACATTAGCACTCTCAAAATGAAATACTTGAGTATAAGTTAATAAAATGTGCACAAGAGCTATATGAAGAAAACTATAAAACCCTGTTTAAAGAGTCAAATGAATCTAAAGATATTGCATGTTTTTATGCAGGAAAACTGTCAAGATATCACCTCTTCCCAACTTGATCTAGAAAGTCAATGCAATCTCAATCAAAATCTCAGCAAGAAATTTTGTAGATATCAACAAACTAATTCTAATATTTGTATGGCGAGATAAGACCCAGAATTGGCAACACAATACTAAAGGAGATAAGGTTGCAGAACTGAGACCACCCAACTTCAAGAGCTTCTATAAAGCTACAATAATCAGAACAGTGAGGGAACAGACATAAATTAATGGAACAGAATATAAAGCCCAGAAACAGATCTACTATATATAATTAGTATATAATATATATGACTATATAAGTATAACTACATATATAATTACACATAATTATATATAACTACATAATGTATATGTAGTTATATATAATTAATATATATTACAACTGTGAGAAAAAGTTCAATGGTCCATTTTCAGAATGTAGTATTTAGCCTTAATTGGGATATAAGATCCAATTGTAGCCATTTTAACTATAGCCCTTCCCTTGGCCTGCCCCAATTTTAAAATTAACCAAAACCATAGATTGTAACCCCAAGCTCCTCCTATCAGAGAAAGGGGAAGTGCTATGTTAGGGATTAAAATTAAAACAGGTGGACTTCCCACCCAAAGTATGCTTGCTTGCCAGACTTTGGTAGCACACACTTCTTCACAAGTTTGCCTTGCCAAGCTACTTTTGAGCATGTTTGATTCCTTGTGGCACCCCAGTATTTCTAACAATTTTGGCAACCAATGTGGGGCTCCGTATGTCACCTAGAAAGCCATGGGTTTCCCTCCTTAGAGGAGATGTATCCCACTGCCTTGTGACAACCTCAGAGTGGGTGAGGAAAACTTTAGTCCCTGAGACCAACAACAGACCCCAAATTGAAAAGAAGATCTGTGTGCATAAAAATGGCCCCCAAAAGCACCACAGCAACCAGGTAACTTCATGCTTTAACCAAGGTAGGAAAATCTATTCTTAAGAAGTATTCCCTTGGGCTGGAGATATAGCTCAGTTGGCAGAATGCTTGTCTCAAATGCACAAGGCCCTGGGTTCAATCCCCAGCACCACAAAGAAAAGTATTTCCTTGGTGGTCAGGACATCCCAGAGGTTGTGTGAGTGTGACTGAGAACCTCTATTCAGAAACAGGAGACCATAACCAGGAAAGCAGGATGGGGTGGGGGTGGGCGCAAGAAATTCCTAGTAAGGGAAACTGAACACACTGGGGCCCTAGGGTGTACAAGAAACCTCCAATGGGGGGGGGAGGTAGGGCAGTGGTTGAGTATATGGGGAAACTCAATTACAGGAACCTACAAAAACAAAAATGGGGAATAAAAATTTGAGGCCTAGGGACAGAGAAGGACAATGGGAAGATCCCTTTTGTATAAGTCTTGTTTTCCTTTGAAGATTCCTGAACAGGGAAAATAAACAGTGGTAATGGTGGGAGTAAATCTGCCCCAATGGAAGATGAGTAGCCACCTGACCCTTTGATTTCAGTGTCCACCATTACTAACAGACTTTATTCCTAATGTTCCCAAATGCACAGGCCCTTTTGATGTCTGGGCCATACTGTAAAAACCTGTGACAGGCTGTGTTTTAATTTCTAAAGGATTAAAATGATAGTTCTTTTGCCTCCTACCTGTCGGGATTTAATAGCTACCAAATAGTAAATAACTACCAAATCTTTGTTTCCTGTCTGTTTTACATGTACTTGTGCATATCTGTGTATTGTATGTCGTGTCTATATATGTGCTTGTGTCTGCATCAAGCATACATGGTATCCAGTATTGGCTTATAGATAAATGAGTACTCATAAATTTAATGAATAGATTCAAATGCCTTTCAGTTCACATGACTTAAACAAAACTTTAACAAAAAATTGTCGATCGAAATTGGTAAGAGAAAAGATGCCTTCGAAATTACTAACCCGCATATTTTTCTAGGTGGCCAGCCAGTGTTGGTTTCAATAAAGTGTTTAAAGTGCTATTCCATGGCTTCTAAAGATTTTTCTTTGGCAAGAATAACTGTTTAAAGTATTAGCTAGACTGGTCCGATACCTTGGTTTTCATGGATAACCTATGTTAAAAAATAGGCAAATTAGATTTAACATAAATAGCATAAACATTTATAAATGGGTTGTTGGAGGAGACCTCCAATTAATTTGCAAAGTTAAAATACTAAAACATCAACTAAGCATAAATTCAAGTACTCTTGGCTTCTTGAATTCCACAAGTATCATATTTAGATATATTAAATGTGTTTTTATAAACTGGTTAATTTTTTTTAGATGTTGACAGACCTTTATTTTATTCATTTATTTATATGTGATGCTGAGTCTCAAACCCAGTGCCTCACACATGCTAGGCAAGTGCTATACCACTGAGCCACAACCCTAGTCTCTAAACTAGTTAATTTTAAAAAAGGTTTAAGATTGCTTATTTCTGGGTCTTAACCTAATAGCAAGGTTACTAAGAAAATTCTAACAGGTGTAATACTACTATGTATAAAAAGTTTCAGCTGTGTTTTGATTAAAGTACTGTAAAAAGAACAAAATATTTATCATTAAAGAGGAGTAAGACTTGTTTGAATGAGAGAAGACAGAACTCCCATAATATAAGGGGGAACCTAACAGGGATTTTCCCTACTCAGGAGTATTAGTCTGGGATTTATAGATTCTGGATAAAGGCAATGATCAGAGTCCATGCTGAACAGATATTAAGTATTGGCACTAATGATTGGAATCTCTGTTGTACAGGCATTGGGAGGGTACCAAGGTTATTGACTTGGCCCATGACATTCTAATTGACAATGCCCTTTTAATCCTTGAGTCTGAATTTTTCATTTGGGTCCATCCCACTTCCATTTTCCCCTGCTCTGGAACAAAGGAGTTGACTGGGATGTTTTAACATCACAGGGGCCTTTACATTTGAAAAAAAACCTTAATGGGGGCCAATTAATCCTGAGTACCTGGCATTAACTATTCTATCTTATTCAGAGGGTGTAAACTGCCAGTCACAAAGGACAATAGAAATGGGTTTCAGCACTATTAGGTTATAACCTGGGGACAAAAATTGTCTCCCTTTTGAAGGTCAAACAGGATGCCTCATTTGGCCAGGGGACACTTTGGGTTGGAGTCCTGCCTGTTGCCCATGGAGCTAAAATACAAGGGCCTCCTGGAGCCCCCATGTATGGAGGCATCTATGTTTTGGCCATGCTAATTTCTGTAGAGAGGTCCCTAACAGTCTCTGTATGGTCAATGTGCCCTTCATTGGACAGAGTACCCTGGACATAAGAAAAAAGAATCTTCAATAGACAGAAGGGGCAAACTCACATAAACCCCTTACATTATTGTATATAATGCCTGGAAGGACAAAAACAAAAGTCAACCCATGTTTTGTTGGCAGCCTATGCAAAGGGATCTTCAAGGAAATCTAAAGTAAAGGATGGAAAGAGCTTCCTTCATTGAATATCAATATGACTCATGTAAGAAAAAGGCCCCCAAAGAGCCTCTGGGCATAACTGACAGTGGGGAACTCCAAGTTGATGGCATTATGATAATGTTAAGAGAAACTGGTCAAGCCTGACAATATCATGCTCTCCAACCCCTTGAATGCAACCTGGGGGAAAAGATTAAGACACAATTTTTTATATATGCCAGACTGTCCAATCCCTCTCCTGAGATAAAATTTGTTGTGTAAAGAGCAACAACTTAATTTGCAGGTGCCTCCCACTTAAAAGGAAATAAAGCCTGCTCTGCTGTAGGTGTACTAAAAGTGAGTAAGGCCATTTGGGTCTAAAGGATCCTGAGAAAGTGATCAGTGTTATCGTAATCAGGATTTTGTTTAAGGAGGAAATAACCTGATCTGGGGGGAAATAAATAAATAAATACAAATTACCCCCTCAAGAAAGAGGCATTAATGGGGATCCATTCTCTTCTGGACAAAATTTTAAATGCCAGCCACCATAAAAATGTGTGACTAGAGATACACATACATCTGAAAGGTTAGGAGGATACTTTACCAAGCTATTTTCTCCAACAGCAAATTTAATTGGGGATTTTTAATGTCATTTAATGCTCTGTAATTGGATAAAGGTAACCTTTTATCAATAAAATATATATAAAGTTTTGTGTTACTCTTTACACAGGGATGGGAATTTAAATATATTTTTGGAAAGTAATAGAGTCTGATTTAAGTTAAGAGCTCCATTAGCCTTTCTGTTTGATTCATGTTAATGTAATGTTGTATAACGTTAACTGATACTCAGATAGATTCAGGAAATAATACATGACAACTTTATAAAATGATATTTAAGAAAGAAGCAGTGATCAGCTTCAGAAATAAAGCACATTACCTAAGATTTGTCAAGAGCCCCATCTCACCTGAGATAAGGCTTTACCTCTAACCTACTCCATGTTAGAAGAAGTAAGCCAGAATTAAGCACATTTAAAGTTATGTTCAAAAGTTAAAAATAGGGACTGGGGAGATAGCTCAGTCAGTAGAGTGCTTGTCTTGCAAGCACAAGGCCCTGGGTTTGATCCCCAGCACCCAAAAAAAAAAAAAAAAAAAAAAAAGTTAAAAATATTGTTGTAAGGATTCCTATGTTCTCAAAATAAACAAGGGACATAATACATAATGAAAAGTTTGGGATTATAAAAATTATGTTTCTTGGTTTATAACTATTATACAAACTGAATAAGTTTTTGCTCTTGTTAATTTCATTTTGTTTTTTCCTAGTAAAACTTTATAACTGTTGTCTGTGTTTTGCAGAAGTACTCCTTCTATTAGAATAACCTGAGTTAATTTGAGGCAATAAGCCATCAACTATAGGACAGATATAAAACTGACTTCCAATACTAATACTGAAGGGGTAATAATAAAATTGTAGACATTGAAGTTAAAACCCAGTACTCCTAATTCAAGACTGGTGAAACTGACCTACTGAATATTTAAAATCAAAACTTAGAGACCAACGTAAAAGGACCAAGGAAAAAGCAGTCAATATTTTGGCCTTTGCCCTCTAAGGTAAGCCATGAGCCAGGGAATGATGGGACTCCTCTAAGGACCCTGCAACTCCAGCAAGTCACCTGACCTCCCAATGTGGGGATTTAAAGGACCCTAGAAAACAGGAAGCCAACCAGTGCACATTCTACAAAGAGGAGGGTCATTGGAGAGGGAAATATCCATAATGTTTTCAAGGGAAGTCACATGTAGTCAGCAGGACCCTGACCCATGCTGGTGGATGGCATAACTGGTAGAGGAAAAGCTAAGAGAACCAAAGGCTTCTCACAAGTTCCCAAAGTGATCCCTGACAAATCTCAGCAGACTCTAACAGTAGAAAGGAAAAGGTCAATTTTGACCAACTTTGTCTTACACAACTGGCAGAAAAGTATTACCAAAACATAGTCAACCATGGACATTTAAAAGGTAAGACAATGGTTCTTTTACTTGAGATGTATATTTGTGTCAGTCCTCCCAAAAGTAAGTAAAACTGAGAGGTTATGAAGGAAGGATTTTTATAAAGGAATGCCAAATCACAAACAGCTTTGTCAGAGTCACAAGTTAGTTGATTGCAAGTTCCAGACCAGCCTAGACAACTTAGCAAGACTATCTCAAAATAAAAATGAAAAAGGATGGGCATATAGCTCAGTGGTAGACCACCCATGGGCTAAATCCCCAGTACCACAAAAAAGGGAGGGGGTAAAGACCTTAATGGACACCTTAGCAAATAAAGTATAAATATGGCAAATAAGTGTATGAAAAAACGTTCCACTTCATGTGTCATGGGGAAATGCAAATTGAAATAAGATGGTGCCACTTAACACTTTTAAATGAATGGTCAAAATTCAGAACAGTAGCAAGACCAAATAATGGCAAGGATGTAGAACAAGAAATCGTTTACTACATGTGTGAATACAAAATGGTACAGCTACTTTGAAAGACAATTTGACCATTTCTTACAAAACTAAACATACTCTTACAAGATGATCCAGCAACTAAAAACATGTCAAAACATGTCTACATAAGTACTTGTACACAGATGTTTATCATAACTTTATTCATAATTGTCAAAACTTGGATGTAATCAAGATGCCCTTCAGTAGGTGAATGGACAAGTAAACTGTGGTACATAGAGATGATGAAATATTACTCAGTGTTAAATGAAGAAAGCTTAAATGCATATTACTAGTTTTAAAAAAAGTCAATCTTAAGAGACTGCATACTACATATTCCATCTATATAACATTTTGGAAAAGGCAAAACTATGGAGAAGTAAAAAAATGGGTGGATGCCAGGAATTACTGGGATAGGAGAAATGAATAGGCAGAGCATAGAGGAGTCTTAGAGCAGCAAAACTATTCTGTATAATCACCACAACAGATACATGTCATTATACATTCATCAAAACTCATAGAATGAACAACACTCAGAGTGAATCCTCAAATAAACTGTGGACTTTGTAATACATCAGTATAGTATCAAATGTAAGAAATGTACCACTCTGATGGTTGATGTTTATATTGTGGGATGCTATTGTATATGTAAGAGACAGGGAACATATGGGAAATTTCTGTACCTCCCTCTCAATTTTGCTGTGAATCTAAAACTTCTCTAAGAAAAATAAGGTAAAATAAAAATCTTAATTTTAAAAAAGTCATGGGGTACTTGGATTGATGCTGGGGCTGTAGCTCAGTGGTAGAGCACTTGCCTAGTATGTGTGAGGCACTGAGTTTGATTCTCAGCACCACATACAAAATAAATGAATAAAATAAAGGTCTATAAACATCTAAGATAATATTTTTTTAAAAAATCATGGAAGCCAGGTGCAGTGGTGCACTACTGTAATCCCAACGGCTGGGGATGCTGAGACAGGAGGATCAATGGTTCAAAGATAGCCTCAGCAATGGCAAGGCACTAAGCAACTCAGTGAGACCCTGTCTCTAACTAAAGTACAAAATAGGGCTGGGTATGTGGCTCAGTGGTCGAGTCCCCTGAGTTCAATACCTGGTACCAAAAAAAAAAAAAAAAACAAGATATTTCCAGTAAAACACACACCTCAGCTCCTTTGCATACATAATTATACATAATTGTCTATTTCACAGCACTTTTGTGTACAAGTACAACCATCTGATTTCTTCATAGAGATTTTCAGTATAGTCACACCTAAGCATCTATATCTTGAAATATCTAACACTTATTAAATTAGCCTCTTTTATTAACATAAATTCAGGTATTATCTTTTTGTATCATATGCATAAATGATTGTATTGTCTATACTTTTTTTTCAGGATAATAAAGTAATAAAAAAGTCATGGAGCTTAAAATTAATAAGAAATCCAGATTGTAATTTTATATTGATAACAATCAACTTCTGTTTTCTACTTTTATTCTAAACTTTCAAAGAAATATTCCTTTATTCTCTCACAATTATTCTAACATAAATTCCATGTAGATATTTTTCATGTATTATATAAAAGTTTATTAAAATTTCCATTAACTTCTTCCTAAAACAGTTTTATCTACACACAGCATTTCTGCTCTATCACTGAACTAGCTACCTAAAATGATACCTTTAAATTCTTTAATACAACGTCCTGTTAAGAAAAACAAAATTATGCTTTATTTGGTTCACTATTTCTTAAATATACATGAATTCTCATATTACAACAGCTATCTTCATTTTTCATGCTCCATTTTAATCATCTATATGCATATAAATTTGCCTATTTCAAAAAAAAATGATCACAGGATTATTTTATTTAAACAAATAAAGTTTATCTATACTTGTATGATGAGAAAATTAAAGTTTAAAATAATGTAAAAAGTTTTATATTGAAATAAAAAATATGTACTGAACTACTCCAATAAAATGGGAAGAATCAAAACAAAATATGAACTGTCATAGGTAAATTCTTCATGGATCCCCATGAACTGAGAAAAATGTGTTCATGAGGTTTAAATTTAATTTGAAGAATTAAACAACCACAGAAGAGGCCTAACATTCATTCTACATAATAAATGTGTTACTTATCCACTGAGTTTTTTTTTTTTTTTTTTGCTGAATGGCAATCATATTTCTGTCAGGTCAGGTGTTGATCTGTACATGAGAGATTAATATGACATAAAACAGTAAAGAATAATCCTTCAATATGTTAAAATCTATTTACTCAACATGCTAAGAGGATTTCAAATTTTCAAAAGTATACAGGAAGTAATGCTAGAAATGTACATAAAACAAGTGTAATTTTCTTAAAATATTAGGTTGGACTTTTTGTTTGTTTCTTTGTTTTGGTTTGGTTTTTGGAGTGTTGGGATTAAAATCCAGGGTCTCATGCATGGTACACAAATGTGCTACCACTAATCTACATCTTCAGTCCTAAAATATTAGGTTTAATGATATGCAGCATGAATGGAATTATTTTAAAAGGTGAAATGCAGTATGTAATTTTTAAAAGGTAGAATTAAAGTCAACATCAATTGATAAGATTTATATGAAAAAAAAAAATAAATTCTCAAATATGGAGATTCATTTAAGGGAGGGGTCTATCTAGAAGATAGCATGTTCTGATTTTGCCATTACTGTGTAAAGTTACATCTCTCTCAAAAGATGAGAGAAAGTCTGGAGATGTAGCTCAGTGGTAGAGCACTTGCCTAGCATGTTCAACCCCCAGTACCACCAAAAAAAAAAAAAAAAAAAAAAGCAGAGATATGCTGACATAATTCACAAAAGAGTACAAAACATTGTCAGACTTAAAAAAATTCTTGTTTTACTCTATACTTACTCAAGTTATATGTAAAATATAAAATTATTCACAATGTGTGTCAGAGATACCAAAATTTTTTTCAAGAACCTACCTTGCTCATAACCCTGAAAGCAACAGGTCCTTGCTGCTACTGACCCTATTCCTTCACTCCCAACCCCACCCCTAGAACACAACTAATTAAAGCAATCAGATACTCTCTCCTGTAGATTTGGAACTGAAGCATGACACTTAATTGTGGGTAGAAGAGCCAGAGTCATGTAGACTTGGTCGAAGGCTATTGCCTCCAGATTATCATGATGAAGACATGAGCAAATACATGTGTGAACAGGAAAGTCACTTTACAATGAATGGAGAAGAGAGAAGCAAACATGAAGAGAAATGTCAACAAACCATCTGGTTCCAGAAGGATATTTCTATGAGGCCACCGAAATTGAGTGAGATGAAACATCCTTTTAAGAATCTCCCATCCTTTTTCCTTCAGCCTTTTTGAATGACTTTCTACTTTTACAACCAAAGATTTCACACACAAAATTTCGCAAAATAACAGGACTTTCAAAAAACTCAAAGAATGAAAAAAGAAAGGAACAACAACCAAAAGGAAAAAAAAAAAACCTTTTAAATTCTCTTTAAAATATCTAAAAACTGCTTCTTCAAATGTGAGAAAAAAAATAACACCAATTAGGTATATATGGTCCTTTATCCCTCAGTAATCTGCAGTGAGGCACTTAAACTATGAAACTTTCTCAGTCTAGAAAACTATTTTATTCTTATTCTTACAGGATTCATTGACAAAACTTAATGTGGGTATCTAATTTACTTACTTCTTTGAGCTTTATGTGATTTTATTTTTTAAATTCATTAATCTTATTATTTTATTGTTTGTATCATTTGAGAAAACTTTTATAACTTTATTTTTGATCTTTACCCTCTGGTTTTAATTGGTTTTTACTGATTATTCTCTTTTTATAAAAAAATTTTTTTAGTTGTAGATGGACACAATACCTTTATTTTATTTATTTATTTTTATGTGGTGCCAAGGATGGAACCTAGTGCCTCATACATGCTAGGTGAGTGCTCTACCACCTCTATCCCAGCCCTATTATCTTAACTTACTTTATTATCTTACTTTTTTATTAGCTTATCACTTTAAACTTATTTTTACCATCTGACTTAATATCTCATAAATTTGCATTTAAGTAGGTTCTTTATTTCATTCAGAATATGTCTCAAACTTATTTATTTTAATTTTTCCTCTAACTTTATATTCTTATATTATAGAATATGTGAAAAATACATAGAATTTATAAAGAATAAAATTTAAAACATTTCTTTCTGTTCATTCTCCTTTTCTAGTAAATTTTTATTTTTTTGCAGTGCTGGGGATTGAACCCAGGGCCTTGCACATGTTAGACACATTGTCTACCACTATACCACTGGGCTACCTCCCCTCATTCTCCTTTTCTATGAATATATTTTTTCTTATAAGACTAGGATCAAATAACATACAAGTTTAATGACCCATATTTAGCTGGGCATGGAGGCACATGCCTGTAATCCCAGCAATGCAGGAGGCTAAGGCAAGAGGATTGCAAGTTTGAGGCTAGCCTCAGCAACTTAGTGAGGCTCTAAGCAAAAAAAAAAGGTTGGGGATGTAGCTCAGTAATAAAGCACCCTGGGTTTAATCCCCAGTTCAAAAACAAAAATAAAATTTTTTAATGATTATTTTCTAATTACACTTAAACATTCAACATTTAGATGAGTTTCCAGTTTAGAATTTACATCAACACTAACATGTTTACACTATTTTTACATGCATATTTCCAATTATTTTCTTAGGAAAATTGGAATGTTATAAGAAACAAAACAAATATTTTTAATTATGAAATATATCAGAAAGTTTAACACAAATTCTCAGGTATTGTGTTTGAAAGTGGTATTTTTACACTACATCTTCAAAAAATTGGTTTTGGTTTTGAGAATTTAACATGTTTGTTTTCATTGTATTCATTTATTTTGGACAATTTTTCAAATATGTCTGACCACTTAATTTCTTTTTTTGTTAATTGCCTCTTGCACCTCTAAAATAGAATTATCTTTATTAATCTTGCTGAATACAAAAATTACAGGTCTTTGAAAATTGGAGGGGAAGGTGGAGTAAAAATATCCCATCACAGATTATTTGTCACAACCTAACAAAATAATTAAAAATAATTTTTAAAGAGCAAAGAAACCAAACTAATAAAGAGGGAACAACTGTTTTTCACAAATCTTAAAAACATAATAACTAAGGAAATGTGTGGGATAGTTATAATCTCCACAGAATCCCAAAGAAGAGGTTTAGGGGTTTTTGTTTGGTTTTGGTGAGGAATGGTGAAGGTATTAGAATTGAACCCAAGGGTGCTTTATCACTAAGGTACATTCCCAGTCCTTTTTGCTTTTTATTTTGAGACAGGATCTACTTAAGTTGCTGAGGCTGGCCTTGAACTTGAAATCCTCCTGTCTCAGCCTCCCAGGTTGCTGCAATTACAGGCATGTGCTCCCACACCTGAGTCTAAAGAAGTTCTAAAATGGCATCAGAAAAATCATACGGTTTCTTGGAGGTGGGTCCCTCAATTTGTAAAAAGGCATACAGAAAAAGTGAGTAGATGGCTCAGGGAAAAGAGGCTAAGGAGGTCTTCAGAATAGAAAAACTCTTAAGTAGACGCCAGTAAGGAAATGAGGGATCTCTGCCCATCATTTAAAATAAGCAGAGTTAACCATCCACAACAATAATGGAAATTTAGCAAAACTAAAGAATGTGAACTATTACAAACTAAGTGTTGAAGTGAAAACAGGAAAGCAAAATGGGTGGGATGTTTTCACATAATCAAGAAAAGGCACTAGGGTTACATATAAACTCAGGGCATCCCACACAGGAAAAGGATATACTATTGTTAAGAAGAATGAACCCTGGTCAGAACAGGCAATAAAATCTCAGAAAAGAAAACCTAATCCTTTAACACAGGCTGCACAAACACCTGCGGAATTACCCCTCTCTATTCTTCTAAACTCCCAACTGCAGGAATGCAGAAAGCAGATGCACAGCATTACCCAAGAGCCCAAGCTCAAAGAGGACAAACTGGTCACACACAAGTGTAGAAGAATTCACAAATATTAGATTAGAGCAAACAGAAAGTCAGAGTAGAAACAGCAAATCAATTAGAAAATCATACAACAGCAAAATGGAAAGAAGAAATTGGTATATGAAAAACTCAAAATTAGAAGCTAAGATTACTGAGTTCTTCTTTTCTAATATAAGCATTTAGCGCTATAAAGTTTGAGGCCAGCCTCAGCAATTTAGTGACACCCTAAACAACTTAGCAAGACCTTGTCTCAATAAATAAATAAATAAATAATGATGATGATGATGATGATGATTAAAAAGTACTGGGGATATAGCTCAGTGGTAAAGTGGCCCTGGGTTAAATCCTTAGTACCAAAAACAAGAAAAAAAGAAGATATTCTTAACATTCTTAATCATGCACAAATTCTCCAATTCTCCATCTAGGCACCTTTTTGATACTGTTTTCTAGTTTAATTACATATTGACAGAAAGCAGACTGATTTCATTTTTTAAAAATATGTTAAGGCTTTTTGACCCAAGATATGGTTTATCTTGGTCAGGGGAGAGCCAACTATGGCCTTGGAACCAAATCCATCCCCTGCTGAATTTTGTGTGACTCACAAATAAGGAAATTATTTTTACATTTTAGATGTCTCGAAATATCAAAAGAAGAATATTTCATGTGAAAATTACATGAAATTCAAATGTCAGTGTTCATAAATAGACTTTTGTTGGAACATAACCCCTCAATTTTTTATGTTATCCAAGGCTGCTTTTGTACTACAATGGCAGAGTTGAATCATTGTGACAATGACCATATGCCTCACTATACCTAAAATATTACTCTCTGGCCCTTTATACAAAACATTTGCTGATCCCTGATCTTAGTGTATTTTCCATAACCACTTGAAAAGAATATGTATTTTGCTCTGTTGGGTGGTACATTCTCTAATTTGACTAGATCTAGCTAGTTGATAGCATTACTCAGATGTCATTTTTTCTCTCCTACTTTTATCACTTATTGAAGAATATGGAATTTTCTACCTATAAGTGAATTCTACTGTTTCTCCTATCAGTTCCATCATTTTTGCTTCATATATTTTGAATCTGTTAGGTATACACATATTTAAAATATTGACAAATAGTACCTTTTGTCATTATGTAAGGTTCCTATTAATTTTCCTTGCTTTAAAATCTATTTCTTTTCTGGTGCTAATAGCTACTTCCAAACATCTTTTTATTAGTATTTCCTTGATAAGTATTTTTCCATTCTTTTAACCTCATTTCATTATATTTAAAGTGATTTTCTTGTAAACAGATGTAGTGGGGTCTTTTTTATTATTACATCTGAGCATTGCCATCTTTTAATGGTTTTTTTACCATTTACATTTAATATAAATGTGGTCTGTGTTTAAAACTGTTATTTTATTGTTGTTTGTCCTCTCAGTTTTCATTCCTGTTTCCCATTTCCTGCCTTTTGAATTATTTGAATATCTTTATCTATTCCATTAGTACTGTATATTTTATCTTTTAGTGGTTGCTCTAGGAATTACAATAAGCACAACTTTTCAGTCTTTTTAGAATCACTATTTTAACAATTCAAGTGGAATACAAAATGTTACCATAATACAGGTCCTTTTAACTCTTCCTGTGTACTGTTATTATCTCATGTATGAAATCTACATAAATTGAAACCCATTAGATAGTGTTATTTTTTATTTAAACTGTCAAACATTCAGTAAAGAACTCAAAAGTGAAATTGTCTCTTAAACTTACCTATTTACCATTGCAGTTGTTGAACAGGCTGGTAACAGACTGTTTAATCTGTTTGGTCCCCAATTCCCCAAACAATCCTTCATTTCCTTATCCGGTCTCTAACATTCCTCATTTCCTTCCTCAAATCTCACTTCCTACTATTTCTCTCCTTAGTCTCAGGAAATGACCTTGTATCCTAATTAACTGATAAAAAAGACATCAGCCAAGAATTCCTCAAATTCTTGCTATCACACTTAAATTGACCAGTACCTATCCATTTCCCAGATGAGGAATAAAGGATTAATTGATCAAATAGCTGCCTAAGTGCTAACCTACAAGGCATTATAACATCACTGGAACTAATTAATAATAATAATTAAAGGGAAACTTTAATGCAACTACTTCATCAATAGACATATGTGCACTGATTCTTAAATGCCTAAAGTTGATAGCATTCAGAAAAAATTAAAATGCTTCTTACCAGCACCAACCTATCTCTATCAAATATTTTTGCAAACAGTATCTACTTATTAGATTATACAGTGCTACTGAAGGTTACACCATCAATCCTGATCCAGATGGTTAACAGGCACTTGAAATCGACAGTCACAATATGAAGAAAATTTGAAATTAAATCATGCATTGCACAGTGCTATTTACCAGGAACAAGTAATTTATTTTTTTAAACCTAAATTTGAAACCTTTAATATGCTTCACAGGAACCTATCTGGTTCAGAAAACAGCACAAGAAAACTGATTAAAAAACAAAATACAGAAAAGTGAAAAGCATGCTGCCAACATAAAAATCAGAAAAATAACTTTAAAATATATTTCCAACAAGACTTGCTGACTTTAATAATTTATTCAATGATATTAAGTAGCACCAATTATATGCCAGGTACTCACTCTTCTGTGAAACCAAGGATATGATGATAAACAAGATAAGATTACTCTCATGGGATTTACATTCCAGGAGGAGCTGACACTAAACCTATAAGTGAAAACATAAGTAATAAATACTATTTAAAAAGATAATAAGGTGAGAGGCTGAAGTTGTGATTCAGTGGTAGAACGCTTCTCAGACATGTGTGAGGTCCTGGGTTCAATACTCAGCACCAGATATAAATAATTAAAAATAAAAAATCCATTGACAACTAAAAAAAATTTAATAATAATAATAATAATAATAATAATAATAAGGTGAGTCCAGGCATAGTAACACATACCTGTGATTCCAACTACTCAGAAGGGTCACAAGTTCAAGACCAGCCTGGGCCACTTAGGGTGGGATTTTTGTCTCAGAAAAAAAAAAAAAAAAGAGCTGGGGATGTAGCTCAGTGGTAGAGTGCTTGTCTAGCAAAAGTAAAGCTCTGGGTTTTATCCCCAGTACTATAATCAAACAAACAACAACAAAACACCCAGGGTGATATGATAGAGAAGACTGGGGCTGAAGAGGCTGCTAATATAGCTGGAAAGTAGTAAAGGAAAGCTCCACTGAGATATGAAAGACCTCATAAATAAAAAGGAACAGACCATGCAAAAATAAGGTAGAGGATGGAGGAGAACATTCTAAACAGAGGGAAAAGCAAAGTCCTAAAGGAGAAACAAGCTCGGTCTCTGAAGAATAGAAAAAATGGGGCTGGGTTTGTGGCTTAGTGGTAGAGCACTTGCCTGGCGAGGCACTGGGTTCAATCCTCAGCACTACATAAAAATAAACAAAATAAAGGTATCATGTCCATCTACAACAAAAAATATTTTTTAAAAATAGAAAAAACAATAAACAAATGAGAATAACCTCTCTGAAGCTACAACACACAAAAAAAAAAAAAAGAAAGAAAAGAAACTGTAGAATATGACTCTGGAAATGCAGAGAGGAGTAAAGATCAATATAGGCCACTATTTCTATCCTTCATGAGTATGAATAAATAATGCCACCTAGTTTTAAGTAACAGGAAAACAATGAATTTTTAAATGTTTTTATGCTACATATAGTTATATGTTATATATATTTGTTACATATATGATATGTTAAGATGTTAAGCTATGTTCTGTGCACGAAGTAAAATCTTTTACAGAAAACATAAAGGTCATGCAATTTTTTTAATGAAAAGTCAGTATCTTCCTACCTTGAATAAAACATTGAACAAATATCACCTTTTAGATTTTCCTTTCTACTTTGGTACTTGTATTGTAGGAATCACTTCTGGCCTCTGGAACTCACCTCTGCCCACTGGTCTGATAGCTCATGCTGCTACACTGTATAAGAGAAGGGTGCCCCATCTAGGTACACAATCTCCACACCAGGACACAAGCTTAGCAGATAAAGCACACAATTTCAGCCCCTCCCACTTTGCCCAGCATCCTTATGCACTGCTATTCAAGATGGCCTTACCACACCTCCTAAGAAATTTTATCAATTAACCTTTCTCTTATAACTTCCATTACTCCACATGAGTAAAGGACATATATGTCAGAAATTGTCCAAAGGTACGTTTTTCCCCTGAAGAAATGCTGAGCATTAATTACATATCTATCATTATCATAATGTACTACCAAAAGCCTGACTGAATGCTGAGGTTTTGAATATTTGTTAACTTGAAATAATCAGTTATAACAGTTCAAAAACTCTCTCATCTCTTTCTTAAAACTACTCGTATCTATGGGTAGTTTTAAAACCACATATACACCTAGTTATTTGTGTCCACACCCTACTTCCTATGGGTATGTGAGATATCACAGTTTGAGAATGAATTTTTGGATCATCTATAACTCCAACTACCATATATCTGAATCTTGGCATTACAGCTAATTATCCTGCCAAAAATAATGATGCAAAAACTGGCAGAGATGCTGATTTGTCTGTCAAGAAAATCTTTTAAAGATAATATTTTAAAATTTCCTAGTCAGCACTTAAACTTTTGAATATCTCTAAGCAGAATAGGCCTTAAGCTGGGCTTAGTGGCAGGCAACTATAGCCCCAACTGTTCAGGAGGCTGAGGCAGGAAAATCCTCTGAACCCAGGAAATCAAGGCCAACTTTGACAACATAGTGAGACCTTGTCTCTTAAAAACAAAAAAAAAAAAAAAAAAAAAGGGATACTGATATAGTCTATAATTTTAACAGCAAATGGCCACAATGTATTAACAGGATGGTAAGGTAAAAAAATTATTAAGACTGTTTGATAGTCTAATGAGATTAAAATTTACACATAATATATATTTAAGGAATTTTAATTTTAAAACAATTTATATTAATAATGCACTAATTGTGATAGTAACACAAATTAATTGTTCCCCCCCCTTCAATCTAACAAAAAAATATTCACAGATTTGAAAATTTTCAGGGAATTGAACACTGACTTTGGTCATGCTTTCAGACTGCCTGAAGTAACCCTGCAGTACACAGAAAATTTAGGCTTCAAAAACAAGTGATGGCCTTTCTGACAAAAATCACAGCTCATTTGCTCTGAACAGTGTTTTATCTAGTTCTTCAGTCACTAGAAGTCATCATGAAATGTTTCGTGTAATAGTAAAATAGTCCAAATTTGGAAAAATTAAATATTACCCATAATCCCACACTTCTAAAACATTTTTTTTTCTTTTTAAATATCTAATCACTTTATATGAACATCCATTTACATGAAAAACAGGTATCTTCTAGGGGAGATTTTTAAATACATTGAGCCATGTAACCAAAGGGAAGAAGTCAATTTCAAATTAAATGCAAATCAGAAATTTGATTCAGATCTTAGATGAAAATAAAAATTTAGTAAAATTCTAGAATTAGAGTGACTTGCTTCAGCAGGGATTCAATCAGATTTTGAAATAAATCATAAGCTTTAATATTAAGAGTTTTAACAATATTCAACTCTATCAAAAAACTTTCAGATAATTTACAGATTAAATAATGTGTTGTCTTTCTATTACAGCATTTTGCTTCAAAAATATTTTGAGGAGGGGGTTATGAGTAAAAAAAAAGGTATGGTTAACCATGGGTGGATAATGGTTAAAGCTGTATGATGGGTAAATGTGGATTACTATAAGATTTGTCATTTTATATCTTAAAATATCCAAAATGAAAAAAATTTTTCAAGAAAAATTTAATATATATGAACTAGGAAAATCATAGCTTAACTTTAATATCTGTAAATTTAAGAATTGCCATAAAGAAGTTACACTATACAAAATGTACTGAGTATACTGTCTCTCCAATAAACTAGGGTCCAGCCACTATCTATCAGGAATATCATCCAAAGATAATATGCTGAGAGATTCTTCTATCTACTTGCTATAGATGTCAGAAAACCTCTGAAAGGATGAGGAAGTGCTCATTCATTCATTTGACAAATACTTATTAGCACTTACTATGTGCCAGGCACTATTCTAAGTACTGGAGTTGCACAGATAAATAAAACAGATAAAAATCTATATGGAGTTTGCATTCTAGTGGGCAGGAAGTGAGCAGATAATATTTTTACAAACAAATTATTCATTATGTTGAAAGGTGATAAGTGCTATGGAAAAAAAATACAGCAAGGTAAGAGAACATCTGAAGGGATATGGTTTTAAGTAGGGTTGTCAGGATGGCCTCACTGATAAGAAGACTTCACAACAAGGACTTGAAGTAGAAAAGAAAGTGAAGCCCCTGGATACCTAGAGGAGGACCAGTCCAGACAGAAGAGTAGCTAATGCAGTGGGCCTGAGGCGAAATACACCTAACGTATTCAAGAACTAGCAAGAATGCCAGAGTGGCTGGAGCAAGTAATGAGATTTAAAAAACAAACAAAAAATACCCAAAAAACTGTGGAAGAGGAAGTAAGAAAGATAACAGGGGAAGAGCTAGGTAAGGGATTATGGAGGGTTTTGTAGGTTACCATAAAACTTGGACGTTACAATGAATGAAACAGAATGCTGGAACATCGGATTTTTAGACAAGAAGTTACATGATTAGTCCTTTTTTTAAATATTTTTTTTAGTTGTAGATGGACACAATACCTTTATTTATTTTTATGTAGTGCTGAGGATTGAACCCAGTGCCTCACATATGCTAGCAAGTGCTCTACCACTGAGCCACAACCCAGCCCATGATAGTCCTTTTATGATCCGTTTTGACTTTAGAATATTAGCCTAACAGTGATGCAAACAGTTCCTTTCTTGCCATCACCTGTGGCCTAATAGTCAACTCCCTGTCAAATGGTCAGTGACTGCTGTAGAGAGTCTCCAACCCATGTTTATCATTCCAAGTAAAGCTCTCTGCTCTTTGGTTATTAATAATCCCCTACTTGGGAATGGGGATATATATATAGTCACCTTTATAAAATGACCATCCCAATTATAAAACATTGTTTCTTTGAATAGTAGAAATAATTTGCATTAACACTGCTTTTTAGATTATGTAAAATAGCAAAATAACTGATTTTGTATCAAATTAATATTTTAATCATAAATCTAAGCACAACTACTAAATAGTTCAATGATCTTGAAAAAATTAACTTCTCCTAACTTCAATTTTTATAATGTGTGAAAGAATAAAAATATCTAAATTCATATCATTAAGTAAATTAAATGTAAAGAATCTCTTTCAGTGAACATATGGACATTTAATAAATGTTAGATCCACTACCTGGCAGTCTCAGAGTACTTCCCATGTGGTCCTTCATCCTTAAAAATTCAGTCCCAGTAACTCAAAGGGACACGAAGAGGAAAAAGAAAGGTGTCACACTAGTTCAAGTAAGAATGATTTTTAATTTATAGTTTCATAGTTAAGGTACTTGGGTTGAGATATCTATATTAGCATTGTATTAAAGGATATGTGTATACACACACACACACACACACACACACATACATGTGCACACACACAGATACATATACATTTCCACACACTTTTTTATTTTTTGCGGTGCTGGGGATTGAACCCAGGGCCTTATGCTTACAAGGCAAGCACTCTACCAACTGAGTTATCTCCCCAGCCCTTCCACACATTTTTAATTTGATGCTTTCATTTTAAAGGGCTTTAAGAGTAAATTTTCCAAGATAGGCGGCTCTCTATACATAATATGAACATGGCCAATATAAACATTATCATTCACTAACACTCTCAAAAATATAAAACAACCCAAACAAGATCCCAAACCTCAGAGTTATCACTTTATTGGAATTTTTCTATGGAAGGGGGGAAAATAGTCTTTTTTATGTGGAAGTGAATACATCTTTATCAATATTCAAAGAAATAGGGGCTGGGGAGATAGCTCAGTTGGTAGAGTGCTTGCTTTACAAGCACAAGGCCCTGGGTTCAATCCCCAGTACCACCAAAAAAAAAAAAAAAAAAAAAAAAAAAAAAATCAAAGAAATACTCTAAGATCATCGATTATGTTTTAATGGTAAGTCTTTGAGTTTTATAGAGATGCAGGAATTCCTATGGTAACTAGCATTTACTTCTTTCTTCTCCTTTTATACATTAGCTAATTAACCTGGGACAGACTACATTGTAAATGAATGTTATATACTTGCCTTTGTAAGTGATACATGATACAAGTAATTTGTCTTCTTCCTCTCTTTTCTTGGAAAATTTTTCTTCCAATCTTACAGGTAGCAACTAAATATCAGTAATTTGCCATTTACTTCATATGCTGGCAAACACAGGCAAATAATTTTCCTTAAATGGAAAATTTCTATTACTAAGGGAGGAGCAAAGACTGCTTTGTTAGGCAATGTTTCAGGAGCCATGTGTGATCATAAACTGACCACTCTGACTGAGACCACTTTCATCTTGAATCCAAGGGTAATAAGGAAATTCCTGCTTTGGTGTAGGAGAGAGGGATCTGGGTCATCTAGCCTGATGGGGCATCCTGCCAGGTCTTCATCTCCAGTTCTGGTCCTAACCAGTCAGAATCAGGAAGATTCCTTAACACCCTGGGCCTTTTCCTATCACCATGTTGTTTCCCATTGGGCTTATGTACTGCTTTTTTCCCTTAAGAAAACAGAGATGCCCCAACTCTTTTTGTTTTTGTGGTGCTGATGATTGAACCCTACCCTTCACACATGCCAGGTACTCTACCACTGAGCCACATCTGGAGCCCCCCAACTCTTTTAAACAGTGAGAGAAGCAATGAATCGTTTAATTAAATAAATCTGTGTTTTCTTTCCTGATAGGAGTATCTTACCTCAAGACAGTGGTGACAATTATATTTAGGATAACTCAAACCTTAGGCTCCTCTTTGTTGATCCTGAAATAGCAAGAAGTAAGGGTTTCCATGTAATTTGTGTTCTTTTGTGCATTTCATTCTCTTTGATTTTTCCATCTGATCTTCAATTTTGCTTAAGATTTCTCTAAAGAATATGACTTATTTCTACAATTAATTTGGTATCTTAAGAGAAGTAGCATACATTGAATGCTGTCTCCTCCAATCTACATGTAATCCTTTTATGAAAATGTTAATAATATTAACAAAAGGAAATTTTTAGCTATCCACACCAGGGTTAAGGTCATAGGAGATCCAGTGCTGAGCTATTTCACCAATTTTGACCACACCATCATCCTGTCATTTCTACATTGATATCAAATGCAGTCGTGCAATAATAGTTCTCCTTACTTTTTCCTAGGTTCATTAGATTTCAAAGTTCAGGATTGAATTGTTCCATAACAGTCTTGTGGAATGGAAGTCTTTATAAGTAGGAAGACATATGCAACTTGAAAAGTTCTCCAGTTGCCCACAGGCTGCCTAGATCCTACTATCAAAGAAGCACATTATAGACTTTGTTGTCTTCATCTTCAAAGTGCAACCCACAGAGTCTAATATGTATAGAGGGGCTATTATTTTTCAAACAACTGAATTCAACAATCTCCAAAGGACTCCACAATGGAGTAGTTGGAGAAAATCTGCATTTTTCCCTAGTAGGTTGTCAATACCCATTGACACATTAAAAGGCTATAAAAACTCAAGCAGTTCAGAGGGGAATTTATTTTACATTGGCTTTAGAATGTTCCCTCCATAGGTACTCTGTTAACATATCAAAAGCTGGTAAATGACAATTTGAAAATCAAAATCAGTTTTAACATTATTCTCCATGGAAGAGCATCTCCTAAGAAAAATATTTTTTAATTTGTGTAAATTTAAATATATTTTAATTATTTTGGAAATTTGGTGGAGAAATTAATAGTTATTATAATTATTGGGGTGCTACTGATATTAAGTGGACAGGAAGCAAGTATATAGGAAGTAGAACAGTTACATAGAACAAAGACTTGTCCCTGTCACTTTCAATTTCTGATATGTAGTCATGTAAGGGAAAAACTTATTTACAACTATGTGAGCCTATTACATATAAAATATTACCATATTACATATAAAATAAACAATATAGTGTTGCATAGTACTGATATGTGAATTTTTCCAGGAATGCAAAGTTTTGAATTGTGTCAAGAGTTGAGAAAATCACACCACCAAAAAACACCACTTAAGATACTTTTCAGCCAGGTGTAGTGGTTCACACCTGTAATCCCAACAGCTCAGGAGGCTAAGGCAGGAGGATTGAGAATTCAAAGCTAGCCTCAGCAGCAGTGAGATGCTAAGCAACTCAGTGAGACCCTGTCTCAAAATTAAATACAAAATAGTGTTGGGGATGTGACTCAGTGGTCAAGTGTACCTGAATTCAATACCCAGTACCAAAAAAAAAAAAAAAAAAAAAAAAGAACAAGATACTTTTCAGTAAAACACACACCTCAGCTCCTTGGCATACATAGTTGCCTATTTCACAGTGATTTTGTGTACAAGTATAACCATCTGATTTCTTCAGAGATTTTCAGTATAGTCACACCTAAGCATCTTCTTCTTGAAATGTCTAACATTTATTAAGTCAGCATCTTTCATATATTAATATAAATTCAGGCATTGTCTTTTTGTATTATATGCATAAATGGTTATATTGTCTATAAATTTTTTCAGGACAAATAAAGTAGATGTAATAAGGTATTTATTTTGAAAAGAGAGGTAATCAGTTCAATGAGACTGAGAACCACTGTTTTATAAGCTTTCGTTTCCTAAAATTGAGGATGTGAATTAGTACAACTTAAGATTGACCAAAAATATGAATAAATTAAACCATGAAAATGGTATGATTAGACTGGGGTTGTGACTCAGTGGTAGAGCACTTGCCTAGCACATGTGAGGCACTGGGTTTGACCCTCAAGCACTACATAAACATAAACAAATAAAATGAAGGTATTGTGTCCATTTACAACTAAAAATGTATTTTTAAAATGGCATGGTTAAGGTCCAGATTGGAAAATACGATAAGTTTAGAATAAAATAATTTATCAACAAGCCTTATTATGTGTCTAGTATTTGATTATAGTTGAACAAAAAAAGGTATTTTATATATATAAATATAATACCTTTTAATATATATATAATACCTTTTTTGTTCAAGTATAATATATATTATACTGTATATATATATATATACATCTGCCTTCACAGAACTTAAAGAGTAGTGAGGAAAACTAAAAGCCATATAGTTACTATCTAAGCATTTGTGGGAAAAAGTTATAGTTAGGCAGTGGTCTTAGTCTCTTCCGGAATTAATAGGATAGTATCAGCAATTTACTACAGCAAGGTGTGTTCACCATGACACAGAGGCAACTGGTCTAACTACTAAAGCTTGAGGGAGAAAGATAAGGTTAGATAACTGGAGGTACCAGTGAGAGAGAGATGGTGAAACTAAATGATGAAAAGCTGTAGAAGGCACAGGAGCCTGAATTTAAAACAATCAACAAAATGAAACCCCTGTAGACTCCTACAGAAAAGAGTGAAGACAAGAAGACTGATAGTAACACATAGGATGGACATAAGTATGGAAATATATATATATATATATATAAATGACCTCAGGTAGTTGGGAAGAGGAATCTGACATGAAAACTAGTTAAGTTTTAGATCTGATGAAATTGAGATGATCAATTGGAATAGAGAGCTTTAAAATAACAGCTGAATTTCTCACCAGAATGCATTAGCTCATGGAGAGAATGAACAGAGAGAAGTAAGGAGTGGAAGACAAAGCCTTGGGCAACACCCACAGGTCAGAAGACCAGAAGAGCCCGCAAAGCAGCCAAAGAAAATGAATGTTAATTTATATCCAAATGATAAAATTATGGAAAGTTTTTTTCTTGCCAGGTGGGTGGTAGAAGATAAAACAATAGCTGATTATTTAATAAGATTTAAGAAATGTATGGACCACCACGGAGTCATGAAAGTTTACTAACGTGACAATTTCCTAAACTTTTAGGTTGATATCAAATATCACAGCACTCTGTGTAAGTAACATATATAGCTCTCCCTGAAGAACACAACAGAAAGACGTACTCATCGAGAAAATGGATCCCATCATGTATTAGTGAGTCAATTGACTCATAGATGCTATTATAAACTTTCAGATAATAACAGTAAGCACAAATGAGCTATAAACCCATCATCAATCATCACAGAAAGTTGCATCACTGTAAGAATTACTCTGACTCAATCTAATAAAGAAATTGCCTAAAGAGCAGTCCAGTTTAGAGCACAGATGCAGTTTGCAATAACAGAGGTAATAGCTACAGAGATCTCTACATTCTTCAGAACACTCTCCTTCTTTATATATGGTCATGTGTAAACTGAAGCTATTTACATTAAGTTTCTCCATCTTATGAACTCACTCTAGATTGTTTTAGCAGTTAACTCAGCAGAAATCAATCCATATACCATCCCAATTTTAAATACTAACTGCAGTTGCCATTTATGCCATTTAAGAACTCTTATGAATAGGATAACCCATATCCCAGTTTTTCTCAGTTTACACTTTTTTTTCAGGAAGGATCATTAATAGCATCCTCTTTCACTCTTAGAGTGTGGATAATAAATTACATGTACCCCATATCAATGATGCCAAACAAACAGGAAACTTTTATAAACTACACTTTGCATTTTTCACTTCATGTGAAAAACAACAAAAAATACCTGCCATATTCTTTGCACACCCATTACAGTTGCTAATAACGTGTGGACTCCTGCTCACACTTTCAGGTTGAGCCCTGAGACAGCTAGGGACTGCCTCCTAGTGGTGGGGTGACTCTAGGCTGTCCCTGACCCTTCTGTTTCAACATCTCATCAAGCCTGATGTTCTCCCATACCTACCTATCAGCTTTGTTTCCCTCTTTTCAACCCTTACTTTTCCTTCTTGTGCTTAATAAGCTCTTGTGTTTCCATATTCAAACCAAGTTAATGAGAAATATATCCTCCCAAATATAAAAAATCATACTCCATATATAAAAGATTTTAAAAACAGTCTGGATTTCCCCAAAGTTCAGGAACAAGTCAAGCATGCACACTTTTGCCACTTTTGTTCAATATCATACTAGCCAGACAATTAGGGAAGAAAAATAATAAAAGGAATTCAAATGAGAAAAAAAGAAGTATCACCACTCTGTTCATAGATGACTGTGACTCTTCTAGATAGAAAACCCTAAAGTGTCCACATATAATCTGTTAGAATGACTAAACAAACTCAGCAAAGTTGTAGGATACATTATAAATATGCAAAAAAATCAGTTTTGTTTTTATATATTAGCAATGAACAACCTACAAATGAAATTAAGAAAATGGTTTCATTTACAATGGCATCAAAAAAGAATAATATACATCTACTAGAATGGCCATTATTTAAAAAAACAAACAAGAAATAAGTTTTAGAGACTATGTAGAGAAACTGGAACACTTGCACACTGTTGATGAGAATATACAATGAATGCTATAGCTATTAGTGTAAACTGTATAGTGTGGTTCCTCAAAAAATTAAAAACTAAATTATCATATGATTCAGCAATTCCATTTCTGGGTTTATACACAAATTAATTAAAATCAGGGTCTCTAACAGATATCTGTTGCTATAGGCTGAATTGCACAACCCTCCCAATTCCAAATGTGCAAGTCCCAACCAGCAGTATACCTCAGAATATGACTATTTGGGGAGACAATGCATTTCAAAAGATAATTAAGATTAAATGAGGTAGAACCTAAAGTAATATGATTGGTGTCCTTATAAGAAAAGGAAGATACCAGAGATGTGCACATACAAAGAAAAGATGACAAAGTGAGAAAATAGTCATCTGTAAGTCACAGAGAAAGATGTCAGCAGAAAGTTCCCCTGCTGATCCTTTAGTGCAGTGAAAAAATAAATTACTGTTGTTTAAGTCACCCAATCATGGTATTTTGTTATGGCAGTCCAAACAACCTAATACACTCATGTTCAGGACAGGATTAATCACAACAGACAAAAGGAGAAAGGAGTTCAAGTGTCCATTTGCAAATGAAAAGTTAAAATAGAATATATATATATAATGAAATATTATTCAGCTTTACAAAGAAAAAAATTCTGAGACATGCTACAACATAGATCAAACTTGAAGACATTATACTAAGTGAAATAAGTTAGCCACAAAAGACTGATATTGTTTATGATTTCACAAATATAAAGTCCTAGATTAAATTCTTAGAAAGTAGAAGGGTGGTTGCCATGGCTGGAGAAGGGAAGTACAGCAAGAGGGAAAGTGTACTGGAGATGTGAATCAACTACACTTCACTGTACACTTTAAGATGGCAAATGTTGTTTGTATTTTTTCATAATTTTTATTTTTCCTATAAATGGGGATTGAACCCAAGGATACTCCAACAATGAGCAAGATCCTCAACCCTATTTATCTTTTTAAAAATTTCAAGACAGGGGACTCACTAAGTTTCCCAGGTTTCTCTTGAACTCATGATCCACCTGCCTCAGACTATCAAGTCATAACATAATTACTTGTTGGCGGGCAATTAACTAAGAATTGAACCCAGGGACAGTTTACCACTAGAACCCCAAGGGAAGGTACTAGGAAATGACATTGATCAAATTATGCATGTACAAACATGACATAATGAATTCCACATTGTGTGTAATTATAATATGCCAATAAAAAAATAATTTTTTTAAAAATAAAAAAATGTAAATAAATACTTAGCAGTAAACACTACTAAGCATAAGACTTATACACTAAAATTATAAAATATTGCTAAAAGGAAATTAGAGACAGATAAATGGAATGATAGTCTATGTTTGTGGATTACAAAACTTGATATTGTTAAGATAACATACCAAAGAGAGATACAAAGTCAATGCAAAATCTCAATAACATGTTGTTTAAGAAATAGAAAAATAAATCTTAAAATTCATATAAAACTAAAATAAGAAAAGCAAAAACAATCTTGAAAAAGAAAAAAAAGTTGGAGAATCCATATATTCCAATTTCAAAACTTACTACAAAGCCCTAAAAATACCTTAAATAGATACAATAAGATTATCTTAAAAGCTACAAGAACTAAAGAGAGTAGTCTGAAGACTCCCAACACTAACTACTTTCATTTGATAATTATACATTGTATGCATGCATCAAACTATCACACTGTACCCCATAAACATGTAGAATTATGTGTCAATTAAATTTTTTTTCATTTTTAGCGAGGCATGGTGGCGCATGTTGGTAATCCCAGCCATTTGGGAGTCTGGGTCGCAAGTTCAAGGCCAGCCTCAGCAACTTAGCAAGACCCTGTCTCAAAAAATACAAAGGACTGGGAATGTAGCTCAGGGGTAAAGCACCCCTAATTTAGATCCCCAATATAAAAAAAAAATGTGCTGCTTGAGAAACTAAAGAATCCCAATGCTAAAGTCAACACAATAGAAAATGCACTTTGAAAGCATCCAAAAGAAACTAGTACACAATAAAATAAGTCGTTACATCACTCCACAATGCATATAAAAATCAAAACATCGTGTACACTAAAAATACGTTATAAATATTAATTTGTCAATAACAAATATCTGATAAAATTTTTTAAAAAAGAAAAACTACAAGTAATTAAAATAGTGTGTTACTGGCATCAAGACAAACTATAGACCAAGGCAAAAGATAGTGAGCCCTCAAGTATTGGTCAAATGATTTTTAACAAAACAACTTAATAGGAAAGGACAATCTTTTTTAACAAATAGTAGTGGAAAAGCTGGATATCCACATGCTAAATGAGGAAGATAGACCCTTACCTTATATACAAAAATTATCACAAAATGGGTCAAAGACCTAAACATACTAAAACCATGAAACTTTTATGGAAAAAAAACAGAGAAATATTCATGATACTGAATTTGGCAATGATTTCTTGCATGAACCAAAGCACAGGTAATGAAAGAAAAAATATTTAAAATGGATTCCATCAAAATGCAAAACATTTGTACATCAGAGGACACTATCAGCAGAATGAAAGGGCAATCCTTAGAATGGAAAAAATATTAATGAATCATATATCTGATCAGGACTTCATATCCAGAATACAAAAAAAGATTCCTATAATTCAACAATAACAATAAATAACCTGATTTTAAAAATGGACACAAGGTCTGTCTATCTGTCTCTCTCTCTCTCTCTCCATAGCCTACATTCTCCCTTGAAAGAGTATTACCTATTTTACCCAAAAGACATCTTTCTTGAGATTGTTCCCATTCTCTCTCTATCCTCTTAAAGAGAGCTATGTCTTTGAAAAATGAAAATAAAAATGGGTACAAGACTTAAATAGACATTTCTCCAAGAAAATATACAAATGACCAAGGACATGAAAAAATGCTCAACATCACTAATCAGTAGAGAGATGCAAATCAGAACCACAATGAAATATCACTTTGTACCCATTAAGATGGCTATTAAACATAAAATAAAAAGATAAAATTTCGTCAACAAGGATGTGGAGAAGTTGTAACACTTCTCCACTTGTACATTGCTAACTGTACAACTACATTGTAGAACTGCACAGTTGCCTTGGAAAATAATATGGTGGTGCCTTTGAAAAATTAAAAATAGAACTACCATATGATACAGAAATTCCATCTTGGAAAATAACCCCCCAAAAAGGAAAGCAGGAATTCAAACAAGGGTCTGTATACCTATGTTAATAGCAGTATCACTCAGCAGACAAAAAGGTAGAAATAACCCAGGTGTCCAACAGGGGATGAATGAATAAATGAAATGTGCTATACACATGACACCTTAATATTTAGCTTTGAAGGAGATCTTGATGAACACTGCAAAATGCACAAACCTTGAAAACACTGGGCTAAGTAAAATAAGCCATACACAAAAGGACAAATTTTGTGTGATTCCACTTCTTTGAGAATCTAAAATAGGTGAATCATAGAGACAGAATATAGATTAGAGGTTAAGAGACTAGATCTCTTCCAGAAGAGGGGAAATTAGAATTTATTGTTCAATGAAACAGATTCTGTTTGGAGTCATGAAAACTTTCACAATAGTGGTGATGGCTATACAACATTGTGAATGCAACTAATGCCATGGAAGTCTACACATAAAAATGGTTGAAAAGGGAAATGTGTATGTTTTCACTTAGGCTTGAAAATAGGTTTTTAATGAGACCTATATAAAATTCTCAAATGATCTGGTGTATGCCTATAATCCCAAGTTACATAGGAAGGTTAAGAAGGGAAGACTGTAAGTTTGAGGCCAGTCTAGGTAACTTAGCAAGACTCTGTCTCAAAATAACAAAAAGGGCTAGGGTTACATCTCAGTGGTGAGTGCCCCTTGCTTCAATCCTCAGTGAAGAAAAAAAAAAAAAAAAAAAAAAAAGAAAGAAAGAAAGAAAAAAAGATCTAAATTTGGGCTGGAGTTTGTGGCTCAGTGATAGAGCACTTGCCTAGCATGTATGAGATACTGGGTTCAATTCTCAGCACCACATATAAATATTTACTTATATAAATAAGTAAAATAAAGGTCCATTAACAACTAAAAAATATTTTTAAAAAAGATCTAAATTCATTCATCCATTCAGTCATTCACTGACATTTTAGCACTTATTTTGTGCCAGACACTTTGCTGGATTCAGGAATATGTGATGAACAGATACTTATGATAATGTGTAACATGGATAATAGCTAATACATTCTGAATACTCTTTCATACTTCCCAAAAAACTTATGAGGTAATTATTATTTTATTTTACAGATGAAAGAACTAAAAGAGAATTTACTTGCAAAAGACCATAGTGCCTAGCTCTGTATCAACCATTATTCTGCCAGTAAGTGTGCTTGCTACTATTGGAGTACTATAAGCAATGCAATTACCTTAGCTACCTGGGATTTTAGTAATGTCTAAGCACAGATCCAAAAAGTTGAGCAAGAATTTGGTGTGTGAGGGGGTAATGAGTTTAAAAAGAAAATATTTCTAACAGTAAAGAGCAACAAGCTCTTGAAATAATTATCTACTCCTGTTTCCATTAAAAAATAAGCACAGAGTACATTTAGGGAACTTCAAGCAGTTGAGTGAAGATAGGGCTTAAAGTGTGAAAGGTGAATTGCCAGAGATGAGATTGGAATAGTAAGAAGAACAGAGAGATGTTTTCTTTGGGTCTATCTATGTGAAATAAACCACCACAAAGTTTAGTTTAAAACAAACATGATTCTGTTATCTCTCATTAGTCTGTGGATGGACTGGGTTTCATTAGACAGTTCTATAGCTGCATGTGATGCTGACTGGGGCTGAAGTCATTGAAGAGGGAGGTGAATTTTGGTATGAAACATCTAGGATGGCTCGATGATGCGTGTGGCAGCTTGCGAGGAACATCTAGAAGACTGGCTTCACTTGCGATACTGAGATGCCTGGGCTTTTCTCTGTCTACTTAGTTTCAGGCATGTCTTTCGGAGAGTTCCTCCAGTAGGTAGCAGTACTCAGGAGGCACTTAGGTACAAAGTTATCATGCATCTGTGGATAACTTCCACAGATGGCCTGAGACCCAGAACTAACACAGCATCACTCCTGCTACATTGTAATCCTTGAAAATCCATGGAAGGGTCAGCACGGGTTCGGTATGGGAGAAGAGGACACAGGGTATAACTCCTGGGAGAGGTAGTTCACTGGGGGCCATATTTGGAAACTAGCTACCACAGAGTTCATATGCAGGAACACAGCTTGGGAAGGGGCAATTGGAAGGTTATTGGAATAGATTAGGTAAAAAATTATAGTGACATTTTGTACTTGAAATTAGACAAGTAAATAGAATTAAGAGCTGTTAAGTGATGAAATGAACTGATCTTAACTGACAGTGAGCACTGAGGAAGGACCAAGGTAGAAGGAATGTAAATGACCCTGGTTTCCTGCTTGGACTCAGGAGTTGACAGACTTTGTTATTCACTGAGATAGAAAGTAAAGTACAAGGAATAGATACATCTGTGATATCTGCAGCAGGCAGACATGAATTGGGCTAGAGGTTAGGGCTGAAGATACAGACTTAGAGCAACATGAGAAAACATGAGAGTGAACAGAGGAGCGTAAAGTAAGAAAACACTTCTGGCAAGGAGTCATAAAGACTACCAATATTTAATAGGTAAACAAAAAAGTAATAGTCATGAAGGAGACTAAAAAGAAAAAGCAGAAGAGTATCACAAAAATGTGTGTGTTGGGGGCTGTTTAATGGAAGACAAAATGACTACAAGTATCAAATGCTATATAGAAATTAAATGTAATGAAGACTGAAAACTGGTTCCCTTGAATCATATACATATAAGTTTTTAGCGAGTTGGCAAAAGCAGTGTCCAGGGTGGAAGCATTACTGTAGTGAATTAAGAGGTAAATGAAGATGATGTGGAAACAAATAGTAGAGAATTTCTTCAAGAAGCTTAATTATTAAAGAGATGAATTCATAATGGTATAAAAGAAAGAGGGGCCAAAGGATAATTTTTTTAAGATGGCAAAGGTAAATGCATACTTAAGTATTGTTGGGATGAAGTCAATATGGAAGGAGAAAGAAACTGAAGAACCCAAGAGAGGCCTATAAGGAAGCAGAGGGGAATAAGATTCAGAACACAGAAACAGATTAGCCTCAGTCAGGAGAAAATCACTGCCTAGTGCTGAACAGAAGTAAAGGAATGGGGGCTGGGGCTCAGGGGTAGAGTGCTTACCTAGGGTGTGCAAAGCCCTGGGTTCAATTCTCAGCACTGCATAGAAATAAATAAAATAAAGATCCATCAACAACTAAAAAAAAAAGAAAGATAGAAAGAAAGAAAGAAATGAGAAATAAAGGAAGAGATGACTGAGTGGAGCCAAGACTGGATATGGTTAGCTGAAAGTTACGAGCATTCTTCTCTGATGCCCTCTGCAGCATTTTCTTAGTGAAGTAGGAAGTAAGATCATCTGCTGAGAACAAAGAAATCTTATGAAGAGAAAAGAAGGTTTTAAATAGCCACAATGAAAACTTGGTCAAAAAGGTGATTAGAAACACAGAAAAATCGCTAGATAGCTTAAGAATCTCAGCTTGGGTTGGCAACCATGACTCTGGTATTCTCAGTGGACTCAGCTGTTATAGTTTTCTCTTCTGGCATTTGGCAACCAGGTATAGAAAGCAGGTTATATTAATTCAGGGAAGGAGCTGTACCAAGAGTTATGATGGATGGATAACACTCAAGATTACAAATTTTAGAAAGAGGTCTACTGATAACTTTAGGCAATTCCTTTTATTCCACCAACAGACTCATGACTCACAATGCTATTAGTTCCATAGTTTGCCCAATGTATACACTGCAGTACTTAAGGAGCTATTGAGAGTTACCACAGCATAGGGAAGACATCTCCATTTAGAGTTCCTTCTTTCTAAATAGTACCTGTAAGATGTGTTATTAAACACTAACCCTTCTTCCTCCAGATTAATTACAAAACAGATTCTTTTTTTTACACTATATCTTATATTCAGGGTAAGTCTTATACTTACTTTGTATCTCAATAACTAATTAATTGCACCTTGGCTCAGACTAGCAACACTTCAAACACTGAGAGTCACATTTGGAGGCTGGGGATGTAGCTCAATAGTAGAGCACATGCCCAGCATGCACAAGGCCCTGGGTTCAATCCTCAGTAACTCAAAAGAAAGCAAGAGATCTTAGTTTAAAAAAAAAAAAAAAAAAAAAAAGGCTACATTTGGCTATGACTACCACACTGGACTGTGCAGTTCCAGGCTGGGGATGAAACTCAGTGGTAAAAAACTTGACTCACATGTACAAGGCCCCAGCAACCCCCAACCCCACCCCACCCCACCCCTACCTTCACACAAACAAAAAAGCATTTCAGCTCCAGATGTTACCTTTCCACAGTTAACACTTGCTAAATTAACAGACACTGAAGTTCTTCCTCAGACACTGCCATCCTATTTCTATAATCAAACAATTTATAATATACATATTTATGTAGTATATTTCATTGATGACCTCCAGTTTTGACCAGGTCAAAAGTCTACAAATCCATACTACAATAAGCTCATCCTAATAGAGCTCTAGCTCCCTATTGAGTTCATTCTGACTACCTGCCTGGGAAACAACAGTATCTACAGAGCCAATGGCTGATATTCACTGTCCCAACTAGCCAGGAATGGCAAACACAAGGCAGGTGCACAGGGTGTTGTTCAATTTTCTTTACCAAGTTACCATTCATTCATCAATATTCCAGTTTCCAAAATTATGTTATCTTCTCATATTCTTTTTGTCCTCTTAGAGTTTGTCTCTTTTTCATTTCTTAACTTTTGTTTCAGTACATTTTCAAGAGTAAAAATAGATATATTCAATTAGCCATGTTTATCTAGAAGTTGCATTTATGATTAGGGGCTGAATTTATTTCAAAATCTATAAATTTATCATCAGAAGATAACTAACCAGACAGTGGAGAGAAACTTCTTCAAGTTTCTTTAAAGAATTACTTTAATCAGAATTCCAGATAAAATCAATATATATTTTAATGAAAAATCATCTAGCTCCTAAATTTTCTCTATTAGGAACACTTTGCATTGAGAATACATAAAATGAATCAATTGCTATGAAAAAAGAGAAATATAACAATGTTATTAAACACTAACACTTCTTCCTCCAGGATAAATTACAAAAACACTTTGGCACAATTCAACTGTGTTGTGTGAGCTTTAAGTAAACATTTGGACTCTAGTCACCAGGGGTTCTATTTTTTATGGAAATCTGCAAATCAGCATATGTAAAAACTGTTAACCTGTTGGTACTAATGACACGTCAACTAACTCAGGCTGACTCCTTACTCCCTGGCGAGTGAGCTAGATCAAGTCCTCAAAGGCAGTTTCAATAGTTAATGATGATAAATCGGACCACTGTCAGGGATTGGTTAACAACAGTTCCGCAAACGTGATCAGCTCGTGCTTGCCATATAGTCCTATGGGACTCTCACCTGCGTGAACTGCCACCCCCCTGCCTTGATGACCTTTAAGCTGATTGGTTCCCGCCTAGCCTCCACCCTACATAAAAGCTGTGTGATTTCCTCAATAAATGAGATTCCTGCTGTGACTCCTGCGCTGACAGACCTCCCGGCTCTGGTGTGTTTCCTTTGCCGCCGACACTCATCATCCTGCTCAGCCCCATATTCTCCTCAGGTGGGTCCTGAGGAGGTACATCGGACCTTGTTGCCCGACAGGGAGCAACAACTGGTGCCCCATGTGAGGAACGACAAAGTCACCAACAGGCCAATCGGACTCTGGGTGAGTGTACTTCCATAAGATATGGGATAGTCCAATTCCAAGTCTGACCCCTCCCTTGACTCCTTTAGGATTCTCCTTAGAAGTAGAGGATTGGAACTCTCAGATAGCCATGCGGTTCAGACCTGGAAGGCCCTCACTAAGGCAGCCCCTTGACTGCCTGAAGCAAACTTGTTTGACTGGTCCACATGGGATCGTGTAGAACAACTTGTTAGGAAGAGGGAAATCAGTTTAGGGGAGGGTCCCCATTGGGAGTCTGCCCTACATTATCTGCCCTTAAGGCCTGCTTCTCTCCAGGACCTCCCAAAGGGGGCTCCAAGGTTCCCCCCAAAGAGCCACTGCCTTTGGATGGTGGGAAATCTTCCCGGTGGCCATTTTGTGATAGTGGGCAAGAACTCACTGACTCTAACCTCCCCCCTCCCTTTATGGCCTTCCCAGTAAATGTTAAAATGTTAGTTTGGGAAGGAATGACTACTGATCACAAATTGGCCTGTGCAGGGATCAAAGTTCACTCCATGGAGAGGTGGATTGTGGCTACCAAAGATATTGGCACACAGCTTCCGTGAGTGAGCGGGCAGAGGGAAAGGGATTCCTTATCTTCAAGTCTCTTCTTTCTTGCGCTTCTATGCTCTTCCTGCAAACTCAAATGCCTTCTTCTTCTCCCCCCTCTTAATCCCTCCTCCTCCTCCAATTTAGACTCAGCTATTTCTGCTTCCATTCCCTGGCCCAGCCCACCTAGTCCTCCTGCCATGAGGTCCCACATATGCCAGTGTGGAGGGAGTAACCAGCCCAACCATCAGTGGCATGCCCTAGTAAGGAGTATGATATAGCAGCCCCATTCCCCACAAGTAGTGGGAGGTTGTTTCACAATTTTCTGCATCCAAACCTGAATTGATTACTAACCAGGAAAAAGGGTTAAAATGCCCTAAGCATCAAGTTTCTGCTAGAATATTTTAGCCCCTTTCAGATCCAGATCTCAGTCAAGGCTTATCTTGAAATGTAAATGGAGGAAGCCAGAAGACTCAGTAGGAGAGATGGTCTCAAACCAAAGGAAAAAAAAAAAAAAAGGCAAAACGATTCTTACCTGAACTCCAGCAAAAGTAAATTTTATGGTGCTTTACTAAAGTAATTAACAGCCTAATGGCGTATCATTTTTCCAGGACTCTTGTTTTTTTGAATTCTACATTTTTTTTGAGCTCATGACTTTTTTGATCAGTTCTATTTTTTTATTCAACTAGAGTTTTTGAACATCTGTTACATTGCAATGGAGATTCACCTATAAAGGCCTTTGATTTTGTTATTTGTATGTCGTGCTGTCTGATGTCATGTTTTGTCTGTATCAAAACTGAGCGCTCCAAAAATTAAAATTTAAAAATGGATCCAAATACTTTTAATTCATGTGATTTAAAAGGTTCAATTTAAATTGGGTAAACTAATAGAAGCAAAATGTCTTTAAAATTAACTCACAAAGGGCTGGAGAGATAGCTCAGTTGGCAAGCTCAGTGCTTGCCTGTGAAGCATGAAACCCTGGGTTCGATCCCCAGCACACACACACACAAAAAAAATTACAAGTATCTAGGTGGTCAAACTCATTAAATGTTGATAAAATGTCTAACATCAATTTTCCTAGGACTTTTCTTCCACAGGAAAAAGATGGCAAATACTGTTGGTACACTTGTCTGATATCTTGGTTTTTTTACACTTGTCTGATATCTTGGTTTTTTTACAATAAGATGAGTGAATTAGAGTCAACATGTATGGGATTACTCAAATGTGTTTGTTAGAGACATCTGATTAATTTATAAAGTTATTCCATGGAGTAACATACTTAAAAACATTATTCTTTGTATATTAAATGTGTTCATATTTTCCAGGTATACAAGCCTTTAAAGCAGAGAATTTATCAAGCTGCTATTCTTCAAATTAAACTTGTCTGTAATGGTAAACCTATCATTTAATGTAGTATATGGGACCCATCATCAATAGGGTATATGTAAAATTTGTTAAATGTATTTCTAAAAGTTGAGAGCCTGATTTGTTTAAAGGTTAAGCATGAAAGCATTTTGCCACTTTTGCCACACAAAAGGAAAGTTAAAAGCTCTTTCAGCCTTTCTTTAATTCAAGTTTTAGATATAATGTTAAATTGTGTTAACTAATGTTCATATAGACTCAGGAGTCAATATATGTAAACTTCTTAAAAATGACATTTAAAAAGAAAGAGCGTGATGTGCAGTAGCAAAATGGGACAACAGTGATTAAGATTAGGGTCTCTGACCTCATGACTTTGGACAGTGGACTTCCTTGAGAGCTACACAGAGCTCCTAACATTGCACTTTGCAGCCCTACCATCTTAGATCTACAGGCTCAACTTGATTCCTTGGCCACTGTCGTCCTGCAACAGCGAAGGAAGGAGGGCTTTGCTGTTCCTTGGCCAAGAGTGCTGCTTCTACGCCAACTGCTCTGGAATTATACAAGATAAAATCAAAAACCTACAAAAAGATCTGGAATGTTATAGGAGCAAGCTCCACTCTAATTTCCTCTGGACTGGGTTACACAGGTGGCTCCCCTACCTCCTCCTGCTTAGGGGACCACTAATCACCATTATCCTTGTGTTCACCTTTGGGTCTTGCATAATCAATAAGCTTATCCATTTCCTGAAAAGCTAGGCTAAGTCTGTGCAGCTCATGGTGGTCTGACAGCATTATACCGCCTTTCATAATGATGATTGGGAGCTCTATAGGATCATGGATCACTCGTATCAGGACACTGGGGTCTAAGTGTCTCTCCTTTAAACCCTGCTCCTGAGTGGCCTGCCTGAAGTGCTAAGGTGGTAGTCAATGACGAGTAAGATTCTCAGAGGAGGACAACCTAAGACAGGCACACCTTTGAGTAAGGCAGAACCCCAAACTGCTAGGGTGATGTTCCATTATGGGTAAGACCCTCCCAGGGGCAACCTAAGACAGACACACCCTTAATGTAAAACAAAAAAGGGGGATGTGTTGGTACTAATGACACGTTAACTAACTCAGGCTGACTCCTTACTCCCTGGCGAGTGAGCTAGATCAAGGCCTCAAAGGCAGTTTCAATAGTTAATGATGATAAATCGGACCACCGTCAGGGATTGATTAACAACAGTTCCGCAAACGTGATCAGCTCATGCTTTCCATATAGTCCTATGGGACTCTCACCTGCATGAACCTCCCCCCGACTTGCTGACCTTTAAACTAATTGGTTCCCACCTAGCCTCCACCCTACATAAAAGCTGAGTGATTTCCTCAATAAACGAGATTCCTGTTGTGACTCCTGCGCTGACAGACATTAACCTATCACTGTTCTGACCAAACCTAAGGAGTACCTGATTCACCAGCACTTTCCAAACTGGAAGTTAGCAAGCTCTGTCAAAACTGACATGTTTGTCAGTACTATAAAACTTGTAATAGCTAAAGCATGTCCATTAATGTGTCCTCTGAAAAAGACAAAATTTCTTCAGCAGTGTTGAGAATTACTTAACTTTAAAAAAATAATTTTATCTAACTTTGTATTGTTTGAAACAAGTCACCCTTTTAAAAACAATGAGAGTTCTGTCCATTTTATCTGTCCTTTTAAGATCATTTTTAATTCTTTCAATTAACATATTGTTCTGGCCTTTTCAGATAGAACCCACCCACATTAAACAGCCCAGATAACTAACGAAAGCTGTGCTCATGATACAGCAAACAATCACAGCCTTAACTGACTTTAGAAGAGGTAATTGATGAAACTTTTCTAACATAATTCAGAAGTATCTGTATTGTACTCTTTCAGCAACATTTTCCCTGCTCACAATGTTTTAGTTAACACATACATTTCTATTTTTTCCCCTAAGGTGAGCACAATTCTTAAGTTTAATTCAAGTATTTTGGGAGTACTTTTATGTATCAGGCCCTGCTAGGTGTTAGGAATAAAAAGTTAATAAAACCTGCCTGTCTTCAAAGACCTCATGATCCAGCATGGGAGGCAGATATATTAAACTAATAATTATAAAGCAATATGACAAGCATGCAATAAATGTATGAACAAAATGCACACTATGGGAGGCTCAGAGACAGGAAGGCTTCATTCTGTCTGAGAATGGTGGTAGAAGAAATAAGATTTTCCCTGTGGAAAGAGATAGAAGATGACTATTTCCAAGCAGAGAAAATAACATGAAAAAGGCACAATGCATAAAGGCAACTTCTTTGGGAAACAATAAGTAAACTGGTGTGGTTAAAACATGAGATTCCTGCAGAGATTACTCTGCAGAAGTCACATGATAGATCTAAACTTCTTGTTATAATGAAGGCAGTGAAAAACCATAAAAATGGGAAAGAGATGTAATTGGTGTCTTTGAAAGAAAGACGGATCAGAGAAAAGCAATAGAAGGAAGGCAGGAAACCAATTAGAAAACTATCGTACAGGTAGAAATCTCAGCAGTAACTGTGGAACTAGAGAGAAGGGAATAAATGGATTTGAGATGTATTTCAGAGGTGGAATACCTAGACATGATGGATATTTAGATAGGAAAAGGGAAGAAGAGTAAAAAATGACACCCTGTATTTTGGCTTATATGATGATTTAATCTGAAAAGAAAATAGTAAGAATAAAAAAAAATTGCATGGTAGCAATGTATTTTTAAGACATACAAGTAGAGAGATCCAGACAAGAGTGAGATATGAGGGTCTCAGTTAAGGAGTGTAGGCAGTACCAAAAATATAGACTTTTGGATTTAGTAACATAAAGAAATTTGAATACAGTGACTTGGGAGACTTAGGTAAGAGGATCACAATTCAGGGCCAGCCTCAGCAACTTAGCAAAACACTATCTCAAAGTTTTAAAAGGGCTAGAGATATAGCTCAGTGGTAGAGCATTCATATAGGTTCAGTCCCCAACCCAACCAACAAACAAAAATGATGACATTTATAGGCACATGAGCAGATAAAGTTGCAAGAAGGAAGAAGAGGAACCAATATCAAACATTGCACACACAAAAAGCCAAGGTCTACATATTTAAGGAAAATCTTCTAAGGAAGTCTTTTATAGGAAATATTTTCATCAAGAGGTAAGAAAATATTTCTTACTTGAGACACACAAAAAGCACCAATCAGAGAAAGCTTAAGAAATTTAGCTACTTAAAAGCACCATTAACAGAAAGAAAGTACAATTCACAAAGTGGAAAAAATATTTGCAACACAAAAGAAAAAACTGATAAAGCACTAATATGCAGATTATATAAGGAGTTCTTACAAATTAGAGAAAAGGCATACAACAAACGGGGGGAAAGGCAAATATGAGAACTGACACTTCACAAAAGAAATCCAAAGAGACAACAAACATAAGAAAAGGAGGGGCTGGGGAGATAGCTCAGTTGGTAGAGTACTGTCTTGCAAGCACAAGGCCCTGGGTTTGATCCCCAGCACCACAAAAAATAATAATAAATAAAAAAACTCAATCTTATCAATAATCTAGAAAATAGGAAATAAACCACAATGAAATGTTACTACATACCCAACAAATTTGCAAAATTTTAAAAGTCTAAGAATGCTAAGTTTGGGAAAAATATGGAGGAGTATCTAGAATTCTCATTTACTATTTGGGAACATAGCCAACTTAGCTAAGTTGAAAATATATATGCCTTATGGCTCAGAAATTTTATTTCTAGGGTAAAATCTATAGATGCCTCCTTATGTACACCAGGGTATACACAAAAGAATGTCCAGAATGGCACTGTTTAATTGCCCCAAATTAGATACAACCCAAATGCCTAATATCAGTAAAAGAGAAACAAATCATGGTACATTCATACAGTGGAATACCATGAAGCAATGAAAAAGAACAAGTTATGGATACATAATAACAAAGACTATAAGCATAATATTAAGTTAAAAAGTTACAAAAATGTATAATACAATTATATTCATATAAATTCTGAACAAAAACAATCTATAGTCTTTAGGAATGCATACACAAGTGGTTAAGTTAGAGAAGAAATGCAAGAATAAACAATAGGATAATGGTTACCTCTGGAGAGACAAATGGCCCAGGGATAACTGGGGAAATTCTGCAGTCTCAATCAGTACTCTGTTTCTTGACCTGGATCATGATGATTACACTGTTGATAACCATTTCATAAAATAAGCATATAAACCTAGTGAACATTTAAATAATTTTATGACATTCTAATGAACTAAATTTTGAAATGGACTTGCAAGAGATGTGATAATGAAATGTAACTGAAAAGTCATGATTTTAAAAATAACTAAGACTGCTGAGTGTGTAGCTCAGTGGCCACTTGCCTAGCATACATAAGACCCTGGTTTAATCTCTAACACTGCAACCAACCACCCAACCAGAAGGAGAGACTAAGAAACCGTGCTATTGGGCTGGAGCTGTAGCTCAGTGGTAGAGTGATTCCCTTGCACATGTGAGGCACTGGGTTCAAGGTTCAATCCTTAGCACCACATGAAAATAAATGAATAAACAAAGATATTGTGTCCATCTACAACTAAAAAAAACAAAAACAAAACCATGCTATCATGTCCATTCAAAACTGATTTTGAGGGGCTAGGGATGGGACCCAGTGGTGGAGCACTTGCTAGCATGTGTGAGGCACTGGGTTCAATCCTCAGCACCACATAAACATAAATAAATAAAATATTGTGTCCATCTACAACTAAAAATAAAAAAACAACAACAAGAAAATCTAATTTTGGATAACACCAAGAAAAAAGGCAGTTATGTATCTGGGATTAGTTACATTTATATTTTTTTTCAAGGTTGATAACTAGACTTCATTCTTTCATTTAATAAAGTGGAACTCAAACAATGAGTGTCTAGCACTATGCCAAGGGCTAAGAGTGTCAGAAAACTGTTCTACCATTTAGGCTTCTCTTAGTTTGAACCCCCACTGATTTCTAATATTTCTTGGGATAAAATATTTAGCTAACTTATTGACTAGAATACTATCTGAGGGGAAAGCAATAACAACAATATACTCAGTTCCTTTTAAAAAAAAATTCACCAAAGAAAAGGTACACAATAATCATCAGGTACTGGTTTGAGTACATGATAAAGTTTACACCTTGATGGAGAAAATATACAGAGAAAAAAGGCACTAGCTGTTTTCTTCTCCAAGCATGACTAAGAACTGGCAACCTTTATTTTTTGCAACAGATAAAGGGAATACTGAGGAGGAACAGAATCATGAAATAAGGGTTTTGAACTCTGAAAAACTAAGCCAGGCATGGTGGCAAATCCGTTTAACTCAGGAGGCTGAGGCAGGAGGATTCTAAGATTGAGGTCAGCATAGGTAATTTACTAAGACCCTATCTCAAAAAATACAAAATGCTGGGGGTGTAGCTTAGTGGTAGAGTGCCCCTGGGTTCAATCACCAGTACAAAACCAAACCAAAACAAAACAAAACAAAAAAAACCTGAAGAAATAAAGATAAAATTATACAAGACTTTTGCTTTTTGCTTTTTGCTTTTTAATAAAGAAAATCTATAAAGTGATGTGATCTCTATAACATGTTAATTCATTTTTAAGTTTTTAGACCTAGCTCTGAAAAATAAATATATACCTAAAAAGACAAGGATTTGCCATCAGTTAGATTAAGAAACTAGGCTGTAAACTATAAAACTCAAACAGAAGTTCCCAAGTTGGTGTAGTTAGAAAAAAATTATGAATGCTTTTTACAAGTAAATTAAGCCTCAAGTATAGAGCCATTAATCTAGTCCCATCTCCTTATTTTGTTTACACCATTCCTGGGTTAGAACTCCTGAAATGTAGCAAAGCAATGCCCTAAGATGCAAACACAAACAAATAAACAACCAGTCAATAGGCATGGAACCACCATATGACCTAGTTATACCACTGTTCTTCCCTGAGGAATTAAAGGCATTTTACTGCAGTGATACATGCATACCCATGCTTATGGCAGCACAATTCACAATCGCCAAATTATGGAACCAGCATAGGTATCCATCAATGGCTGGATGGATAAATAAAATGTGGTATCTGTACACAATGGAGTTTTATTCAGTCATAAAGAAAAAATGAAATTATGGCATTTGCAGGAAAATGGATGGAACTAGAGACCATCATGTTAAGTGAAGTAAGTCAAACTCAGAAGGTTTAAGGGTCATATGTTTTCTCTCATATGCGGGAGCTAAAGAGGTTAAAAGAAAACAAAGGTGGGGGTAGATCTCCTAAATATCAAAGGGAAATTAGTAGAGGAAAGGGACCAACAGGTAGGAGGTAGGGTGGGAGGTAAGGCGGGAGAAGGGAAGTAGTGGAGAGTGATATTGGCCAAATTGTATTGTTATATTGTGTGCACATATGAATATGTAACAACAAATCCCATCAATATGTACAATGGTAATGCACCATTAAAAAATTATGGAGGGGTGGGGATATAGTGCAGTTGATAGAGTGCTTGCTTTGCAAGCACAAGGCCCTGGGTTCAATCCCCAGCACTGAAAAAAAAAAAAAAAAAAAAAATGAGGAAAAAAAAAAAAAGTTCCGTCAAAAACATAAAACACCACCCATAAACATGAACCAACCAGTAAGGAATTTTGAAATTACTTAGAAATTAAAATTAACATGGAATTAAAAGGGGAAATAGACTAAACCTAGTATCAGACCAGTGTCCTCATTTAAGATTCTATTACTATCTCTGATTAAAATGATATTTAAGTGGTGTCCAGAAATAGAAAGGTAAGAACATCCCACACAGACAGTCATTTTTAATAACCACACCTCAAATGTTACAACTTGGGTCAGTGTCAGTGGTAAAGGGCTTACCTAGCATGTTAGAGGCCCTGGGTTTGATCTGTAGCAGAGTAAAATAAAGAGGAATAAAAGAGGGTGGAACATGCCAACTTGGTTGATGTTAATCTGGTAATCTGATTATTAAATGATATATTTTTAAAAATTAATGTTTAATACACTAAAATTTTAGTTAGCTCTTATAGCAAAAGGCCATGGAATCTGAATTCTGAGTACCAATATCTGTTTGCTATCTAGGACTGTGAATCTCAAATTAGTCACCAAGTCATCCTGAGTTGTACCTTATTACCACCAACCTCTCCAGACTTGAGCAGATTAAAGAAAACAATATGTGTGAACACTAAAATGCAAACTAAGAATTACCTTTATTTCTTTTCACTGTTTGGGGTGGGTGATAAGGATCAAACCCACAGCTTCCCACATGCTGGGCAAGTGTTTTTACTGAGCACCACCTTCAGGCATTTGTTCATTTTTATTAAAAAAAAATCTTAAATATATAAAAAATATATATGCTGATGCTGTATATGCTCTCCCTCAGTTTTAATGGTCAACTCAAATGCTACTGGTTTCATCTATACTCCCCATTTCCATTCTTCCTCAAGTATTCTGAAGCAAGTTCCAGATACCATATTATTAACTTCCTAAGGGCTACAATTTGATGAACTCCTTTCACGGGATATACAGGTACATGATGTCCAAAAGAGAGGTCTTGGCTAGAAATGGATTTGAGAGTCAACAGCAATGAAATCAAGATTTGAAGTTATAGCTTTGATTCAGGTCAAATATAAATGCTTGGGAAACAGTATGGTTTCTTTTGGTGCTCTTTCATTAAGAACATAAATAGACATAAAGCACATTTCTTCATCAAATAAGAAACTATGAATTTACAAAGGCCTATAGAACTTGTACATCTTATGACTCAAGGTGTTTTTCTCCCTTAAACAGTTATCTCTGTATAGTAATAGTTAATGCTCCAAGGAACTTAACAAAATACCTAAAACATAGATATATTTTATGTAACATCAAATTTAAACACTGATATCGTAACCAAATGCAAATCTACTTTTCAAAGTATTTGTTAAAAACTTGTCACTTCATGTATATTTTACTATTCTTTAAAGTGTAAAAATCTGTTTTATAACTTCTTTCATATATATATTTCACAGTAAAAATTTTAAAATAACATTTAAAAAGAAAATATGATTCCTATATTGAAATAGCTATGACAGATGATGGTATATCTTAGAAGCATTTAGAGCTTTGAACATACATATTTGTGTACTAAAAATATTTTATAAGCTCTTTAGACACCAAGCTGTTGAATCAGAGACCGTTTAGTCTTACATTTTAGTTTTTACCCCCCAAGTGTCAAAATTAGTTATGATTTATTTATACTTCACTTCAATCCTGAAAAAAATTGGACTCAAGCTCCTTAAATCCTAATTTTACAATCCACTTTAAAAGAATTTTTAAAATTTTCTAAAATAGTTTTCATAAGCTATTCAATAAAGATTAACCTTTTTAAAAAAGTATTTGTGACCTTTGGAATGGAATGTAATTTTGTCCCTTTGATTATATTAGCCACAAGTAAAGGATCTAAAGGGGGTAAAAGATGTACAATTTTTGAAACACAATAGATTTTCAAAGTTCAAATTTTGATGGGTAGTCATTGATTAAATGGAGTCTGTCTTATTTGATTAGAAAGAACTCTGAAATATTTAAAGCATATCCTTATCTGTCAAGTAATAGTCCTAGAAACATAAATGTACATTTTTACATATTAGAGTAATATGCAATTTAGTTTCACGCACACCACATTTCTTTGCTTAATTTTCTTCCTAAGTAAAAATTGGATACATTTAAAAGCAGTTTCTACTTTAGCTCTACTGTATAACTGCCATTTCACCTAGATTACTGAAGACTTTTTGGCAAATATTTTTGGCCTTTTAAAGCTTTTGAAGGACTGCACCTAATGTGTTTTAAGTAAAACCCAACTCAGTTTTAAACCACAATTAAAGAAACATTGGCTCAAAATGGGATGTTTTCTCTCTCTCTCTCTCTCTCTCTCTCTCTCTCTCTCACACACACACACACACACACACACACACACACACTCCAGTTCTTTTTTCAGATACCAGTAAATATCAACATGATGATTAAGAGGCATAATTGCTTTCTCAGGAATCATATATTAAACTCAGCCAGGAAAAAAAAAAAAAAAAAAAAAAAAGAGCTTCTGGTTTTCAAAAAGTACAGTTTAGACACCCAAACATTTATCTAAATGGGGTCTTTAAGATAATGGAGGTATTTTCTTATTGTCAAATAAGAAATGCATTGTTATTTGGTATTAATTTTTAAGTTGGTGGTTTTAATTATTGTTGAAATCGAGGTTTTTTTTTTTCATTTTAGACATTAAAATGTATTGGGGGAAGGGGGAGAAAGTTGGAAAATATAGAATAACTTGTTGAGAACTCGTTCTGTTTTTAATTAGGGAATTTTATAAAGATATCTTGTTGCTGTTCTTAAATTAATTCTGCATCAGAAGCCAAGTGATTTTCTGGTCTTGAATAGTAATGATACAGACTCTCTTTACCAAGAACGTATATATTAACTACACTCATATATAAGATACATTTTATTTCTGTACCTCTAAAGACAACCTTGGTGCTTGTCATCAGGCACTAATGACATCATTAACATTATAATTAATTCTGCCAGAGGGAGTAGTGAATTTACCTTTTATTTTCACAATTGAAAAAAATAACAATTTAGCTGTGGAAACTGCTATTTTGCACAAAATACACGAAAAAACTCGAAATTTTCTTTTGACACAAGAAATCACTTAAGTTTTTTGGTCTCTTATATAGCAGACATGAATTTGCTGACATTCAGTGTCTTACGTTTTCCCTTGTTTTTCCTCTCAGATTTCCTCCTCGTGTTTGAAATCCTAAAGGTTTAAGGATTTTTCTAAAAAAGCAATTCACAATTTAGAAAAACGTCTCTAAACACCCTCAGTAGCTGGCATAAAAGATAACAGAAAGAACTCTTCGACAAACGAGGTTACTTTCACCAAATCTTTTTGAATCCTCAGCAAATTAATGCAGTGACCTTGAGAGTGTTAAGAATAAAAAACAATCTTTAAAACTCACAAATATGACCCATCCTTTACCCCGCAAAGCACCTCGCACACGTTCATTTAAGGGTAGATTTTTTTGCCCTTTACACTGCGAGTAAAGAACACCAGCTCTGAATAGAAAACATGAATATTTCGTTGAGCACTCCAAAAGAGATGTCTTAAATTGCTAAATTTTCTGAGGTTGCTACACCTCCTTAGGTTCCTTAAATCATAGTAGTTTCAATTGTGTCGCGAACACCAAAACCCAACCACAATAAACTGCCTCCCTCGAGAGAAGGGCGAACTGAGTACGGTTCTCAAAAGACCCGCCAGTTAACAGGTGGCCGGCCGGCCCGGGAGGGACCTTCCGCGCCCCGCCACGGTTGCGGCTTGGGAACTCTAGGCCCACGGGGGCGCCCCCACTCCGCATCGCCTGGCCACCTCGGGTCGCGCGCAGCCGGGTCGCGCCCTCTCTCCGCTCCCCTACCCCCAGCCGTCCGGGCCGCCAGAGGTGGCGCCGCAGCCCGGCAGGCCCTGAGCTTTCTCGCTTCTGGTTTGCACTCAGCGCCGCAGGGCCTCTGCCCAGGCCCGGAGGCCCAGAGAAGAAGCACGTGCCTCTTCTCGAAGCCTCGTGCCCCGGGCGGGAACTCCGGCCCGGCCTCTGTGAGCCTAAGCGCTTGTGCCCCGCCTGCCTTTGGACCGAGCTTCTGGACGCCACCCGGCGGGCGGGCCAGTGCTTCGCGTCCGACCTTCCCACCTTCAGCCTCCGACTAAAGTGTGAAGTTCAGGAACCTCCCAGGCCGAATGAGGCCAAATAACCACAGTGACTAAACTGAGGTCCAGGGATTTGGGTACCTTGCTCAGGAGGCCTCATGGTTGTCCGAGCACCGGTGCAAAGCCGGGTCTCCTGGTTTCGTTCCACCTAGAGCGAGAGGGCCGGTGGGCCCCACAGAACACGCCTCAGGGAACGCGGGCGAAGGCAACCCAGCACCTGGGCCTTGAGCTGCGCTGGCAGCTGCGGCGCTGACAGCTGCTGCATGGGCCTGAGCGGCCCCGGGCCAGGACAGGCAGGGACGCTGAGGGGAGCGCCCGCGAGGCCTGCAGCCGGGTGCCCAGGCCCGTGCGGCGCGAGCTGGAAACCTTCATGCCCCGGCAGCCCGCCCGGCCTCCCCGGCACGTGCGGCTCCGGCACCTGAGGGGCCACCATACACCCAGCAGGTCCGGCTTGGCCTCTCATTTCACTGTAGGCGGTGCCTAAAGGGGAGCCTGCATGGGCACCGCCCGCCCTGCCCGCAGGCCCCCGTGCGGGGGCAGCGCAGCCGGACCAGGTTGGGCTAGGTCGGGACTGGGCCCTCCAGGAAAGATCGGTTTGTTGGAGTGGAGAGGGTGGGTCCGAGCCCCGCTGACCAAATCCTGAGGGAGCACGCAGCCGCGAAGGCTTTTCCATAGCCACGGCTCGCAGTCCTGCGACCTCGCTGGGCACGGGGCTCTGGGAAGGGGTGGTTCACCGAACCCCGCCTCACTGCGTGTTCTCAGGTCTCACACGCAGTTGAATAGAGGCTGTTGGTCACTTCGCAGGAAACTTTTCGTTGTTTCCTTATTTCCTTCCCGCCCTTAGACAAGTTGAGCAGCTTCACAGCCTTACACCCAGGAGGTTTCAGGCCAAACAGTCTGGACAGTTCCAGGCTCAGCGTTTCTAGGGGAGCAGCTCCCCACCTCTGTCTTCCCTCAAAGGGAGGGAACTGACCCCAGCAGCAAGCCGGGAGTCGTCTTTCCCTGCCTAAGTGAAACGCATCCTTTCAGGTTTTGTGTTTGTATGTTTTAAAGAAACTTTACACCACGAACAAAGATAATTTGGCTACTTCTGACGCAGACAGAGGGTTTAGAAGGACGTCTTAGCACGTGGTAGGAATGACTAGGATCCCCCAGCCGCAGCGAAGCCACCCGGGACAGCTCAGCAGAAAGGGAGGTTGTCTGCTGCCAACATGCAGGACTGCAGGACACAGATCGTTTTTTTTTTTTTTTTTTTTTTTTTTTGGTCTTTTTGTTTTCTTTTCCTTTTTGGCCCAGCTCTGAGAGCATTACAGAGCTATCCTTTCCCGCCTCCCGACCCTCTTCCCCTCCCCCTCTTCTTTCTGGTGCAGGCAATTAGGGTGAAGAAATCAGTGCCAGGCTCCTGCCTCTGAAGAGAAAGGAATTGCTTCGGGAATTGAGTCCTGACACCTGTCTCTGTCCTGGATGGCTAGGGGAGTGCGGGGTCAAAACGCCGGGGGGTGGGGCACGGGAGACACGCCCTAAAAGAACGTTTTGGGGGGCTCTTGTCACGTATTCCCACTCCATTCTTTGGCCTCCAGCTCTACGCAGGTCATTAACACGCGGGTTATTAGCGCAGTTTCCCTCGCTTTTAGCCCTCCGAGACTGGGACCTGAAGGTGGAATCAGAAGAGCAACACTGACAAGCCTTTCATTAATTTGCATTTATTTTGGGGAAATAATGTAGATAAAGAGCAGGGGAACTGCCTTACATTTCAACAAGTAATTTGTGATCTTCACATCGGACAAATCAAATTTACAAATTACTTTCCCACCTACTGGACGAAGCGGCCAAAACCAAAACTGATACACAGACGCGCGGGCTCTCCACAGATTTCGGAGAATGAAGGTGCACTAAAAACTCACTAGACAAAACAGGGATGTTTAAAGAGAGAGAAGCCGACAGAGGAATTGGAACTGGGGTGTAGGGCCGGGTTTGTTTTTCCATACTGCTGTATTTTTACCTTTTTGTTTGTTGTTTGTTCTGTTTTTGGTCTCTAAGTCTTAACCGTTTGGACCAAGTGAGGGGCTCAGTCCCGTGCTCCCCACCCAGCTTAGCCCCCACCTCTGTATCCTGACTTGGCTATTTCCTCCACACTCCTGATCCTCTGCGCCCAGCTTCCTAGAACCAAGAGGTTCTCTTTAATAAATACACAGAAGAAGATGTGAAGAGGGCAGGACAGCCTAGCCTTGTAACAACAGAAAAACAAAAAGCTCCATCGTTTAAGGAAGAGGAAGGGGGAGAGAGGGAACATATTTTTTGCTTTTGTTTTATATATATGCATATATATATGTGCTGTATATATCTTAAAGTTCTGTTTCTTGGGCCCTAAGACAAGATATGCTCAGTTCAAACAACAGCAACTAGAAAGTTTAAGTGGTCCCTGGAACGGACCCGACTATGTACAAAATTTCCGCCAAGGCGGAAGCTTGAACCAGTTCTGCGTAGGGCGGGGGACGCGGCTCTGTGCGCTGAAGGCTGGGGTCGCGCTTCTCCTGTGGGCCTTGCCCAGAGCACCCCACTGGGGAGGAGGAAACGCTGGGAAACTCTGGCCTACAGGCAGGGAGCAGGATCTAGGGCAGACGAAGCAGGGAAAGTCTGTGCGAGAGAAAACACTCAGTGGTTGTTCAGATTTGGAGTAGTGTATGGGTGCATTCCAATGGGCAGATACACGCCTGTTAGTGACTCCAATGTCCAGAGAGAATAAATAAAAGTGTTGGGTTCAAACAGTGAGAAAGCGAAGAGCCTCCGAAGGCTGAGTGCATAATAGCCGTCCAGAAAGACTGGAAGGGGTGTCTTAGGAGTTTGGTGGGATTGACAGCGAGAGCACCCAGCTATCCCGCATAGATCGTGTGGGCCAAGCCGAAGCACCGGTCCCCCCTTCCAAGGGGTAGGCAGGTTAGCACATCCCTTAAGCAAGTGGCACAGAGATGGGGATGGCAATGCAGACAGTGGGCATCTTTTGGGGGTATGAAAATTCAGTTTTGGAGAAGCAGAGACAAAGGCGGGCGGTGCAGCAGCAGCAACAGGATGGGGCCAATGAGGGCGCAGGTAGTTGCGTTTCTTCTCCTCTTCTTCTTCCTCCTGGGTTCACAAGACCTGGAATCGCCATGAGGCTTGGTCTTTATAGTCCAGACAGTCGGGCGAATTGAAGTTGAGTTTCCAGGCGGAAGAAGCAGCGGTGGCGCCAGGCTCCTTGTAATCCAAGCAGTCGGCAGAGTTGAAGGCAAGCCCCGAGCCACCGTAGCCTTGGTGGTGGTGGTGGTGGTGGTGGTGATGGTGACCTGAGGACTGGCTCAACGGGTGGTGCGCGTGCGGGTGGTGGTGATGGTGGCCGGCCATGGAGGAGGGTGCCATGGGGCTGAGCTGGTGCGGGTGGTGATGCGAGTGCATGGGCGTTAGGTATGAGCTGCAGTCCACGCCGCCAAAGTAGGAAGAGGAAGGCGTGGGGTAGCCCTGACCATAGCTACCGCCCTGGCCATAGGACATGGGATAGGACGCTGCCGCAGTGGCGGCACCTGCGGCTACCGAGCGCTGCATACATGAGGCGTTGCTTGGCGCAGCCAGCGGTTCGGGTACTGACACAGACGCCGGTGCTGAGCCGGGTGAGATGGAAGCCGGGCTCCAGATGGAGGAGGCAGCAGGCGTACTGAGCGACGATGCGGCTGCCACCGCCGGGTTGCCACCTAGGCCCGCAGCCGCCGCAGCCGCCGGGTTAGCGGAGGCGCTGGACGCCGAGCTAGAGGACGAGGCAGAGCTGGAGACAGCGGGTGGCGTGAACTGGCCGCTGCTTTCAGAGCCGGAGCTTTCCCGCACCGGAGACGACTTCTTCTTGACTGGGCGGCTCTTGGTTCCGCTCCCGCTCTGCTGCTGCTGGCGGCACTTGGCGCGGCGGTTCTTGAACCAGACCTGCAGCGGGCCGGGTGAGGGAGAATGAGTTAGTGAGGCGAGTGTAGCTTACTGCTTCTCCGCCCCTTGGACCCACCACCCCGCCCAGGATCTCCAGTCCCTCTCAGTCCAAACCTCCGCCCCTCCCTTTCTCCGGCCGGGCCAGACACTGCCCCTCCCCCGCACGTTGGTTTCCAGCTCCTGCACCCTCCCCCATCCTTCTGCGCAAAGCCCCTCCTCAACGCGCTCTGGAGTAGGGGTGTGTACTTTCCCATCTCTAGCGCAACTCAGCCTGAGGGCGGAACGTTTGCGTCCGTCCAGCCAGAAGTTCAGCCATCTCTAAACTGCTGGTGGCTGCTTCCCCAAAGCCCCAAGTACGTTCGGAGGCCGTTTCCTAGGAGCAGAGCTCAGGAAACGGCAGAGAGGTACAGAACAGCGGGGTGAGGAACAGTCATCAACTTTGGGGCCCGAGTAGTTTCACTGAGTCGGCTCCTGGAGGCCCGAACTGGACAGGACAAATGCTTGGGTGGGAGTAGGAGCAAGGCTGGTGGCCGAACCGAATCAGTACCCAAGTACTAGGGGCTTCTCGGGAAGGAAGCTTGGGTGAGATTTCGTTGGACTTTGTTGGGAACCCAATGGAACGGTGAGTCATAAAGTTCTCACTCCATTTGGAGGGCCCTCAGCACATAGAATTGTATTCCTGGTCCTTAGCTTTTGGGGACATAAGCCTAGACAAAAGACCCTTGAGAGGAGTTCTGAGTTAGAATCCGAACAATACTGTCGGAACACTTTAATCTCAAACATAGAAATAGCAAAGCCGACGGCTAGGTTTCGCACTTGGAGTCCTCTCCGGGCAGAGAAAGTCTAATTAGGCTGACGCCTCCAGCGGACCGTACTCCCAGGCAGAGCACCAGGTTCGGCAAAACTGTACTCATTTCCCCAACCCCTAGGTTGTAATGCAAGGTCGGGGGCAGAATTCAGGGCTCCTGTGGAAACTGTCAAGTACTGGGGCAGCCAAGGAAGCAGGAGCAAATGTCGGACTCTCAGGGCACTCCACCAGTTCGGGTAGCCTAACTCTCCTGCAATGCTAAAAACGATTTTCAATACCCAAGGCGCCCCGATGACTTGGTGAAAAGGGCTGGATCCAGGACTTTAAGTCATTTCCCTTAACTTTGCCCCCCTTTTCCTGGCTGGCGCCCAGCACTAGGGGGAGTCCGAGAGAGGGCTGCCCAGTCTGTAAAACCGCCCCCACATCAGGCCACCCTTCCTAGACCTTTCCCAACTGGCACCAGCTACCCTACCCTGACCCAACAGTCCCAGGAGCGCGCACCTGGACTCTGGACTCTGGCAGGTTGATTTTGAGCGCCACCTCTTCGCGCATGAAGATGTCAGGGTAGCGAGTCTTGGCGAACAGCGCCTCAAGCACGTCCAGTTGTGAGCGCGTGAAGGTGGTGCGCTCCCGCCGCTGCTTCCGCGGGGTGGCTGCGGGGACATGCGGGGCACCTCGGGTCAGCGGTGGCGCTAGAGGACTTGGGAATGTCCCCTGGTAGACTCAGAACCCGGCCACGGCAAGAAAAAGCCAAGCTCGGAGCAAAAGAAACTATCCGGGTGGTGGGAGCAAGGGGAAGCCTAAGAGGCCACAGGTGGGAGAAAGTGCGTGTATTCCACTGGGACACAAGTCTCCAACACACTAGGGCTGCCCACTCCCTGCCTCTTAGAGGTTAAAAAGTTAGAGAAGCCATGCAATCTCCCCCATACCCATACACATCCCACGAGTGGGGAGAAAGGAAGAGGGGGAGGGGCGCAGAAACATGACTGGAAAACAGTTTTCAAGGGAATAAATGGAGGTAAACGAGTGGGAACTAGAAAAGAAATACTGCGCTCTGGTAAGTCCTCCACTATACCAGTGCAAAAGTTGATGCAGGTCACTGGTCTAGAGCACAGTTTAATTCAGCTAGTCAGCCGCTTTGCATACTGTAACTTTGGTTCTTTATATCAGGGCTCAGTGTCCACATTACTCATTCAATATTGGGATCAGGGGGCAGAGTCACAAAAAACAACAAAAAACAAACAAACAAACAAAAAAAACCCAGCCATATATGGAAAAGGAATCACTGGATAAATATACTCTACGCAGGACATGGGATGACAACAGAAGATAGGTTGCCGGTATGGCCAAGCCCGTAAGGTACGTTTTGAAGCTCTGTTCACTTCACCCACCAGCGATTCTGCCCCGTGTGCCTGCGGCAGTTCAGACATGTAATACAGAAACGAGCTAATCTGATTCCTGGGCCTGTTTGGCAATAAAGTGGGCTTGAACTCTATAGTTTGAGGCTCCCCAAAATTCATAGGGACTGGGAGCTAGGGCAAAAGGGCCAGTGCTCACCCGGATAGCCCACAGAGGGGTGCAGAAGGTCCATGGCCGGCCCGGCCAGGCCCAGCCCATTCATGCCATATGGGGGTTGTTTGAGGTAAGACATCATGCTAACAGCCGGGTGGAGGCGCCCCGACGGATCCAGGGGGCCTGGGGCCAGGAGCGGTGCAGGGTTCCCACCGCGAAGTCCTTGAAGCTGTTGCGTCTGGGGGCCTGGCCTATGGAGACAGGAGACACGAAAACCGTCATTCGAGCCACTTCGGCTTCCAGGTTTTGTCCAAGGCGAGGAGCCTTGGGATGAGGAAGAGGTACAGGCTACTCAACTGCGCAAGGGCAGTCAATTCGGCTCCAAAAGGCCTCACCATATCGACCACGGCTTCTTTGAAAAGTAAACTTTTTTTTTTCTGGATCGTCACTGCCTCTTTTCGGGCTTGGCACGGGTCAAAGACACTCGTAGGGTGTCGACAGAACTGAAGAGATGTTAAAAACGCAGTCAGGTTGGGGAGGCCAGGGCTGGAACCACGAAGTTTGGAAAATCCCAAGTGCAGGCAAAATTTTGAGTGGGGGTGGGGAACCGGCTCCACATTGCACAAGCAAAAGTTCCCTTGGCGCCCGGACGGCAGGCCGCCTAGAGCGTGAGGGGTTGTTTCGTTTTGTTTCAAACGTTTTTGAAAGCGAGACACAAAAGTGGACACTTTTGAGGACCAGACTGAGTTAATGCGGAAGGCCAACTGCACCTCGGCCTCTCCCGATACCTAGCCCACTTGGGAGACATCATTCCTTCAAAAGGTCTCCAATGCTGCGTCCCTGCCCCAGAGCCCGTAGTCACCATTTCAGCCGACCTGTCGGTGCCCTGCCAGTGAGCGATAGCTACCCCGGAATTCCACCGCACTTTAACTGCAGTGAACCTGCCCTGACCCAGCAAGTCAGTCAGAAGACAACGAAGGGGCCGCTGTATAAGTGGCAGTTCCAAGACGCCGCCCGAGGTCTGAGTTGCCTCAACCCTCCCCTCTTGGCCTGCGCAGGCCAGGCCTTCTTTCTCCCCAGTCTGGCTGAGCACAACAGAATCCCATCAGAGAACGAAGGGCGACTAGACCAGCGCCTCAAAGGCCCTCGGGGATTCAGGAAGACTAGAAGAGCAGGTCGCCTGCGCGCTCTGCCATTCTACTAACTGAACCCGCGGCCCCAGGACATGGTCGAGAATAGAAAACTAGGCCTCATCGTCAAAGCCCACGCATACTCGAGCTAGAAGGTCGAAGCCTCGCTTCCGCAGCAGCTCGGAATCCGTGGCGCTACTCTCTCAAGGGTCAGGAAGGGGCGCTGGGGAGTGGGGATGGGACCTCAGAGGGCCTTTTCACTTTACCCCGCTTCGCGGAATTCTGCAAGGCAGGCCGGGGACCCAGGTTAGAGAATTGAGAGAGAAAAGTCTGGGTTAAAGAAGATTCCCATCCAACCCCCGCCTCTGCCCTCCGGGACCCACGACCTGGGTTAGGGGAGGCCAGCTCTCAGAACTAAAAGGGAAACAGCTAGGGCTCTTGGCCCAAAGGAAAATGGAACTCAAGCCTCGGTGATTCTGCTAGGGTACAGCTTGAGTTTTCAAAGACTTTCTCCAAACTTAGCACTTCAGCCCAGTTACTTCGGAGGAGGCGGGGGAGGGGGCGCCGGGCCGCAGCAGCGGTCTGGGGTCCTTCACACACAAGGAGGGGAGCCAGGCCGCTCCCCCAGCCCCGCCCACCTGCCGGGGACCCGGGAAGCCGCGATCGGTCTGAGGAGGGGGTTGCACGAGTAACCAACACGCTCCGGGAGTTCCGGGCGGCCCCGCAGTTTTCTCCTTACCTGCCCTCAGCTGTCGGGGCCGCTCACCATCTACCTTGTTCCCTCAGAGACCCGTCGGGCAGCCAACCTGCAAAATAGAGCGGCACAGGAATTACCCCGGCGGCTGATATAGGACCCCTGTTTTTCTTTCTTTTCCCAACTTCCTTCCTCCCATCTTTTTCCAGTAGCTTTGTGAGTGTCCCTCTAGGTTTCACTTTATTGCACACTTTGTTTGCAAAGCGCCACACATTCCCAGGACATTGCCTAGTCCCGGACCACGCCGAGGGCCCTCCAAGGGGGAGGGGGATGCGAGGGGCAGAGTTGGGAGGAGGATCGGCTCGCCTTTGCCGCTGCACTCCCGGTGCAACGTGGAGGCGGCGCGGACTGGGGAAGTCCTGCAGAGTCACTTTGCAAACTAAATAAATGAAGCGATTTACCTTGTCGGAGTGGCTTGTCTTGCTCGGTTGTTTAGGTGATTGGAAATGTAGCCTGATGAAGATTGATCACCTTTCTACTGCCCTCCCCGGGTATGTGAACGCGAAGCGAATGCGTAACGGAGCTAGGCCGCCAATCGGGGGCCCAGGGCGGGCTGAGTGACAGGGAGCCGGGCAATGGCTGCGCGAGCCGGGGGTTACCTCCGCGCGCCCCCGCCCTCCCCCGCTTTCTACACCCCGCCCTCACCGCGCGCCCGCCCCGCCCCGGTCGCGCGCTAACTCTGGGGCTCCGCTGGCAAATTCCGCGCAGAGGAAGGCGAGGAGGGCTAACTGAGCGTCGGAGTCCCTGCAGCCGAGGGGCCGCGGATCCTGAAACCTAACTGGGGGCCCCCGCCCTTCTTTCGCCCTCTTTGCGCTCTTAAGGGAGTGGTAGAGAGGCAAGGTGCAGGATAATCGGACCTTCTCTCCCGTGCACCACCGGGCTCCGCAGCCAGAGTGTGGGCGCGAGGATTCCTGGGCGGCGGGCTAGAGGAGCGCGGGTCTCCAGCCCCTCTGGCGGCGCGAAGGGCCCCAGCGTCTCCTTTCTGCACCCCCACCTGCAGACAGACGCCGCGGGCAGCTCGTGCCGGCGCAAGCTACTGTGCAGAGCGCAGGAGCAGTTCCGGCGCGCAGATCCCTCCTCAGCTCCCCAGGACTCCCGCGCTTGGGATAAGCACCCGCAGGGGAGGCGCTGCCACTTACCAGCTCCTCATCATTTCCAGGGGTTCCTGGTCCTTAAAGGTGTTTGCAAGTCTTAAAGCTTCTTTTGAACCGTTGGAACCCCGTTTCCCCTTCCTGTCACACACACTACTCAATATAAGGCTTTGATAGGAAACTCTTTTTCACACTGCTGGTCTCCACCTACTAGACAGTCTGGTGGGAAATGTGGCCCTAAGCCCCTACCCCTCAATTTCTTTCCACATGTTGCGGAAGAAGCTTCCTTGAGGCGAGTTTCCCGGATGGTTCGTACTAGCGAAACCAATTTCCTAGTCCAACAAACTTGCCGAGCACATCTACCTGTGCGGACTTTTTAAAAAGTGTTTTTGGCCCAACCCTGAACAAGGCAATTCTTTTAAATGGCACCTCCTATTGAATATTAGGCACCACTTCGCTCCCTTTCGAGGAATTCTTACCCCTTCCTCTTAATCTCCCCCCACCCTCATCCCAACAGGCGGAGTGAAAAGTTTGAACAGGAGTAAGTGTGAGGGCGAGTCAAAGAGCCGCCGGGCGCACCGCGGTGGGGAGCGCCCGCGCTGCCCCGGCCTCGGGGTCGGGCACAGAGAGCTGACCGGGCGCGGGGCGAGGAGGAGGAGAAGGAAGGGGGAGCCCGCTGAGTGAAAAGGGGCCGCAGCCGCCGCTCATCAAAGTGCTTCCCCCTCCCCCAAGCGACACTTTCCTTTGGAGTCCGAATAAAATACGGTAACAGAATATGATGGAGGGCACACTGTTTCCTTAACTGCTTCTCAAAGGACCCGGGAGATCTTCTTAGGACCTTTAATAAGGCTTTGGTCGGTTCTTTTGTTGATCTCTCAAAATCAACTCCTTCTAATTGAAGTTGGAGCTGAAAGCGAGCTAATGTTCAAAGAAAGTGGCCGCCAGACCAACGAAATTACATTTTTTTTTTTTTTTGGACGATGAGGGAACATCTAATCAAAGGGGCACGGAAGGAGGGGTGGGAGTGGGGGAGTAAGAAGGAAAAAGGAGGTTTTACAAGATCCTTCTCTGGTTCACAAAAGTCAGCGACACTGGCGCTTCTCTCCAGAACAAAGACACCGCGGCCCATTCACAAAAGGGAGAGAAAGAGAAAGCAGAATAAAAGAACGAGAGGAAAGGAAGAAAAAGGGGTGTGTGTTGGGGAGGAGGGAGATGGAGAACCTAGAGAACCTTTAAAGGAAAAGATACAGCACAGAGCACAGCAATGGCCCAGGCGGGGACACACCTTAGGCTTGCGCAGGCCCCCACCAGGAATGGCTTCAAGGCCGACGGTCAGCTGTCCGCGGCCTGGAGCCACGGAGATCGTTGTGAGGTTTTTAAAAAGAAACGAAATACCCTCCCGCCCCTTACTCTAGGGAAAGGCGCGACCTGGGGCGCACTAGTTTGTGGGGAAGAACATGAGGACGTCCTGGGGTGCTCGTCGGTGGCGTCCGCTTGGGTAGCCCAGCGCCGCCAGAGTCTCGGCCTGCGCATTGTGTTCCCACGTTGGCTCTCTGGTGTCGGGGCATGTGCCCTGGCCGGATCCCGAAACCTCTCGCACTCCCGCCTCTTTCCAGTGGTTTCCCAGCAGCGGCAGAACCTGGCCTGGTTCCGGCGTGGCGAGGTGGGGCTGCCGTGAGCATTGGAATGTGCCTGCGCGGTCCCTAAGGCCCGCCGCGCAGGAGTCCGGCGTTCTCGGTTCCAGATGCTGCCACCAGTCTCAGGGAAGTCGGGAGGTATCAAGTAGCAGGGATTTTTCCCCCTAATGAGAGTATTTATCTAATCCCAAATTGTGGGCGAATTTTCTTAATGCTCAGCCCGTAAAACCCCGGGATTAAGAGAAAAGAAAGAGAGAGAGAGGAGAGGGGAGAGGGAGGAGAGTAGAGAGGGAAAGGGACTGAGATGAAAGTTTCTTGAATGCAGCGCACAGGATTGAGGCGGCGGTCGCTAGGCAAATGTCCAGGTGGGAAACGCTGGCCCAGAAGCCCCGACCATTCTAGCAAACGACAGCGGCGCGGGGAGGGGAAAGTGGAGGCAGTTCTGGAGGAGGGGAAGCCATCTCAGCTTAAAATCCATGACCCAGGCGGGGGCGAGGGACCTAAGACCCGGATCCAGCATTCAGGTGACTTTGAGGCCAGACCAGACTCTGGAGGACAGTTGGGACAGGGGGAGGAGTTTTAATCCCGAGCCGAGGGTTCCTAGCCAGAGGCGAAAGTTCGGCACTGGCCTGCGGTACCGTGTCCAAGCCAGCCCGCAGCCAAAGCTTCTGCCTCTGCGCAACCCCAGACCCATAGTATTTGATCCCACAGCGCGGGTTTTCGGATTTCGAGTCCCTGGGAGTGCTGGGTTCACGCCTGCCCTTGGGAGCCTACCCCTGGGCACCGCGAAGCGAAGTGGGGACCAGCACCCTGATCGCGGATCTGACCTCACCAGTCCCCGGGGTCCGCGCTCCATCGCCGCTGAGGGGCGTTCGGGCGCCGCAGAGCAGCCCGAATAGAAACCCCTGAGCCAGGGGACTGAAGCAGGAGGGGCAAGAAGGGTCGCACAGCTGCCCCCAACCACTCTAGCAAATCTGGGCTAGGGAAGGTTTGTCACTTGGCAGGTCCGGCACGGTTTGGGGGCGGGGAAAAGTCGTCTTTCTGCGAGGCCCCTCAGAGAGGAAGCTTCCTCGAATCCAACGTAAATAGGATGGGTGCCGCGGGCCGCCCAAGCCCCAGGCTGCTTGGGGCGGCCGATTTCCGTCTGCCGGTTCCCGGGGTTTAGAGCGGATTCTGAGTTTTCCCCAGAGAGCAGCTCTCTGTTTTGCTCGAATTAAAGAGGGCAAATATTCGATTTTATTTAGTCCCATTAACTTTTTATAACTTAAAAAAAATCTGTCATGAAGGAATTATACTGTGTCAAGTTTTGTCACCTTGGAAGACCGGCAATTAGAAGGCGCGCCATACTTTTCCAAGGAAAGTGTGTGTGTAGAGAGAGAAGAAAATGAAAGGGAGAGAGAAGGAGAGAGACAGAGAGAGATGTCTAGGCTAAAGTGTAATTGCTAGTGTTTTATGTAAGTTTCCGGACTTGTTGAACGAGCTTTCTTTGTTTAGACATCCCACAGAGGAGTGATGGAAACTACCATAGAATAGCCACTTTTTTCTGTGGCGTAGAAATTCTTGTTACAAGTTCTCTCTCATCTCATACGTACAAACCGCACACATTCCTCCCCCAACCCACCTTTTCCAACAATAACCCTCTTCCTTTCACTTCAGTACCCACAGACTTGCTGGTTATCCGAAGACATAGTTCTCTTTTATACGACTGCAAAACTGTAACAATTAATGCAGAAAATTCATCATAATATTAGCATTTCTTCAGTGGTGTGGAATCACAAATTCCCTCAAATCTTCAACAGAGATGACCCTTTCCTAAAGAGATGATAGTTTACACTCTTTAAGAATATGACTAATTAGTTTTCAATTTGCATTCGTATGTCAGCAGGGCTCCTCTGAGATGGTGTAAACTTATTCAACTCCAAATACACTGCAGCATCCTGCCCTTCCTTCCAGAGGGCCATTTGCCACATGAAAAGTCTTAAACTTCCACTCAAGTTTTCACTGCAAGAAAAACAGCAGCAGCATTTAAGGTAAGAAAGTTTCTGCTTTTATTGAAAATTTATATATGACTCAGTATTGTAATAAATAAACATAACCATTTTCACAAAAAAATGACAATGCTATGCTAGAGAAGAAAATATTAATTGGGGGATTTACTTGTAGTGGCAAGACAGACTTTTATCAATACAGAATAAATATTAACAGCATTTTTGACCCAATGTCCAGACCCAATTAAGTGTAGAAACCAAGCAAGATGTAATAAATAATTTTCCAGAGAATTAGGTGGTGCTCTCTTAGATGATAAAATTGTCTTTGTAAAACTGCTGTATGTCAATTAGTCCCATTCTCACAGCTCACCTTCAAACCACAGGACTTGTCTCAGGCTCCCTTAAAGGGTCATCCTCTGAGGAAGGCAGAGAACTCTATTACATTTACAATGAAATGCAAAACAACTGCAGAAAATCCCACTGGTAATAGAACAGTTTTATAAGTAGACTGAAGAGGATCTAACTATTTAGGTAACAGAGTAAGTGGTACATATGGTAGGATTGGAAAAAATCATTCATGACATTTTTCTTATCCCCCCAGTTGCCCCCCTCCCACTGTCATTATGCTATTACCACCAACAATAACAATAATAATAACAACAACAACAACATTTCAAATTTTTCCTCCCATCAAGAAATAAGGGAAAACAATGAGGGAAACATTTTTCTTTTTTGACCTGTTTCTTGAACACCTCCAATACCACACACTCACAAGGTGTCTGCAAATCTATTTCACATGATTTCAAAAACGTGACTAGCTCTCACACACACACACACAAATCCTTAAACAGAGCTATTTTGGAGTTCTGTACATTATCTGGAAAGGAGGGAGGAAAATGGGTGATGGTGGTGGTACAGAAGTATAATCCAGTCAAATAAAACGTTAAAAGTTTTAAATCAAGGAGTTCGACTGTTTCTGGTCTGGGGACCCAGGAGTAAAATGTTGGGAGATTCTAGTCTGACGGCTACTGAAGAACACATTTCTCCTCTTTCTTGGCCATCTTGCCTTTGTTTTGCTCCAGAGTTCGCTCCAAATGCTCGTCTTCTTCTTCGGCCCTGGATGTCAGACAAACAGGAAACAAAATTATTTTTCTTCGTGGAGAGCAGAGCAGCACTCTCCACTCGCCGGTATTTGGATCCCAGCGGGAAGGAAGCTGCCTGGCCCTTCCCTAGGCCTCTGGTTTGAACTTTCCGCAAACTTCTCGGCCCCTGGGCAGGCGGCCGCACCTGGACCCCAACCCCAAGACCCACTCACTGCTTCTCCTGCGCGTCCAGATCCCTGACAAGCGCGTCACGCTTGTTCACCAGGGCCACCAGCTCGTCCAGCAGGAGCTGCTCACGTCGCTTCTGGGCCTCGGTCTTCTGCCAGTCTGTGGGGAACAGGAGGCTAGTTACCACGGCAAGGCCTCCGCACACCCGGTTCCCTCCCTCCCCTTCCCGCTTTTTCCCACTTTCCTTATACCTCTAAGCAAACTGTGTTAATGGAGCCACTAGCTAGTGTTTTCTATGGAGTCTGGCTGTTGTGGTGAGGGTTCCACCCCTAAAACTGTACTTTCCAAATATTTCCCGCATGTAGAGATGGGCGCGGTAGGTTTGGAACCTGCTAGAGACCAGGTGTGAGCTCGTGGCCAGCGGGAGGAGCGCACCTGTATCCAGGCAAAGTGGGGGAGGGGAGCTGAAGGCCAGAGAGGTTGGCCCAGGGTGGTGGGGGGAGCGGGTAAACGAGGAGGCGGGAAACAGAGATGGGCGATAAAATCATTCTGAAAGGCTAGAGAATCTGCCTGAGAACCTACCCTCCTCCTCCACCCCCACTCTCACCTCAAACAGCCCATTCTTCGCTAATTTCCTCCTCGCTCTATTTTAGCAGTTGGATGTATCTCACACTGGGCGCCATATGCTTCACAATAACTTTAAAAGTAGTGAATCGGCTAATTAGCATTTTTCTTTGAAGTAAAAAATAAATTTGCTCTGCAATATTACACTGCAGCTCTCGATCGCATCACAGCCAGTTTTCTTTTGGAGACGTTTGCTTGGTGGTTTCAAATCAAAGCACTTTTGCAAGGAAAAAATAACATATTTCTTTTTGAAACCTCATGTTAAAGGTTGGAAAATCCGATGGGCAGTGATCTTTCCAAGGGTGGAGACCGTTTTCATGAAGGTTTTAAGTTCCAATAATATATTTCCTAATCTTTGCTAGTCTGATAATTAATTTCCTTAAGATGAGCAGCAGTTTCATTTAATAAAAACAGGACCGAATCGAACATTTAAACACTTTTGAAACCAAAGCCAACTGCTCTGTGGCCAGACTGTGAGGGCTTGTAACTGTCAATCAATTCCCAGTCTACCCCGCCTCCCTCATTAGGAAGGTAAACAATGAAAAGAAGAAGTAGATGATGAGGCAGATAGCAGAACAAATGAGGACCTAGAGGGAAACAGGACACCAGCTTAAAAAAAAAAAAAAAAAAAAAAAAAAAAAATCATGGCCACTGACTTTGCAGCCCCCTCCTCCCCCAACAAATGCACTTTCCAAAAAACAGAGAAGTGCAATCCTTTCGGGTTTCTCTCTTCTCTCTCCATTGCCCTGGGCAATCATGTTAAAACTCACATGGCTGGTGCTTATTCAGATAAACCTAACAATGCACACCGCTGGTTACCATGTGAATCTTCACAAACCACACAAGAATGTGCTGGTTCAAATCCCCCCCGACCCCCTCCAAAGCAAAATTTATTCAAGACAGCAAACTGCTCAGCAGCTTTATGAAAGCAAATGGTGCTAGAGGGAATTCTATCTTGTATTTACAAATTAAAAATTAGATGCATCATCATGCAATAAAGGTTAGAATAGCCACAAAAAGCTAGAATAGTTTATTCAATTTGATCACTATTCCTTTCATTATAAGCTCAAACCATAAAAATATATAGATGAAACATGCCATATATTAATTATCTACATTCGATAAAAACATCACAAAATAAATACATTCAATAGCTGATCACTATTACACTCCTATTCAAAAAGTGAAATTATTCTATAGCATGGAGAAGAATAAAGAAACCATTATTTTGGAATTGTTTTTTCTGAGTGAAAGAATTTTAATAAGCAAAACTAAGAGAAGCCATATTTATCACAATTTTACTCTTTACTTAAATGCAACTAAAGACAGAAATGCTGTAAAATTTTCTATCTGGTTCTTTACAATCTTATTCTACACAGCAGGTAAATTAACAGTCTATCCAGGCTAGAGAGATCTTTAGATCATTTAGTCTAATTCCAGGTGATTGTAGTTCTAGAAATAGTAATTCAGAAATAACTCTGCTAAATTTATAACACATTTGTTAACTAAATTTTATAATTCTTAAATTTATCTTTGATGAATATTATTTAATTTCTAACCTCAAGAAATCATCCTGATTATAAGTTTAGATTTGATAGTTTGATATCAGCTCTGCAACTGGAAAATAAATTTTCTCCAAAATATGTAAAAAATGTTGTCAAATTGAAAATTTTAAAAATTTAAGTCAAGAAAAAATAAAAGTTAACAGACCATAATTTTAAAAATTAAATTACTCCTCTGAATTTGAGTGGACATCTTCACAGCTTTAATAAATAATTTAAAATACTAGTATTTTCCTTAACATTTGAAAAATTAAGATTTTTAACATATGGATTAAAAAAGAAAACTTTAAAAAAATCCATGAGGTATTAAAAAGATCTTTATTTTAACTCTTCCAAGCTTGATAATGACATTTCCATTGGAATAAAAATGTTTTAAAATTAACAACATTTACATGATTTCCATCACTTTTGAGTTAAATTTAACTAACATCAGAATTTTAAGTATTCTAGCACAAGTTTATAGGATTTTTCATATTAAATCTGACATTACTACATTAATATCTGTTATAAAATATTAGTCAACTATGCAGCAAATAGCTATGTGCAGTGAACAGATTCTACATTGGTAAAATCATACTTTAACTTTCTATCTGCTCTCTCACAGTGCAAATAAATTACATATATATATGCACACATACACATACACACAAACATATTGTACAAATTATATATATTTGAGTACTAATTTGGGAAATTAAACTATTTTGATCATTTCTTTATAAAAAATTACATTTAAAATTGGTCAAAATTTATACAAGACATTCACATTACTAAATTTTAAAAAATCCACTTTTAAATGGCTACACTAGACATGTCATATTTTAAAAATCCCCATGTAAGTTTATGTGTTACCTGTTATGTATTTTTAAAAAAAGGATTACTCACCTATAACACCAGTCACAGCTAGCTAGCTGCAGTGACTTTGGCTTGGACAGAGTACAATGTGGATTCTGATTAATTTAAAGATTCCAGTGTACTTTTGCTACAAAAGCCATATCCTCTCACAACAAATAGGATTAAGTTTTGATGCTGCATTTGAGCCAAAGTGTTGAAATAAAGAGATTCTGTTTATGTCCATCTGCACTGAGCTGTTTTGTTAATTTAAAAACTCTTTTTCATATATAGGGCCAATTATTCATTCCCTGATTCAGTTTACTTGCTGAAGTTGATAATTACCTTGAAAAAAGGCAAGAGAAATACCTATAAACACTTTAATAGAAAGAACCTAAAGTTCTTGTAGTAAACCTTCAACCTCGCCACCATAAATAAGCCTAGCACTTTGATGAAAATTAACACTAGTTTTGTAAAGAGCACATTGGGGGATTGCAGTCAAGTCTTATCTTTAGTTCCAGTCAACTAGCAATCCTGAAAGAGTTTGCATCATCATCAGAACAGGCCATTTGATAGGATTCTACTGCTGTACCTAATCAATCTATGGAAGACTGTGGCTGTGCTGTGTAACAAAGCTAAAATAGATTTACAAATGGGGTTTTAGGGGATAAGCTCCTCCACAGGATTACATATTGATTTTAAATATAAAAAGCTTATCATATAAACCATAACTACAAAAATAGTGAACCTATGCATAAATCCCTTTAGAAGAGCACCCACTTCAAACTCTAAGCCAAGAATAAATCAAGATGTACAAAATCCTAGAGAAGATCCATTTCTTGTGCAGAAAATGAACATACCACTTTCTAAAAGCCCACCCCAATGTGTGCAGAAATGAATTTATCTTTCCTGAGGGGGCATTAAATAATCTGGAACAAAAAAAAAAAAAAAAAAAAACTATAGGAAAAGTATCTAAAAGATGTTTGTTAGCTTGAGGGATCCTACAACTTAGCTCAGTAGAGTGAAACTCCTGCTATGAAAACACCTCAGGAAAAAAGGGTAAGAATCAGGCCAAAGTGATTATAGAGTCTCAGAAGAAAAGATGTATTGAATATTTTTTTTCTCTCAAACCAAGCTGTTAATGTTTCTTTCACTGTGCTATGGCTATTAATATTATATGCTTTTCACTTGGTGAATGGTTTCAGCAGCAGATTTACTTGAAATGATTTTAGTTTATTTATTAAACCGTCTATGGCTAGTAAGTAGGAGAGATTAGGAAAGAAGAGAGGAATGAACATTAAAACAAAGAAAAGCAAAACAAAACCAACTAGTATTGCCTATTCATGTTTTTCTGTGGTGTTTTAACACTCAAAAAGATTATTGAACTGCATGTGTCCATTCTAAGGGCCGGCTCAGAGGACACTGTCTTCACAGATCACAATGATCAGTACCTCTCCAAGAGCCCTGCCCACATCCTGCCTAGGCTAGTGGGACAGGCCTCTCTCTCCAAGAAAGTGTCTTTATTTGAAATCAACAGGCTGCTCCTTTCCTCAAGTCTCCTTTTTCCCTCAACCAGCAAAGGAAACTGGCAGAGAGATTCCAGGCACTGTCACATATGGGACAATGTAATTTAAAGAGAGAGAACAATAACTCAAAAGCCTAACAACTGCACTACAAGCATTTTAAAAAGAAAAACATTATTTTCCACTCTTCTTAAAAGAATATGATTTCTACTATTCCTCTGTATGTATAAAATGATCAGGCAGATAAAATTTTAGATTATTTAAGATTGTTAAGCCTGTATATAGGGATATGACTGCCATGCATAAGGTTCTCTTTTTAAAGTATTTTTTAATAATACTGGTCTTGGGGGATAGAACCAATGTCTGCCTTAAAAGTCAACTCTATATAGGAGAGGATGGGTAAAAAAAAATTAAAGAATGCTTTATCTTAAGTGTAAAGTATAATGAACCTATAAAGAATATACTGTATAATGAGATATATTATACATACTACATATATACATATATTGTATATTATATATACATATATCCTATATAAATAGTATTGCTGGTTCTACTTTTCAACTATTTAGCTTTCCAATCTCTTTTAAAGACTATGCTTTGATTATAAAAAGTATTTATAGAAGAAAAATATTGCTTAATGTACATTTTATTTCAATGGCAAGTTTCACAAAACTTCTTAAATAATTTTCAAAAATTTTATTATCTATAGTGGTATAATCTAATACATTTAGAGGATCATTTGAAAGAAATTAGTTAACTGAAGCCTTTTAAAATAAAGTAAATCAAAATTAAGTAAAATAAAGTAAATTTCTAAATGAGGCTATCCAAATATCACTGACATTTATAAAGTGAGACAATGAATATAAAAGTAACTAAAAATAAAACTTCTGTAACATGTAAGATACTATGTAGATAAATAGGATACATTTTACTTGATGACAATATTATATTAAAATATTTTAAGAATAAAAGACTTCACTTGACTTTCCTTACAAACTTAAATTTCTAGTTTCTGAACTAATTAGAATTGACTTATTATGGATCAGGTACCTTATCAGGTGAAGAGCAAAATTACCATGGACAGTCAATGGGTTAAGAGGTCAATATAGAATAGGAAAATCAATTTGCATTGATTAAACAAAAGATCCATTTTACAGAGCCCAAAGGATTAGCTTTTAAGCAGAAATCTTTGAACTATAAGGCATTTTCAACTGAGAGATATATATAGAGAAGAGCATTATAAAACACCTAGGAATTTTTACAAAAATTATGCATAGTAAATGCTAGTTAAGGTAGCCAATGTTTACTGATATTATGAACATGCAGAGAATTACTATATAATTTAGTTAAAAACTTTCTGAAAAGTGTGTAATTTTTTTCTTATGCCACTCTTTCCCTGACTATTCACTTAATAGGAGTTGGATTCTTAAGATCTATAGTAAACTGCACAGTGACATATTTTAATGTTGACATCTTAAATATTATGGTAAAACTTAGATTCTACGGTGAAAAATCAAAATGATAATCTTTTCTGAACCTCTTCAGTGGAAACAACTTTAAATGGCATATAAGTAAAGAGTAATTAAATCCTTATATTTTATGCTTAATGGAAATTGAAGCTACCTGAATCAAAAGTTAAGACAATTCTGTACTTAATAGCAAACATAATGATTATCTATCTGAATTAGGGTCCTTAGATTAATATGCATACTACTTTCTGCCTCCAAGCATTTATTTGCACGATTTCTGTAGACCCTAGTAGAGAAGACCTAGTAAAATCAGACATGTATTGCACTCTTTAAATCTCTCTGACAAATGACACCTCACCCACCTCACCCACCACAGCATTTCTTACCTTCAATAGCTAGCATTGCCCGCAATTCCCGGTTCAGCAGTTCATACCGCCGTTCCAAATCATGTTCTTTTTCCCTAGGCAAGTTGCAAAAGTTCATCAATATGCTAATGACTAAATCATTAAACACTTAAAAGAACCTTTAGGTTACATTGATTTTAGGACTCATAACTGACTTCTCTTTAACTTTAAGCCACTCCAAACAAATGATATACAAACCTAAAATCTTCCTCAGTTGAATATTTATTAGTGTTATTTTCTTCTTTGAATTCTTGAATGACACAGAGGTATATTTTTATCTGAGGGTAAGTAGTCCCATTCTTCAATGTTTCTTGTATTAAGTGCCAGATACAAGACTATTTTTGAAAATGTTTTTTATAGTTCATAATCAACAGTCTTATTCAAAACTCCATGTGAAAAGATCAAACAAGAAACATGGAGATATTACCAGTGCAAATTTAGAATGGAGACAAATTAAAGATTCTGAATTAGTTGAGTTTTGTGCTTCATCATAACTCTTTTATCAAGTTCAGAAATGGCAGAAATTATAAAAGCATATTTTTTCCAACAAAATAAAAGACACAAGCCTGCTCATTCCCACACTAGGTGGCATAACATAAGAACATTGCTAGTGAGTAGAAAGAAACAAGCATCAGTGAACTAAACACCGAAGACTAGAATGTTTACATTTGGTCTAGTCCCCATTGGACTTTAATTCCTGCAGTCATAAAAAGGTCACTTCTATTTAAGTAATTAAACTCTTACCCCAAAGTTTAGATTAACATTATCTGTAGACAATAAATGTATTTTTGTCCTTATAAAGTGTTATCTTATTTTTAACTTAGAATTTGTTCTTCAATAAACTTCAATTTTGTTTTTATAGAGGGTTCTCCTCTAACCATCAATATAAACCAAAACTCATTTTTTTGCACAAGTGATTTATTTCCAAAATACAAGAACTGTTTATATACCTCGACTTTTTGTATAACACTTTTTCAGTGTTTATCATGTCATTTACAAATTTTTACTGTCTGGATGAAAACTGTTATATATTATATTTTTACTTTTTTATATAAAATATACTGTAATTCCTAAGGAAAGAAAAAAATTAGCTTAATAAACAGAAAACTCCAAAGACGTCAATAATGGAAAGCCTAAGATTCATCAATGCTGTCAGAAAAACAAACATAGTCATGAGTACTTACAGTAGAGAAAGCTGGTTCATTCTTCTTATTAAGGCATTTTTCTTATTAACTAACATAAACCACTCTTGCATCATAGCTTCTTCTTCTTCTGTGTTCCGTCCTATGTATATAAAAAGTAACTTCTTCTTATATGACATTTTATAAGCCAAGTGATAGTTTAGCACAAGTTTTTTTTACCATGATAAAAAATATTTTAGCTACTCCAATACTATATATTAAACTGCTTATAATAATAAAAGATTAAAGTCCAGGACCTGAAAAAAATAAGTCAGTATTTAAAAACATATAAGCCAAACTTCTAAAGCTGACATTTTTCAGCATGTATATTTTAGTCCCCCTGGACATACCTATATATCATATTAACACTAAGTACTGTAAACAAAATGTTCCTCCTTTTAAATCCTCCCTAGAGGCTGACTGGCTATTATGTTTCAATGAGGAACTGATGGTGATGACAGACATATGGTCATGATTAAAAAAAATTGAAAAATCATTATGAGAATCATAAGACTAGCAGAAAGATCAGAAAAGTCCGAAGATTGTGTGAAAGCTTCTACTTGTAACAACTTCGTATTTCTTTTATTTCCTCTCCCAAAGTAAACTAAAGATACGTGTATAACTTCCATTCTGGAACTCATCATTCTTAACAGGGTAAATAATTTACAGATTATTAATACATTGTAAATTACTATATTACAAAAAGACACCACCAGGTCTCTGGTTAAAAAAACACATTACAGTGAAAATAATGTTTAGAAAACATTTGATTGGAGAAACAATCTAACATTTGGATTGTAAAGCTACTGATTTTGTATAGCAGAAATTTAAAAACTCACTATCCCTCATACCCATTCCATCATCTGTATCACTCTGCTTCCCCCCATGACACGCCAACAAAGGCTAGTATTAAGGATTATAATACAGTATACTATATACTTGGTATTGTTCAGGCAGAGGTAGACACTAGTTGTACTCAAGAAAAATACTGATTTTCCTCATATTTTTCCTTCCTCTACCTTCAAATTATACCTAGTCAAATTTAAAATTCTTAGCTTTTTCCCCCTGAATTTTATCCATGCTTGGTTTATTGCTTTACTAAGCCATTATTTAATATTACCAGTCAAACATCTGTAAAACATTCATACAGTTAAGTTAAATACCTAACAAAAAATTAAATACCCCAATTAAGGCTATTATCCCTAAAGTTTTATTTTCTTTTTAAGTGAGATGGTTCCTTTTACATTTTAAACCCATTTTAAAAATTCAGATAATACAGAGGTATATGATTGAATAAAATGTCAAGTCCTCTCACTGACCCCACCCTCCTCACCTCCTTACTCTATTTCCCTTCTCCAGAAGCAGTATCTCCCAAATCACAGATACCTCAGCTATGTCTATCAAACACATGTATATACTTTATCTATGACACCTATAGATTTCTTTCACAGCAATGAAATCATATTGTATTGTGTCCTATGATTTATTATGTCATGGGTCCAAATATCTACTTCATTGTTTTTGATGCATAAATTATGGGCATTCCATAATTAATTAAACTATTTCCACATTAGTAACAATTTGAAGATATTTTAAAAATAAAATAGAATCCAAAAGGTGATCTGTGTGCAAAAGATTAAACATGTATTTCAAAGTATCCCTATAAAACAGATATCTGTTATTCATCTTTGGGGAGAATAGTGAGGATATATGCCTTCATTAAATGCTGTTAAAGCTGAATGGTATGAAGCCGACTTAGGATGGATTCTTTTAGAGTCTGAACAAAAGTCTTTATTGTTTTACAGTATTTTTAATCTCTCCTTTAGGGTAGCTGGTTTTGTATTCACTTTGGACCATGTGATGTCTTGACACTGGTCATGTGATACAGGCTGCGATAGGCACAAATCCCTGGGTAGCAACAAAAGAAGAAAGAGTAAAAAGAAAAAGCTGAGAAAAAGCTTGCAATTTGGAAAAAAGCCAATTGTACCCTGGTGAAAGCTTTTTTGATCAGTGAAATGACACATGTGTGCAATATTAATAGGTGTAGATTTTATGATATTTTATTTTCTGATTAAAGACCTAATTCTTGTGTTCATGAACTAAGAGGCTTCTAAAAATATAGACATATTAAAACTTTGTTTTGAGATTAACTTAACCTTTAATTGAGGCTTTCAGGCAACACTAGAAGCAACCAGCCTACTCTTAAATTAGCATCATTTTCTTCAATGGAACAACGCTTCCTTGAGTATAACAATATTGATGTGGAACTGTATTATTTTCGGTTTAACTTATGCCTATGATTTCTAGGTAAGAATCCAAGATCCCCTGCCCCTAATTGTTAGGAAATCACTAATAATAAAAGAGTGTCATGTTTCAAAAAGAAATAAGCCTAACAATAAATATTTAAAGGCACATTACACATTGCTACATAGATTATTTAAATTAATTGAAAAAAACATCTGTATCACTAAATCCTTATCTGAAATTGTCTACACAATGGAAATCTATACTGGTAATAAAAATTAAAGTTTCTTCTAACCCATCACTACACTATTGTTTTTAGGGGTTTTAAATTTTTTTTAATTTAAAAAGCTCTTAAAAGCCAGTAAGTTGAACCATTACAAATTAATCCTGACTTTAATAACTGGTTAAAGACCCCTTTAGCTTTATAAGTAACAAAAAATATTAAAGCCTGTGATCACAGTGAGCTTTTCTCATTTCTCCTCTAACCATTTGTTATTTAATCCAATACTAGTAATCCAATTTGTCCATCAGACTTTTAAAGGGCAGAATGCAACTTCCTCAGCTTAGACACTTTTCAAAGTACAATATATTTTTCAAATGAATGCTGGATGTTTCATTTTTCCCAACTGTTCCTAGCTCTAATGCATGAGGAAAAAAAGAACAAGATGAACATTGTTCATACTGATTAAGTAAGAGCTCATTAAAGAGCTGTCAGTGCGGTACTTTGAATATGCATGAAGCATATAATCAGATCTAGTACCGTCACTAGAGGAGAATACGGTAAGTACAAAGGATTGATTTAATTACTTAGAGTGGGCTGTGGTGGTAAAGCAGTCTTGTTAGTGCAAAAAGAAAAAGAGGTTGTATTCTGGCACTGTTATAAAAAAGGCAGTTTTAGCTTCTGCCACAATACCTAATCTCAGAATAAAGCACTTTACATTGTAGCTTAAAATGAAGACTGTCATTATATTATAAAATGGCCATAAATCATTTAATCTTGTTTAACCTCACCTGGTTAACTACTTCTCTTTCAAAATTATGTTTAATTTGTAATACAACCACATTTTTGTCACCTCAGAACCAATACTGATAACTTTTTATAAATCTTAAAAAAAATTTTCAGTTTCATGATCTGAAAAATTCAAGACATACTATTGAAGGTCATTTTGAAATAAAAAATGATCACTACAGTTCAGTATACATTTACTTAAATTTAAGAGCATGGCTGGGATGTTGTACTAGATTTTAAAACATGGTACACCTCCTGTTTATTATATTACCAATAAAACTACCCATTTTCACCTTAACATTAATATAGTCTCTGGTAATATGTTTTGTACTTTGTTTCCTTTAAAGACTTGTGTTTTTTATTTTGCTTCCAGATATGTCATGTCTTTTCTCATATCACACTCTCTTAATGCCAGTTTTTTCTCCTGACCAATTGTAGTTGAAGTTTGAATTGTAAAAATTATTAAATAATCAAGACAATGATAATGGTAGGGAAAATAGCTGTTAAAATGACTTCAAATTATTCTTCCTCTTACACAGTTAACAAAAACCACTTAATAGACAAAAACCACTTAATACACACAGAACTACATATAATATACTTAATAAATATTAGTTGACTATAGTAACTACCTTTATATTCCATTTCCTCAAATAAACAAATAAGATTTAAAGTTAAGATATAATTTCCTTCAGGAATTCATTTAGTCATTCAAGAATCTGTATGTAGTTTTCATTTATTTTTTCAGAAGCAGCATTTTCAATAGGTTTCAAATAAATAAAAAGAAAAGTGATGTTAAAATCCTGAAATTATTAATCATTTTATTTCATTTTTGTAGTCCTGGGGATCAAAGCAAAGACCTTGTGCATGCTAGGCAAGCATTCTACCACTGGGTTACAGTCCCAGCTCTGAATCATATTATTTTAATAAAAAAAATTTTTTTGTAGTTGTAGATGGACAGAATGCCTTTATTTGTTTATTTTATGTGGTGCTAAGGATTAAACCCAGTGCCTCACACATGCTAGGCAAGTGCTCTGCCACTGAGCTACAGATCCAGCCCTCTGAATCATATTTTAAAAACTGTTTTCTAAATCAATTTATCCTAATATTTTCAACATATTATCTATTTACAAAATTATATTAGACAGTGAATTCTTATATAAATGTACCATAAGGAACAATAAATATAATTGTAGCTGAATGGAGGATGAATTCAGTGGGAAAGAGTAAAACCACATAGATGTAATGGGACTGTAATACATGTAAACAAAGTCAAAGTTTTCAACCATGAACACATTAAAGAATGCTGAAATCTTGCCACAGTCCCATAGTGGGGTATGGCTGACTAATGATCAAGTATAGCTCCCTTAGACAATACATCACATCAAAGTTAAACCAAATGTAAACCCAAAAATGCTGACATTAAAAATTGTACTGATGGGGATTACAGAATGACATTTGAAATATTTTAATGGGGAGACACATGAAAGTATCCAACTAACTGGTATCAAGATTTTATTTAATGGAGGAATCAGAGGCATCAACTCCAAAGCCAACACCATTGCTAAAACGTAGTGTCCCAGTTTTAGAAAATATTTAAACTTAGGAAGGGAATAAAACTATTTAAGAAAATAAATTTTGCTATATAAACAAATGTTTCTGCTCCAAGAATATCCTCAATCAACATAAAAGAATATCACAATTCTTGTTGATGTTTTAGCAGCAATTGTCTTAAAACTATTTGCTAAACATGATATATTTGTTATAGTATTAGAAATATAAACTTCAGGGAAAATATGTCTCTTTGTTGACATAAAATAAAAACTAACATATTCTCTCAAAATAAATACATATTTTATTTACCCATTTGGTAAAAAATTAATGTGGAGAGAGATTTGGGGCCACATCATTGTACAGATAAGTTTTGACAGACTTCTATGCATATACTTCCTATGGGAGTAGTAATAAAACAACTTCACCAAAGTTCTTCCTCAATTAATTTATACACAATCCATTTTTATAGGTTGGAAATTAATAGCAATTTTATTGAACCAACTCCTTAATAGGGTCTGAATAGTCTGTTTTTATACCAAAGGTCTGTGTTCAATTTCTGAAAAGGTAATTTATTAAGCGCAAAGTTAAGATAACAAAAAATAAAAAAAAAAAAAACACTGAAGTTGTCATCATGGGAAAAAGTATAACTGATGAAATTCTTGACATTTACTTCTAGTTTCTTCTGTGTGTGCCAGGGCCTCGTACATGCTAGGCAAGTATTCTACCACTAAGTTACATCCCTAGCCTATAGTTTAGTATTTTTTTTTTAATTACCTGTGAGATGGGGTTTTATTCATAACTTTTCATTGCTAAGAGACTTTAAAAGTATTACTATAATACACATGACAGACAATGCATACTTTCCCCCCGAGTACTAAACTCTACCACTGAGCTACACCTCCAGCCCAAGAGAATGCCTGTTTTGACTACCTATATATGGGTACTTGGCTTAAGTTGCTGAGGCTGGTTTTGAACTTGTAACCCTCCTCTCTCAGCCTCCCAAGTCACTGGGATTATAAGCATGTGCTAACAAGCCTGGCTTTAAGTTAAAACTCTCAGAACTCAAGGGCTGTATTTATTTTTTGAAGGTACATTTAACATGTTTTGTAAAATAAGAAAAAATACAGTTACTTTTATAGACATCAATCCACAGAACAAAAAGTATTCTACTTGGAGAATCAATTAGGCACCCTTCAATAGGAGGAAAACTTGAATTGTGAGCTACCCTTACAGATGGATAGCATGTCCTCCCAGTTCTTCCTTCTCCTGAAGCCCCTTCTGATTGAACTGTACCAGGCAGACTTCCCTTAACCCTCTCCCTGTCCTAGAGCCCTCTCACAGTAATGTCATGGGAATGACTCAAAAGAGGTTCTAGTGACAGAAACATTAGTGTTAAAGATGAACATGAATAAAATTATTTCTTTAAAAGTGGGAGCAAAGGAAAGCTATTTCTACTTAAATATTTGTATTTTAAGATGTGGTTTTAAATACATACGCATATATAGCATGTTCACTTTATTTATCCAGCTGCAGAGGTGGGTTTGCAGCTGGAAAAAACAAAGTGAATGCTCTACTGGATCACCACTGCTGCTGCTGCATACAAAAGATAGTCATAGGCATGGTGCCACAACAATGTGACTGTGCTCCAGGTACTGAAAGTTAATTACAGTGGGTTTTAGAGACTTAAGAACAAAGTAAGTTAGGCACAAAAGCACACACCTATAATCCCAGCTACTCAGGAAGTTGAGGCAGGAGGATCCCAAGTTCAGTCTGGGCAACTTTGTGAGATTCTGTCTCAAGAAAAAAAAAAAAAAGGGACAGAACTGGAGTGTAACTCAGTGGTAGAGTACTTGCCTAGAATGTACGAGGCCCTGGATTTGATCTGCAGTGGCACACCATCACCCCACCAAAAAAAAAAAAAAAAAAAAAAAGGAAAAAGAAAAAAGAAAAGTAGGTCATGGGATATGGCTGAATTCCAAAGAATGAAAGAGGTAAATTTTAAGATAAAAATTATGGACAAGTAGAATACTTCTAAAAGTTTATTATTATTAAAAAACAAAATTTACAGTCTGAAGTACAAACTGATATATTCTGAAGAAAAGAAAGCCTTCAAAAGAAAAGTCAAATATTTCTGAAGCAAAAAACTTCATCAGGAAAATAAGTTTTCATCATTTTTACAGGAAGGTATTTTGTTATTAAAAGCACAGCTCCTTAAAATCAGTTATGAAATTGTCAACATGGATGAATAGCTGACATACTAAATACTGGGTGAAAATGAGATTGGATTCTGTTGAAAATGTAGAAAATTAAATACATATAATTTTTAAAACAAAAGAACAAATTCAGGTAGATTTACCACAAATGTGCCTTCTATAATAAAGTTTCTCCAAAACATGTATTATGTAGTCAGTACTACTTTTCTAGGTAGTTCCCTCCAATATTGCTTAAAGTCTTTAGAAGTCTTTAAAACTATCATACCAAGGGCTGGAGTTGTGACTCAGTGGTAGAGCACTTGCCTGACATGTGTGAGGTCCTGGGTTTGATACTCAGCACCACATATAAATAAATAAAATAAAAGATCCATTGACAACTAAAAAAATTTTTTTTTAAATATCATATTAAGGAATCTTCAGAGCTCTAGTTTCCAGTAAGAAATGAGTTCAAAAATATCCCATTGTAAAATCTGTACAGTTCTCTTTCATTCTATACTTGCTTTGATCATGCCTGAATTCAGATAACCAGGTAAGACTAGGATATCAGCTTAATTTTGTACCTTCTTACTTTATTTTTAATATTTTTTTTTTGTAGTTGTAGATAGACATCATGCTTTTATTATTATTTTCTTTTTGGTATCAGGGAGTATTCTCAGGGGCATTCGAACACTGAGCCACATCCCCAGCCCTATTTTGTATTTTATTTTAATTTAGAGACAGGGTCTCACTGAGTTGCTTAGTGACTTGCTTTTGCTGAGGCTGGCTTTGAACTCTTGATCCTCCTGCCTCAGCCTCCTGAGCCTCTGGGATTGCAGGCATGTGCCACAGCGCCTGGCTTAAATTTTTTTTTTTTTTTTTTTTTTTTTTTTAAATGAGGTGCTGAGTATTGAACCTAGTGCTTCACGTGTGCTAGGTAAATGCTCTGCTACTGGGCTATAGACTGGGGCTTGTTTTAATTGACAAAAATAACATATACAGAAGTTGTTTTGGAATATGTATACACTGTAGTATGTCTAAATTGAACTGATTAACATATGATTACCTCATATTTTTATCTTATTTGGAGTGGGATGAAAGCACTTAAAATTTACTCTCAGCAATTTTCAAGAATAAATTTTAACTGTAGTCACCCTGTTATACAATAGAGCTCTTGAATTTATTCCTTCTAACTGAAATTTTGTAGCTTTTTACCCCAGTCATTCCCATTTTACACCATGCCCCTTGCACCCCACGTCTCTGACAACTACCATTTTATTCTCTACTTCACTGAGTTCAATTTCTTTACACTCCACATACAAGTGAGATAATTGTGTTTGTTTTTCTGTATTTGTCTTATTTCACTTAATATAATGTCCTCACATGCACCTTAAATATTTTTGTTCCATGAGGGAGAGTTAAATGGAATTATGCCTGTCTTCTACCAGCCTTTGGCCATGTTCATACTCAAACCACAGAAGCTTAAACCAAGAAGGATAGTGCAGAAGATTCTGTGGCAGATTTCTAACCTGAGCAGGGTTTCAGTAATTACACATCTGCAGTGAACACAGTAATTACTGCAGTGAATGCTGTTTTTCCAGGCCAGGTGACTGGTGAGTTTCAGCACTACAATCCCTCATTCAATACCCCTTTAGCTTTCTCAGTGGAGCTCTTCAGTAAAGTACACAAGAGACACTCATAATGAACTTGTGCCATTTCCTGAAGACATGAGAACAACAGTTTCAAAGAGATGCTACCATATATTTCCCTCATCATGTCACTGACAGCCAATAACTTTCTTACAGACTGGAAATAATGGTAATGATGATGATAATAATAGCATGAAATATTTAATGAGGTTATACAACTTACCTAAAGTTAGTTAGTGATAGAATAGACCTCAAAATCCAAGTAGTCTTGTGAAGCACCATTCTTAGTCACCCACTTGGTACATAAGGACTCATAGGTAATTAGTCTTAACAGAGTAGGCTCTTTATTTTGAGTTCAGGCCAATTTTAACAAAGCCTTCAGAGTGACTCATACACAAACAAATTAACAAACAAAAAACCTAGCTCTATCTCTGGCAGTAGTGGGGTAGGTCAGTGGTACAGCATTGGCCTAGCACACCCAGGCCCTGGGTTTGATCCTCGGCAGCACAAAAATAAAATAAACAAAAATAAATCCCACAAAAACCCCAAATACCTTTGATAGATAAGAAAACTCCCATCCTGTTCACTTAGTTCATTTACTGCAGAGAATTTCAGTTACTCTTCCCATGCAGGCAACTAGCACTTAACAAAGATCTCAAAGTAGCATATCATACTTCACAAAGGAAGTCAGCCTTTCTTCCTCACTGGGGTGGATGTCCACAGGATCCTTGGATTATAGGTTAGTATGTGGTACCTTCCAGAAACAGGATACCAAGAATAGACCTAGACTTCTTGGGTAACCTTGATTTCACTGGGGCAATGGAAATAAATGGTCATTTAATGAAAATGGTCAAGCCTGGCACTGAATTATCAGGGTCAAGTTTCAGCTCTGTTCTTTAAGAGCTGTTAAATTTGGGTAGGTTATTTAATCTCCTCAGGCCTCCGTTTCCTTAGCTTTAAAATGGAGATAATAGTACTACTTTATAGAGTTTTATGATGACTAAAGAAATTAAATATGTTAAACACTCAGAATAATATCTAATCTAGAGTACTGTAAATAACATAATGGCATTAATTTTCTCTTTCTTTCCTACCCCACACATCATTTATTTATATATATATATACACACATATATACACATAAATTAATATATGTAATATAAATTATTACATATTACATATAAATTATGTTATCTAACATAAGTATATAATAACATATTACATCTATCTCTATATACACACATAATTTATTACATATAAATTATAATGTATATTATATATAATTTATATTACATTTATAATTTATATTACATCTCTCTCTACACACACACATACATACAAGGTAGAGACCTGCTTCAGGATTCTCTCTAGGATTTTTTTTTTTTTTTTGATAGTACTGCATATTAAATCTAAGGGCACTCTACTGTTGAGCTACATCCCCACCACCCATTCCCTTTTAAATTTATTTTGAGACAGGGTATTTTGAGACAGGGTTTAGACTGGCCTTGAACGTGCAATCCTCCTGCATCAGGCTCTCTAGTTGCTGGGATTATAAGAATGCAACACATTGCCTGACCTGATTCCTAGAATTATTGACAGTACAAGGTATGGTAATTATGATGATTCCCTCCTGGAAGAGTCTCAGAGTTTCTCTGATTGCCAATGCAAGCACCAGAAAGACCCACACATAGAAAGAAGTAAATATGCTGGACAACATGGTGCAAATCTTAAGATGTTGATTTCATCGAGCTCTTTCTTTTTCCTTTTCTTTTCCCTCCCTCCCTTCTTTCCTTCCCTCCCTCCTTTCTTTCTTCTCTCTCTTTTTTGTGATGCCAGGGATGGAACTCAGGGTCTCACACATGCTAGGCAGAGTTCTATCACTGAACTATATCCTCAGCCTTGAGCATGATATTTCTAATTTCTTTACATATATCTATTTTTCTGGAACAATTAGTCAAAATGCATCCTACAATCACTTTGATATTTTCAATCTCCCCATGCATGGAATTCCATCAACTACCCATTTCTCATTTCTCTCTCTCACTCTCCCTTTTTTCTCCCCTGCCCAACTCTGCACTTTTCTTTCTTTTAGAACTGGGTATTGAACCCAGGGTCTTGCACAGGCTAGGCAAGTACTCAAGCACTGGCCTACATTCTAGAGCCTCATTTTTCTTTTCTTAAAGGAGCTACTCAAATGCAAATTATGAGACATTTCCCTTCCCAAGGTTGTACATATTCTAGGAAGTCTATTATTCGAAAGGTCTTTTGGCTAATAGCAGTTTCTTCAGTCTGAAATTCAGAGAAAATCTAATGTGACTCCCAGAATCTCTAGTATTCCCAACAATAGTTACATTCAGATTTCTCCTCAACCTAATCTCAAGATATGTTAATCTACCACTTTTAACATGATACAAAATTTTAAATATACCTTCCTTAAACTGAAGAACTTTTTGATATCTCAACAGTCTGTGTCAGGGCTGGGGATATAGCTCAGTTGGTAGAGTGCTTGCCTCACAAGCACAAGGCCATGGGTTCAATCCCCAGCACTACCAAAAAAAAAAGTCCATGTCAGATCCTGACATAATTTTATGAGCCAACCTCCAGCCTTTATCTTATCACCCTGTGTCTGTTTTTTTCCAAAGCTGTAGTCTACTTAAAAAGGGTCAGAGCAATCACATCTAAAATAGCTTACATTCCCACCCAGAGTTATGATCAACTTCAAGTATGTCTGTTCTTCACAATGTATTTGTTAATAATTCATTTCCCATAGAATCAGACGACATAATCCAGAATTTAGCGAAATAGCTACCTATTTGGCACTTATAATTTTCAGCATAATTAAAAAAAAAATTGGGGCTAGGGATGTACTACATTGGCAGAGTGGGTGATTAGCATGTTTAAGACCCTGGGTTTAACTCCCAGCACCACAAATTTATCCTCTAAAAACAAAGAAAAATATCTTAATGAAATTATATTATACAAAGCCAACCTTTATTGGCTTTATGAAATAGTTGGCACTTTTTTCTAGAATGGCATTTTACTTTTTTTTGATACTAGGGATCAAACCCAAGGGCTTGCACATGATAGACAAGTGCTCTACCACTGAACTACATTCCCAGCGCAGTGTATTACTTTTGAACTGCAATGTTTACTACAGTTTTATTTAACTTTTTAACTTTGATTTTAAAATAAGCACTTGAGGGGCTGAGGGTGGAGCTCAGTAGTACAGTGCTTGCCTAGTATACTCCAGGACTTGGATTTGATTCCCTAGCACTACAAAAATAAAATAAGCATTTGAATTAGTTGGGCTTGGTGGTGCATGCCTGTAGTTCCTGCCAAGGCTGGAGGTTCACTTGAGACTGGCCTGAGAAACATAAAGGAAAAAAAAATAGTTAAAACAAATGGCATTTATTAGAAGTGTTACATTTTGGCCCCATTTAATTTATTCTCATGAGCAATTAAAATATTTATGACTATATTAGTGATTATTTTTCTCTAGAAAATTTATAACTGAAATACATTCCCACCCAACTACAAAATTATTGTGAATTTCAATGCCTTAAAATTAAAATTTTTCTAAATTAAAAAATATATATCAGCCAAAATGTTTCCCCTGACTTATACTTTTAGCCTTCTTTATGAAGATAGATTCTTTAAAAGATATAGACATGACTAAATCGACTAAATTTCAGCTCAGAAAGTATCCATGGTGTGACAACATGCAGTGAGAAGGAAAAGCTGGTGCTTTACACAGTTCTTAGCTTTGACCACCAAGTGGTGCTATTAAGGCAAAATGATCTGGCATGGGATTGGGTGGCTTCAGGGTGGGTAAAGAATGGAGAAGCAGTATACAACCAATAAGCAACTGCAAGGGAAACTTGCAAGTGAGATGTCCATAACTCTATGCACTGTGAATTCACATGTCATCTCCCACTCAAGATCACTAGTTTAAAAACAAAAGGGAAAACTAATTCATATATTCTTATGTTGACGGTAAAGTCCACTGTATTTCCTTCAGAGAAAAAGTTTATTTTCTTTTTATTTTTTTGAGAGGGGGAGTCTCACTATGTTGACAGTTTTTGAACTGAATGATCCTTTAGCTCCAGCCTCCGGAGGTAGCTGGGACTATAAACATGAACCATCAGGTCTAGCTTGGAAAAATAACTGTTTATATACATGTGTATTTGAACTAAGGTTTATCCTTTAAGGCTAAGATTAATCTTTCACTATAAATTTCACCCAAATCCCATTAAAACAAAAACAAAAATTTTCACAGAACAAACTTCTCAGCACACATTAAAAATTAACTGGTAATATTAAGCTTTTAAAAATATCTTTTTTCTTTTAAAGATACCAACTCATCAGTTTTTCCTTAATTGTAGGAAAAAACAAAAGAAACAGCTCCTTTCAGTGCATGAACCTTTTATGTTCCAGATTAGAAGTGATATGTGAGGATAGGGAATAGATAAAAAGACTATATATGTTCAGTTTTCTTATGCAAAGAACGTAGAGGCCTAAGAAATGTTATAATTTACCATCCACTAGAAAAAGAGCTGGCAAGGTCTCCAAGTAGAATGAACAATAATTTAAAAGTAGAAATTTCAAAATTTCTAAGCCTGGATAACAAAAGAAAATTCATGGCTACATAATTGGACAGTTCAATCCTCAAGAAGAAGGGCCTGACAAAAGCTAGTATGCACCCAATTCTTTCTATACATTAATATCTCTATTTTTAAAGGAAAGTGTTTCCATGTGAGGAAAATGGGAGAAAGGGGTCAGCGAAGAGCTTGCATCTTTTCTATTAACTATCTTGATTTTGACTCTAGACTAAGGAGGCAACTCACACACACCTGTCTTTCTCTGATGTCCTTCTTTGTCAATTTGTGCACTCTTGGTTCAGGTTATTATTAAGATAGTGTCAGGATGAAACAGAGAAAGAGGAAATGCATTTGTAAAGTTGATTCCTATATGATGTCCTAAAATAAGTTTCTCAAAATACATATTTAAGTTCAGTTTGCTTCTGGATATGCCTTAAAAAACTCATAAAAATTAGCATACCAATTCAAGGGACTAGCAAAATTCCTAAGGTTTCATCCTAGTTATTTATGTGAAAATTATGGTACTCATTCAAGTATTTATCAATTTGTAAAATTAAAAGATAATCTAAGGGTTGAAAAAACAACAATAACAACTTTTCCATCTTATGCCAAGTTCCCAGATCTATTATTCCTCTGGTGTTTTTTAAGAGGAGTGGAGAAGCATAGAAAGTAAGAGAACAGGGGAAAGACCATCAAAGAAAAGAGAGAACAGAGATGTGCATATCAGGAGCAAAGAAAAAACTTAAAGGTAGAAACAATTATAAATAATGAAACTACTACCACAACTGACAGCAACAGCTACTTTTGTATTGAGTGTTCATCTTCTGCCATTTTCTAAAGAAGGTATTTTCAGTCTTTTACTCTTTTTATAAAAACAGCTTAGAAAATAGAGATAGTTTAAGTAAGTTGTCCAAAAACCAATTAGATTTCAGCTGGGATCTTACTGACTTTAGAGTTCTTAACTCTCAATACTGTGTTTAGCATATCTTTTAGCGATGTGATCTATGGATCACCTGCATTAGAATTGCCTAGATGGGCTCAGTCCCAGATCCACTGAATCAGAATTTTTTAAGCAGGACCTTGGAAACTCTGCGTGTGACTGTGTGTGTGTTTTGTTTGTTTGTTTTTTATAGACTCAGGCTTTTTATGGATATAAAAGTTTGAGAACCACTGTCTTGGCCCTTTCACAAAGAAGTCACTGAGATTAATTTTTTTTTTTAAAGAAAGGGTGATATTCCATGTATAACATGTTATTTTAGCATTGGCATGACATTACACAAATTTAATTTCACATTCAGAAGAAAAACATGTTGCTGCCAAATCAGTTCAAATGCCTAAATTTTATTTCATAGATAGTTGCTGAGAAAAAAAACATTTTCCTGGAATTTATACTTCTTTAAATGCAAAATTTTTTTATTGCAATCTAGAATAAGGATGTACCTCACTTTAGGAAATAGGCATGTTCCAAATTAAAAATTATGATGGTGGAATAATTCTTTAGGTACAAAAATTATATTTTATATTTACAATTCAAAATTTCTAGTAGTGGAAATACTTTCTAAAAATCACTGGTAGAAATTATATACATTTTTTTCTGGATAAATGAATAAACATGAGTCAGCAGATGAAAGTCAACTTAAGACTGTATATAGTAAAAAGCTGGGGCATACAGTGACTGCCAAGGAGAGAAGAAACAAATGTCAGAAATGAGAATCTTAGTAGGCTCTCTGCATTTCTGAATCAAAGAAGTTTCTTTCTAGAAATGCTATAGTCCAATGTCTACTGCATAAACTAGAATGATTCAACAATTGAATGCTACTACTACTTCTAGAAAAAATTTATGTATTTTCCTTCTTAAATAGTCTAAATAATGACACGCAAGTAGAAACAGATATTAGAATTAGCTGAACAAATTGTGCAAGTAAAGAAAACCTGAAAGTATGAAGTTCATTTCACTTATAACTACAGAAAGAAAATAATTTAGGAATCTTATCATTTTTTTTTTCAGTGCTGAGGATCAAATCAAGAGGCCTGAGAATGTTAGGTAAGTGTACTGAGCTATATCCCCAGTCTAATATCACCAAGATAAAACATCAAAAGTGTAAAAAGTAAAGAACAAAAGACTACAAATACCTTAGAGTGTAAACTTTTTTTTAAAACAAACTTCACTGTTTTCTCTACACTGCATATCTATTCATTATTAATTTCAATAATCAAATGCCTATTATAATATTATGTAATACAGAATAACAAAATGTACAAATATGAAAATAGTAATTTATTATTGTAACTATTTTATTTAATGCTTGATGATGATGTATGCAAAATTCCAAGCATATTAGTGTTTTTCATTTTTTGGTATCTTTTATTTCAAAGAAGACAGTGTTGGTCTTTCATTTCTGGGACCAAACTACCTGACAAGGACAACTTAGAAGAGGAAAAGTTTATTTAGGCTCACAGATTCAGAAGTTAAATCCATAGTGAGTCAACTCCATTGGTCAAAGGTGAGGCAGAACATCATGGTGGAAGAGTTTGGCAGAGGAGCACTACTCTGCTCATGGCAGCCAGGAAGCAGAGAGAGGATGTAGAAAGGACTATAGGGAAGATGAACAGTTGCAGGACACATCCCCAGTGAACCATCTCCTCCAGCTACACCTGAACTGCCTATGGTTACCACCCAGTTAGTCCATTCAAACTAGAATGGACTGAATAGGTTATAGTTTGTAATCATTTCACCTCTGAATTTTTCTGTACTAACACAGGAGCTTTTAGGGGCCACCTCACATAAAAATCGTAACAGAGATCTTGACAAATTTAAGTATTTCAGAGATCATACAAATATTAGCTTATATTTATTCAGTTCTCTCTATGCAATATGCCAGGTCCTGTGCAAATGCTTGATACAATGTATCTAACTTAATTCTCACAAATCTCTTAGCTAACACACCATATCACCTTCGACCCAGTATATCCAAAATTAAATTAATTATTGTCACTACCCAGAGTTTTTACATTCTGTATAGTCCCTTAAGCATAATCAGGGATCAAAACATATTTGTTGAACAAATAAAAATCATAAGACATAAAAATGTAAATGAATTTCATCCTTTATAAGAGCTAGAGTTAGGTTTTTTTTCCTCCTATTTTATAGGTTTTGTTGCAGTGCTTGGGATCAAACTCAGGGTCTCACAAATGCTAGGCAAACACTTCCACCGAGTTATACCCCTAGCCCTAAATTTATATGTTTAAGGCCATAGTGTCCTATTTTATAATGGAAACTGAGTCTCACAGCCCATAAAGCTGAGGAAGTAAGTAGGGATGAATACAGCAAAAGCTAGAGTGGTACTCTGGCTATTATCCTCTCAGCCAAGGTCCCAACTCACTGCTAGAATGGCCCAGTCTGTGTTTTCAGATAGTATACTTAGGGTTAAGCATGACAAATAGCCTCTCCTGTATTTACACCAACAGCAGTGGAAGACAGATGGGGTTTGGTACATCATGGACAGGAATACTGAAGAAAAGGTTGACATAAAAACTTGGAGGGCTGGGTCCTGGCTCATTGTTCTCCTACCTAGCTACGATTCTGCTAATCAAGGATGTAACAGAATCAGTTGTTCGACATGTTCTTTCATGCTCTTCTACTTTTCTGCACATTGCACTAGAATGTAATTGCTTTGTGTTATATTACTTTTTTGCAATTAGAAAATGATGTTATATTATTATGCATTCTTAGAATTAGGTAACATAAAGTAACAAAAATCTTTAAACAGTTTAAAAGCACACAGATTCCTAAAAGATCAATACCACCACATTTACCAAAAGTATGTTAGTATTTTACTTCTAAAAAGGAATGGACACTATCAATTCTTAAAGTGTATCAAAGAATGTGGCTCATTGCCTCTGGAAATTGTGTTAAAAACTTACTTTGCAGAAAATTTATAAACATAAAATGTTATATGTATGTTTTTAAATTGGCTTATTTATTATGACACAGATTCAATGCCCTATGAATTATCAGTACTAATTATTTCAGTAGAGAACAAGAGGCTAACTCTGTAACATTTCAGAATCTTAGACAATTTTTTTTTACTTTATAATACCAATTTCCCTCAATTTGTTTCTGCATATGAAAGATTCCTTTGGAGAGACAACATTATAACCTTGCCTCTCTATTTGATATTTTGTGTGTTAGAGATCAAGTGGAAGCATTCTACTTTAATAAGCCAAAAACTTCATTTTCTATTTTGTTATGGCATGTCGTGTTAGAAAAAATTGCATTAATGACAAGTCTACATTTCTTTTTAGTTTTGGAACTAAAATGCCAAAATAGTTTTCTCAGTAAGTTTAGTGCATAGTTTCAAATGACATGATCTCTTATTATAACTTGTTCAGAAACAGGCATATATCTACTATAAAATAGAACCTCTATACAAAATGGAGATATTTTATTACATGAATCCTAATTCCTACCCATATTTAGGAGAGACATAGAAACATCTTACTATATAGAATTGAGAACTAGCAAACTATAAAAAACTATCTTACTGTATAGAATTTAGAACTAGCAAACTATAAAAAAACTATTATGATACTAATAATATAGTCTCTACTTTATCCTGACTTATTAACTATAGTTCTCCAAGTTATTCCTATTATTGTAGGATTTCCTCCCCCCTTCATTTTGTTAGAAGTGGGAATGCATTATGATATCTTGTATTTTTTTAGTTTTTTTGAGGTTCCAGGGATTGAACCCAGGGCCTTGCACATGCTGGGCAAGTAACTGTACTGCTGGGCCACACCCCATCCCCCACATTATAGTATCTTAAGAGGCAATATTTGAAATATGTGAACAATGTACAATTACAAAAATAAAATTTTTCAGGATAAGAAAGTTTAAGGAATAGACATAGGAACATCAAATTTATATGTTAAGTGTGAGGAACATTGGCAAAAATGTTCTCCACCTGAAATCTGAAAGGTGTTACTATTTCACTATTTCTTTTTTCTCTCTCTCACTCTCTCTTTTTTTAAGTTGTAGAAGGTGGACACAATACCTTTATATTTTTATTTTTATGTGTGGTGCTGAGGATTGAACCCAGTGCCTCACACATGCTAGGCAAGCGCTCTACCACTGAGCTACAATCCCAGACCCAGGTATTTCTATTTCTCACCAAACATCCTTTCTTAGGTATTTATCAGTTGTAAAGAATTAGTTTAACTCCAAGTTCAGATATCTTAATTTATAAAAATGTCCCCAGTTGGTTTTCATTTTCCCTTTTCTAGATATGGACAGGGTGAGAGAGGGAGTTGAGTACTGTCATTCCACTAGTAAGTATACAGTGATTGCTAGAGAAAAGTGGGATAATGAAAAATATGTTCCTTCCAAATTATAATTAAAAATGTCATAAAAGTAGGGACAGGGGATGTAGTTCAGTGATACAGTGCTTGCCTAGCATGTGTAAGGCCTTGAGTTCAATCCCCAGCATAAAAAAAAAGAAAAAAGAAGAAACAAATTTCATAAATAGGCAATCTTAACTTTATGTTGTTCTCTATACCATAACCCATTAAAAACTATATAATCTGCCATTTTCAAAGAATCTAATGCTTTCTATAGATCTTGCTTTAATGTTAATGAGTTTAATAGACACAAAGTCTAGCATCAAGGATACAGTGAAAAGCAGAACACTTCAAGCATTTAATATAGCTAAAGGGGCAGATTAGAGATCAATAACAAAATCACCTGGTAAAAAAGGAAAAAAGGTGTTGCATTAAAAGGCTTTTTGCTTTACATGTGAAACAATACTGAGAAACCTGTATTTTAGCACTTGTACTCAACAGGCACTCCAAACTATGCAATGATGAGAACAGAGACCCATCCTTTCTAATAATCTTGTGACAAAAGCTAAAAGACATCATCCTATTAACTAGTGATCTCAACTGCTAATGCGGAGTACTTCCTGGTGCCTTTTATGTAGAATGCTGCTATTAAAAAACCACTAAACATTCACTGTGAACAACACAGAATCATTCATCTTTTATCAGCATCTCTTGTTAGAAGAGTATGAGTGGGGCTGAAGGTGTCATTGATATTATGGAGTGGAAATTAATCAGAAATTTTTCTCATATTTTCTTCATCTCACTAATTTACTTTTGTTCAAATTTCCTCCTGTTAAAAAGTTCATACCCAACCCCCTGTTGTACTCTTTTAAGTTGAGAATATTCAACGAGTGCGTCCACTGAAAAGCACCAGGTCCTAACACAAAAAGCATTCGAAATTCTCATTTAGTTGTCTTTATTTTGCTAGCACCATGTGGTCCTTGAAGATGTAGAAAACACGGGAAGCCGAGTAAAGATCAGAGCAAGCTCATTAGCATTCTGACAAAATTGGAGTGGTGGAGATGTATAGTTTGCCTAGTTTGTCGTTTTGAAAGCTACCGGTGGTAAGCTTTCTATTTCATTGTGCCTTTGTCTTTTGGGGGGGGGGGGTGGTTTCAAAGCAGCAGGGTATTTGTTAGCCCTAGGTTTGCACAATGCATTGTGGGAACCTTTCCTGCACATTCAGCCCCATATTAGTATCATTCCAGTTTGAGTCAAAAAGTTTTTTTCACTATTTAGGAGAAAAGGACATGTGTGTAAATCTTAATGTATACACTTAATGCATTTATTATAGCTTTGCCTTTCCCTTGTGCCTGGATCATGATGTCCAGAGAGAGTCAGAACCTAAATTAGATTACTTTCAATCAATTGCAAATGTTGCCATTCATTTCAGACTACAACATTAAAGAAAATTTATATTCTGTTCTTTGTCATAAACAACTAATAACACAGGACTGATTCAGTTAAAGTAAATATAAGATTACAATTAAATATAAGATTCCAATTCTATTTCTGAAACTAGTGCAGAGAAAAAAAAGTAGTTTGTACTTTAGAATTATGTAAATAAAGAATGCCTCTTAGAAGACTTACATAAGTTGTTACAGTACTCATTCGATTTTCTTCATTGTCATCTTTTTTTCCTCCTTTTACTTTTTTTTTTTTTTTTTTTAATTTAAGACTTTTTAAGAGCTAAAAGCTACATAAATGCTACTATTCAACATGAATGTTTCCAAGTTGCAATGTAATGGATAAAGGTCTTTGGGGATGAATTTATCTGCTAAATCCTTGTGGTTGCCCTTCTATCTTGGATGATGACCCAAAAGAATGTCAACAGCTCATTTTCCCAGAGAGCTGGAAGGAGTCCCTATGCAAGACATAATCTGCACATTCTCAAAGAATCATCTCAAACATTATATTGCACAAGCTGTTTTAAGTGATTTTTCTCTCATCTCTAGTATCCTAACAGTACTTTGGACATCAGTGCCTCTAAAACAAGAAGTTTTACGAGTAACTTCTACATACGATATATAAATTTTTAGACCCTCTTTCAATGTACATATTAGAAACATGGTCATTGTTACAATAATATGTTTATGGCATAAGTGAAATAATGTCTAAATTAAAGATTAATATATTTCATCATTGTGAAAAAAGTATTTTTATTATTAGTTATTATTTTTCTTAGAATCAAATCTCATTTATGAGTACTATCTATAGTTTTTTAAAATTTGTAATTATCACAAGGCCAGGGGAAGTTAAAGAGCAGTGGTGAAGCCATGCGCAGTGGCATATTTCTGTAATTCAGTGACTCAGGAGACTGAGGCAAGAGGATCACAACTTTGAGACCAGGCTGGGCAACTTAGTAAGACCTATATCAAAGTAATTTTTTTTTTTAAGGGTTAGGAATATAGCTCAGTGGTAGAGTGCCCCTTGGTTCAATCCCTAGTACTGATAACAAACAAAACATAATAATAACTACAACAACAAAAAGACCAGTAGTGAGTAAAATATAGTGTATGAGTAAACTGATAAAAGTATTTTAACATAACTGGGGATGTAGCTCAGTGGTAGAGCCTCACATATGAAAGACCCTAGATTGAATTCCCAGCACCACAATCAAAACAAAGCAAAAACAAACAAACAAAACAAAAAACTAGTAAGAGAATGAACCATTTCTACATAAAGCCTTTGATGTGGCAATATTTGATTATATCATATTTTACTTCCTTTGTACAATAAGAAACTGTGAGAGCTTGACACAGTGACCCATGCCTATAATCCCAGATACTCAGGAGGCTGAGGAAGGAGTATCACAAATTGGAGTCCAGCCTAGGCAAATGAGGGAGATCCTGTCTCAAAATAAAAAATAAAAATAGCTGGGGATATAGCTCAGTGGCAGAGCACTTGCCTAGCATGTAAAAACCCTGGGGGGTTCAATCCCCAGTATAAAGTAGTATGTTGTCACAGGGATTAGCTTTTACATATTAACTGTTCATAGGCACGTAATTAAAATGATATAATTTTTAAATATTTCTAACAAACTCTAAGCTTCATTTCTTACAGCTTATAGGCTTTATTCTACAATTTAAAAGACTATTCTTTAAACGACAACAAAAACAGAAAGACCTGCTATGTATCATTTTGTAGCTATGATGCAGCTACTTATATATATTATTAGAACTTGAAACTTGACTAACTTAAAGCTTAATATTTAAATGTATCTAAACATTGAGCTGTTCTGCTAATAGTTTTAAGTATAAGAAATGGATGTTACCATAGTCATAATGACTAAATTAATTCTATTCTTTGTGATATGAATAAGGCTGCAAAATTGTTTCTTTAACTGCATTTTCCTACAAATGTTTCTTGAACAAAATTATTTGTACTAGCTATATCAAATTAGGAGTATTTAAATTCAGTTTTAAAACAAATACTTTAACCATTACTTTGCTGTATGGAAAGCAGGGTATGTTCTTTCTAAAAACATTTCAAAATCATATTTTTCTATCTTGAATTTAGATTGGTTATAAACAATTTAGATTTATAATACCAAGATTACTGAACTATCACTGTGGTAAACAATACAAAAAACATGTAAAGAAACAGAACTTATTAGAGCTGCAAATGAATTATTTTATAATTTTTAAAGCACATTATATTTGCATTTATGAAATTTTCGAAGTCCAAACTATGAAGTGGCTAAAGCATTATAGGTAAGCAAATGCAATGGATAGCTAGACAAGCTACACATATTCTAACAGTTTTTTTATACTATATCAAACTTGAAGCTTCTTCACAAATATTCACATTATACTGGTGTTTAGGTTCCTATGACTTAAAGGCCAGATGTTTTTCACAAATGACCAACAATTGTAGTTAGAATAAATTAATGATTGATTTTTTAAGCTTTGATGGAATTAAGCATACTTCTTTTTCTCAATGTGCCCATGTGAATGTTTGCCTGTTAAACTTCTTCTTCTTCTTCTTTTTCTTTTCTTTTCTTTCTTTCTTTTTTTTTTTTTTTTTTTTTTTTTTTTGACAAGTGAGGCCACCCGGCAGAAAACAACTGATGCAAAACCCAGGAGTAATCCCTCTGTTTAGTTCAACACTATGGTTAGCCTTAACACTGCCTCTATTATCCAATGGATTTAGAGAAACTTTCATTTATTTGTTGGCCTCAGTTTTCAATTCTGTTGCCTTCTTAAGGAAACTTAGACTTATTCCTATGTAAATCCATTTGCATACTGGTACAAAGAAATGTTTTAGAAAATTGATTTCCCCAGCAAGCTAAATAGAGGTTATGTACATATGTAGTTTAAAAAATAATTGGAAAGAATCAAGATACAGGTTAAGAACTATACTAAAGATTTTAAAGCATATTACAGGAGACTATAATCTTCATGGCATAGAACTGGTGTGATTTTTTTCCA